>NW_018397273.1:3069095-3087806 GCF_002168275.2 Theobroma umbraticum
ATATTAAAACAAGAAAAATAAAATTTGAAGTAAAACTAAATTGCTCGGTATTACTATTAGTATAAACTCTAGAAACAATTTCCTGGAAACGGTGCCAAAAACTTATCAGTTAAAATTCTACTACCCAAGTATACATATCGAATAAATAGTATATAAGTAAGTAGAGCATTGATCCCACAGATGATTGATCTAAAATTTTACTACATACTAAAATTAGAACAAATTAATCTTATCCAAATACTCAAAATTAATTGATTAACAAAAACTAATTAACAAAAATTTAAACCAACAAGAAAAATCAAAATAATAATAACTTGAATAAAATTCAAATCAAACAACCCTAGGATTACAATCTCCTCCACACTTCATCCAAATCTTACCTCTCTTCCTTAACTTATTTCAATCGGTTGAATTGCTAACCTAGAGTCTTAAATTATTTATAAAGGACTCCCGACTCATCTCATAAAAATATCTATTTTAACTAAAACACTATATCCCTATGTGAATTGAAATTAAAATAGACTCATTAAGTTTGGGCTCTAATCTAGCTACATATGGCCTATAGGTATATCCCTATCCTATATGCAAATTAATTAATATGATCATATTATCTTAATTTTAGTCCACACTAAACTCCCTTTCCCAAGTTTGTTTAGGCTTCTAAATCAATTTAATTGGTGTCCAAGCAATTAAAAGAGTTAAGAACAAATTGGAATAAACAATTTAAATCCTATTAAAAATAAGTAAGAGAGATTAAAAATTTTGATTACATGTGAGTTCAATTGCAATCCTAAAAAAGGAAAATTAGTTGCTCATGATTGCAAAGACAAATAACATTGTAATAATTTCAACCATTGAGAGTAACAAGAAAAATAAAAGTCAAGGAAGAAAACAGAACAAATATTTACTGCCTTGATCTCCAAGTTTCAGCCTTAACTTCTAGCTTCTTGAATCTCTAAAAGTTGTCTCCCATAATGTTCTTAAAACTATCCTATTTATATTAACAAACTTAATTTATAGTTCTCTAAGTTAACCTATGGTTTAATTGGACTTAAAAGTATAATGAGAGGCAGAAAAAATCAATTGTCAATCTTTAAAAATTTCCATTCCTATCACAGTACATCAAACTATATTCCAACACAATTTTCTCTATTTTCGAAGTAAAATTGGGTAAAGTAATTGCATAAAAGTTGTAGTTCTATCTCTTAGCTTTCCAATGGTCTAAGAATCGCATCATTTAGAGTTCTGTAGCACAAGTTATGACCAAAAGACTAAAGCATATGCAAATAAACTTTTAGGTCTTTCAACACCTTATTTTCCAAAATTAAGCCCAATTTCTTTAATTCCTCCAAAAAATATAAAAACTAATAAATAACAACCAAATTAAAAGAAATAACATAAAACTAAAATAACTCACTTAAAAATAAACTAATTATAAAAATAACTAAAAATAAGTAAATTATAATTAAAAATTAAAGACTTAGCTAATATTTCATAACAAAATTGGACTAAAATAACTATATAAAATAGAGCTATCAGTTAGTTAACTAAGAGCACTCTATCTAAAAATTTGAATTTGAATGATTGAAGACAGGCTAACGGTTAAAATTGACATTAAACTGTTTTCACTGGTCTGAAGCTGTCAACATCCATCAGAGTCGATTTTTCAAGTACAAAAGATACCCCCAATGACTAAGAAGAAGATTAGATACTTCCAAGATCAGAAAAAGCTTAAAAATAGCAAAAACTTTCTCCATCCTTCTTGCACTTCATTCCAATCTTTGTAATAGAGTTTAGCACTTCATCTTGTACCATTTAGATCAGGTTAGTGATCATATGTACTTCTTTATACTTGTACTTCTTGATTACTTAGAGTGTACGAGTCACTCTAAGTGGATTAATCAAGCTTGGGTTAGCTTGATTGGTATTATACGTTTTAACTCAACTTGGAAAAAGTTAGATTTAGGTTTTAGTTGATCCTAGGAAAAACCATTGTTAAAGGTTGTGGTAAGCCTATGAAAAGCCATTGTACAAGCTTGGTGAAAACTTAGAAATTCCAGTGATAATAGTAATTTGGTTTGAAAATCCTTGATTGAAAGATCAAGGTAGTGGATGTAGATCAAAGAGACTGAATCACTATAAATCTTTGTGCATTGTTTACCATATTTTATTTTTCATTTTATTCTTTTTTAAATCATTCATTTCATGACAGTATTTAACTTCTCATCATTGACCTTTAACTAACCCCAATTAGAATTCAAGGTTAGTACCATTCAAAAAGTACTGTTCACCCTCCCCCCCCCCCCCCTAGCACACATCTTTGGAACCAACACATATCAAACTATGTACTGGAAAATGTTGGAGATTTTGAGGATTGAAGGGGGGAATCTTACCTTATTTGATTCATAGTTTTGATCAACTTAAATGGATTTGAGTTATGTGTTGACACGTTTCTTTGGGTAGTGCATATGATTAATGATTGAATTATAACAAGTACGAAATTAGGTATTGCATATTATTTATTGTGAACGATGAAATTATTTGTGACAAATATAATTTATTGTGATAGATTATTCTATGAATGACAAAATATATTAAATTAGAGATAGATTTTTTTAATTAGTGATAGAAATCTTTAAAAATCAATAACAAAGTTTCTTATTAGTGACGGAATCAAGTAATTCAGAAAAATAAGTTGTAATAGATTTATAGACAATAATATCTCAAAAATGACACAAATTTATAATAGAATCAATCGTAATTGTCTTGTGTGATAGAAAACAGTGACAATATTCTCACATTGTGACAAATACTAGTGACAAAACTAGTGGCAACATTATCACATTGTGACAAACACTAGTGACAGATTTAGTGACAAAATAGATTTCGCAACATAATGTTGTGACAAAATGAGTTACAATATTTTATAACCGTGACAGAATATTGTAACGAATTTAGTGTTCATTTTTTTAAATCTATGATAGAATTAAAAATGAGAAGCTGCTCGGATTGACAAACAATTAAAATAGAAATTACACTAATTTTTAACAGTATATTTGTCACTAAATAGTGATGAATTTGAAAAAATTTGTGACAAAAGTATCAATGATGTGACTAAAATATGGAAAAATATCCATCATAACTTTCGCCAGTAATTTCTATTTGTGATGAAATTTGGACTTTCTGTGACAGAAAAAATTGTCATAGAAACCAATTTGCTGGTAGAGAAGGTTCAGGTACACTATTAAATAATAGGATTCGGGTTAGGGTACTTAAAAAATACTAAGAACTTACCCATTGACATACTTTGTTTAGAGGATTATAATTACCATTGTTTTAGTTTATAAGTTTTTAAAAGATTAATTATAGATTTTAATCTCTCTAACATGACTTCCATACGTAGGATGAATAAATGAGGTATTATTTGGTGGAAAACTCAACCAATTAATTAATCTCTGATAACTAACAACTCCATACTTATATGAAACTATGTACAATATGCCCCATACTCTTTCCTTTAATTAATCCTTAAACATATATTATTGAATGAATCCTATCTTAATTAATCCTCTTTTATGCTCAAACTTTCTAACAACGGCATTATTTTTTTTTTTTGTTTTTTTTTTTTTTTAACTTGCACGTGAGCTAACAAGTAAATATTCATGCATAATATATGATATATTATTATATATATATATATATAATATTTGTTGACTAGAAAATGACCCCCAAGTCAACCTTATTGCATTATATATCCATGCTTTAATATTCTTTGTAAAGCAGTATTATTTGACTGTCAATCTTAGAATTATGTAAAGATGGTAGAAGGTTCAGGATTCCAATTATGTAAAGATA
This sequence comes from Theobroma umbraticum, assembly GCF_002168275.2. Lineage (NCBI taxonomy): Eukaryota > Viridiplantae > Streptophyta > Magnoliopsida > Malvales > Malvaceae > Theobroma > Theobroma umbraticum. Next base: position 3,072,951 of record NW_018397273.1, read on the forward strand.
AAACAAGGTGTTGTCCATGATAAAATTCAATTATGTCCAAGATTATGAATAGAAGGAAATATCATAAAGACAAGAAAACCCAATACTTATAACTACATGTTCGTACTTTTTCTAAGATGTTAATTGTTGACTAACCATATTGTCTTGGTGCCTGAGTTCTAAAATAGACTTTCCACAAATTGGAAGGATCATATACTCAGTTTACCTAATAAAAAAAGCGCTGATTAAATTGGTTATCTCCAAAACATAATCCTAATTAGGCCAACAGATTAGGCATTTCCATGGTCTTGTTGTCAATTTAAATGTCCTGTCAAGGAAAACAACAGGCTCATATCAATCCTTTTGTGAATTGGGTTTTCTTCAGCATGTCCAAATCTTTAGTTTAAAAAAGGAAAAAAGTAAAAAAAAAAAAAAAAAACCAAGAAAAGCATTGACTGCAAAAGGCTTGAAGCACAAGCGAAACAACAGTACAGTCGTTCTTGTACCACTTCAGATGGGACGGAGCCACGAAGGCATGGCAAATTTTCAAGTATGAACTCAGTTTGTACTTGGAGGGTTCCAACAGCGCTGTTAAAAGGGTGGTCTAGGCCCCTTTTGCTTGCCCAAAGTGGAACAAAGCTTTGCGAGTGCACTCACGCTAGGATTTGTTAACGTGCTTTGCACCTGAAATTTTTTTTTTGTTTTATTTATTTCAAATAATTATAATTATCATGTATATAAATGTTTTTAAAATATAAATAATTGGAAGTTATAATAGTAATCTATATATGGATTAGTATTGTTATAACTGAATCATTCTTTAAAAAAGTTCAATATAATTATAACTCTTTTACATCTAAATGATACATCTTATGACTAATTAATAAAATATAAATTATATTATTAATTAATCGATGCTTTTAATTAAAATTAATTAAAACGACATTTTATTGTAGATATCTCTATAGATTGTAGATATCTATTTTATCTATAATCTATATATGTATCTATGGTCTAAAATACATATAAAAGAATAGAAGTTAGTATGATTTTTTAAGATTAATATTAGATGTACTGATTATGTATAAGTGTATAATTTTTATACATGGTTAGTTCACCAAATACTACCATGAAATAAAATTAAAAGTCTTAGGGAATTAAACTTAAACACTAAAAAAAATTTAATAATTAGTTAAATATAAAACAAACTTTGATTGTTCTCCTGGTCTTTATCTCTTTCTAACTCCATTATCTTCTTTTCTCCTTCTTCTTCCATTAAAATTAAGTTTGATAAAATTATTCAACTTCAAGAGATTTCAAGATAATTTTTACTTGTTAACTTTAGTGATATATTTTTTAAGTGATTTTTATTATTGATTAAGGGTTGTAATGTGATAATCAATTGTTTATTTTTTCAAATAAATAAATTAGAGTTTTACTTTTAATTTGATTTAGGGTTATAACGGAATAACCATTAAAGGTAAACAAAAAAAAAATGGGAAAAGTAATTAGCTACTATTAACATAATATCAAATTAAAATTCGAATGAAAGCTAATGATAAAATTTTCAAAAAATTCTTCCAACACTAACACTATCCCATAATCACAACTTAAGGAAGGATTCTTTATCACAATTGATGGTCAAATGCCAACACCATTTGGTTCTAATGCTAACCAACAAAAGAATTACTTTCTTGTTGAGCTACAAGGTGTTTTCATTTAGTTTGGATGTCCATTGAAGAACAAGAAAAGAATGTGAAAGAGGCTTTGGGGAAAAGTGAAATATTTTAATTTTTAATTTTAATGGAAGAAAAAGAATGGAGTTAGAGAGAGATTAAAAAAAGAAAAACAAAAAAAGAAAAAAACCTTGTGAGAGAGTTGGAGAGAGCAAAAAAAGATTTTTTTTTATTTCATTAATCATTAATAATTTTTTAATATTTAAATTTAAGTCTTTAGAAATTTTTAGTTTTACCTGATTAGTGAGGTGGTAACTTTTGATGAGCTAGCAATGTATAGAAGATATACACCATCGGTGCGGCAAATATAAATTGGATTTTTTATAAATAAAAATATTCACATTTGTTCATTATATATAATCATTTAAATATTTTTTATTATAAATATAGATAATATTTATCCAGTTTGTAAATAAAAAATCTAATTGAATTGAATAATATTCTAATATTTCAATTTTTATATTTTAATAACATTTCCATATAATTATTATTTAAAAATAAATAAAAACACACACCATTTTAAGCAGTCGATTTTTATTCTAATTTTCAATTACAATTAATGAGATTTATCTGTTGTGTAGATAAGAATTCTTTTTTTTTTTTTTGAAAGGAGTGTAGATAAGAATTCTAATTCTATCAAATCACTTTCATTTAAAAAAATTGTTTATGTGGATTAAAGTTGATAATGAGACATGTTTTGTTTAGGGGTATGGATGAAATTTCTTACAACTTTATATATATGTATCTTTTAAAAAACCCTAAAACTAAACATGGTTGAGTTTACGTGGAATAAAAAAATAATAGAATCACCTTTTTATACTATATAAATATAAATATATATATATATATATTAAAGTATAAACTCACAAATTAAGTTTTAAAAGCGAATAATATAAATATCTTGAGCAAATTTTCCTAACTAAATTAAATGTTTATTATACTATTGTTAAGTACTTATTTTTAACTTAATAGACTTAAACTACGTTAAACATTGGATTCTTTATCATCTATAATAAAATTATAAATAAATTTATTATTTTATTAGTAGTTCTTTTTGAAAAGTTAATTAGTGATTAAGGTAGAGATAAATTTTAATAAAAGTAATAAATCTCATAAAAATAAAAAACAAAACTAGGATCCTATTTTTGTGTAGATATCATACCGAAAAGGAATATAAGCTTATGAATGTCTTACTTTTGGATTTGACTTTTTTTTATTATTTTTCCCAATATCCTTTGTATCATGAAGGATCTAAAAGAAAAGCTTGATCCTTCATATATTGTAGGTTCCATGGAAATTGACAATTCAAGCATTATGTTTCTGTCATTTGATATGAATTGGGTTTGGGTAGCTATCACTAACTTATTGTGGAAATTAGCTTTGGAAAAGTCATAGTCTTGAAGAAATATTTTGGTTGAGATTATTCAAGAAGAACTTGTTAATAAAATTGTTTATAAAATCAACACATGAGAATCATAAAATTCATTAAAGCCAATTAAAATGTAATAATAATTTTATGGATAAATAGTAGATGCACTAACCGTAAATAACTTCTATACATTATCAGGTCACTAAATCGTGACACTTCATTAATGAAGTTTTTTATTTCTTTTAAAACAATAAAGTACTCTTGGCCTTTTATCCACCTTTTATCTCTTTCAAAATAATAAAACACTATAATCTAAAACCCTCATTAATAAAATATGACCATTTGATGACTTGATAATGTATGAATGCGTCAAATATTAATCCTAATCTTATATGACATTATCAAGTTTTGTTTTAAAATAAAGGGTCATAGTAAACTAGCAAAAGTGGCACATAAAGATAGTCAAAATTCCAATGGTTTTTGCTTGAAATTGCATCCAAACAAAACTTAAAACTCATGTAATACGCGATAAGCCAATATAATAGAATTACATAATTAAAACTCAAATATCATGTAAGCGGATTATATATAATCACAAAGATAAATGTGCTCAAATTTATCTAAAATATTAAAATTTTTTTGGTTTGTTCATGTTGATAATAAATTTTTTTATTTGTATAAAAAGGAGAAATAGAAGGTGAATTTTGGTACAGTAATAGTATAATAGTGTGAAAATGGAACCCTAACTCAAAGGTGTAAAAAGGCCGAAAGAAATTTGGTTGGGCTAGTCGTGATGGACCCAAAGGCCATGGTTGAAGGCTAGCTAGAAAAGAAGCCCACTAGTTCAACCTACAGAAGCAAAGAACAAAACTCGTAACTGTGTTTCCGAATTTAGAACAGAGTCTCTCAAAAGAACCCCAAACATAAGCAATTTCTCTCTCCTTCGCTTCACACCAGTTTTCGAAATACCTTTTTAATTTTTCTCATTCAGATTTTGACTCTCCCCCCCACGTACCAAGTTTCTCTCTTTGCCTCGTCTCCCTCTTTCCCTCTTTCTCTTATGTATTCTGCCCTCTCAATTCCTTCTCTCTAACTCAACCGAACCCAAAAAAAAGGAAAAAAAGAAACGAAAAAGCAATTCAAAACAGAGAAGATCGAAAAAAAGCCAAGTGGTTTGGTTTTTTTTCCCTTGTGTCTTCCCCTCCTGTAAGATCTGTTACAGAGGAAAGTGAGTTTCCTTAACCCATTTTCCTAAATGGGTTTCTTTTCGTTTCTTAGATGATTAATCCTGTTGTCAAAAAAATTCACTCCATATATATTTTTTTGTTTTTGTTTACAGGGATGAAGCGAATAAGGGATGATATATATTCCGGTTCTCAATTTAAACGTCCATTTGGTTCTTCAAGGGCTGAATCGTAAGTCGCTTTTTCCCTTTTATTGCTCTGTTTTTTACAATCCATGTAAGGTTTTTTCTTCGAGGGTTTGTATGGTTGTTTCTGTTTTTGTATGAAAGTTTGCTTTTTTTGGTAATCTGGGTTGTTTTTGTTTTGATTAATGGTTGGTTATTTTTGTGAGCTTTAAGGTTCGACAGGGAATTTCGTTGAATTGGCATGTGGGTTTGTTATATTTTCCACTTGAATTGAGTGATTTGTTAATGTTTTGACTTGACTTGTTTTGCTTGGATCATGTTGGTTTTTTTTATTGTGGGATCTTTACTCTAGGTCTCATTTACCTCTTGGTTTTGTGATATGTAGTAAATTTACTTCTAATAGATTGTAACCTTTAGGTCGTTTTTAAGAGTAATGATCTGTTGAAAGAAAATTCGGTTTAGGGAAAAATTTTGAAGTTTACTATTGGTGTTGGTCAAATGGTTATGGTTCTGAATTTTTTTTTTAATAATTTTCTACCTACGAAGCTATGGGCAAAACCAAATGCCAGGTGGAGGTGGAGGTGGAGGTGGAGGAGGAGGAGGTGGAGGCGGAGGTGGAGGTGGAGGCGGAGGTGGAGGCATTGGAGGGGTAGGTGTAGGAACTGGAAGTACGTCACAGAAACTGACTACAAATGATGCCTTAACGTATCTAAAGGAAGTGAAGGAGATGTTTCAGGATCAAAAGGAGAAGTATGACATGTTCCTCGAAGTCATGAAGGATTTCAAGGCTCAAAGGTATCCTCTTTTGAAATGCCACGTTTTTTGTTGCTTTAAATTACTAAATTTTCAATACATCTTTTGTCTTCTGCAGGACTGACACAGTTGGTGTCATTGCCCGGGTGAAGGAATTATTCAAAGGGCATAACAACTTGATTTATGGATTTAATACCTTCCTGCCAAAAGGATATGAAATAACCCTTGATGAGGATGAGGCTCCTCCAAAAAAGACTGTTGAATTTGAAGAAGCAATCAGTTTTGTAAACAAAATAAAGGTGATATAATTGGGCCATAATATTATGCCTTACCAATGTCCATGTTTATCCATTTTAATTTTATGCACTTTGCTATGCAGAAACGTTTCCAGAATGATGAGCATGTTTATAAATCATTCCTGGATATCTTGAATATGTACCGGAAGGAGCACAAGGACATAAATGAGGTCTACAGTGAGGTAATATGTCTTCTTTTGGTTGTTTCTTATGTTGTCTCTTTGGTACTTATCTTCTTTTGGTTGTTTCCTATATTTGTTGTCTCTTTGGTGCTTACTGCATTTTAATCTCTTGGAAAATTTATTTTCAGAAAACATTACTTGTTATTTGTTTCATTGCTTTCAGGTTGCTGCTCTCTTTGAGGACCATCCAGATCTGCTTGAGGAGTTCACAAGATTTTTACCAGATGCTTCAGCAGCGTCTTTTACACATCAAGTTCCATATGGTCGAAATTCAACTCAGCGTTATAATGAGCGAAGCTCTGCTACACCTACCTTGCGGCATATACAAATAGACAAGGTAACTCTTCTATTTTTTTCCTTTTACTATTTATGTTCTTTTCACTTGCTATTAATTTTGATGTGTTTGTGATATGAAATAATGATTATCTTTCTATCAGCAACGTCGGCGGGATAGGATTACTTCCCATGCTGATCGGGATCTCAGTGTTGATCGTCCTGAACTGGATGATGACAAAGCAATGATGAAAATGCAAAAGGAGCAGAGAAAGCGTGTGGACAAGGAAAATAGGGATCGGAGGACTCGTGATCAGGATGATCCTGAGAATGACAACAATAGGGATTTTAACTTGCATCGTTTTGCTGACAAAAAGAGATCTGGAAGGAAGGTTGAAGGATTTGCTTCTTACGATGACAGGGATACTTTAAAAAGTGAGTCCACCAACCTTTTTGACAGCATTTTGGACAGCTTTTAGTTGTTTATAATATGCAAGGTATAGCTTTGTTTTTGTTGAATATTTTGTTTGTTCTTTTGCTATATATGGCTAATAAAGTATTTTTAATATATTCTTCTGGATGCTTCTCTTCATCAATCATTAGTGTGATTTACTGGTGGGAATGAGCTTGTAGTTGTATTTGATGTAGATGTCAGATATGTTTATATCATGCTGGTTGCAATTTTTTTAATGATGGTTTTGACTGTAACGAAGCTGTATAGGCATCCAATATATGTTTCCTGTGATTTTGAAGCAATCTGCAGTTGGGAAAGCAATCATTGGTTTGCATATTGATGTTCCTAGCAAAATCAGCTCTTAATTGTATTTTATTTGCTCTGCTGGGGTGTTATTGAGGGAAATGCGTATATTTCTTAGCCTGAGTGAAAAACTTGTGCTAGTCCTTTGATTTTGTTTTCCGAAATGATTGTTACTGAGCCTTTTCAGCTAGTCTTTTCAAGTTCTCAAATATTTTGTCTTGCTTGTGTAATGAGGTTGAGATTTATGCACATTTTCTTCTCCTTCATATCCTTTTAACTTTAGGTTTTTCTATTCAAACTGCAGGCATGTGCAACCAAGGGTTTGTTTTCTGTGAGAAAGTTAAGGAGAGGCTATGCAGCTCAGATGACTACCAGGCATTCTTAAAGTGCCTTAATATTTATAGCAATGGAATAATCAGACAGAATGATTTGCAAAATTTGGTATGTTTTACATCATCTCTAGCTGGTTTATTTGACTTTTCAATTCTACAATTTACTTATCTTTGTAGAATTATCAAGGACATGCTCCACCTTCTACCTTTACTGTTAGTTTAATTACTTTGCTTTCTGCCTATGTCAGGTGACTGATTTACTTGGCAAGTATCCAGATCTTATGAATGAGTTCAATCAGTTCTTGGAGCGTTGTGAGAATACTGGTAACTGCTGAAGATGTATCAGTTTTGAGTTGATTTATTTTGTTTATTTACTTTTATGGCTGTTCCTAATCTAAATGTCTCCTGCAGATGGGCTCCTTGCTGGTGTTATTAGTAAAAGTATGTAACTGATAGCATCCTTTTCTTTTTCATTTTGTCATAGATTTTCATATTCTTTTTGGCTGTTTTCTCATTTATCGTATGCTTGTGTGTGGATAGTTTAGTCCTATAGGATGCAAATTTTTAATATATATATATATATATATCATATCTGTAAATTCCAATGAGGTTTGCCTGTCTATTGCAGAATCACTTAGTGGTGATGGACATGCATCCAGGCCATTGAAGTTAGAGGATAAAGATAGAGAGCAGAAACGTGAAATGGAGGGAGCTAAGGATAAGGAGAGATACAGGGAGAAGTATATGGCAAAATCCATACAGGAGCTTGACCTTTCTAACTGTGAACGCTGTACCCCAAGCTATCGGCTTCTGCCTGATGATGTATAAACTTTTTATTGTTTTTTATGCTTGCGAATTATGCAAGATTTTGTATTGACTTTGGTTTTCTTGGGTGCTCGTGTCTCTCAGTATCCAATATCTTCAGCAAGTCAGAGATCGGAGCTTGGTGCTCAAGTGCTGAATGACCATTGGGTTTCTGTGACTTCAGGAAGTGAGGATTATTCTTTTAAGCACATGCGCAGAAATCAGTATGAAGAAAGTTTGTTCAGATGCGAGGATGATAGGTATTCCTCTGGTGTGCCAGTACTACGCGTGCAATCAATATAGTGGTTACTCTTATCTGTATCTTCTTCAGTTTTGATTATTCTCCGATTACAATTTTATTGACTGCATGTGAATGCAGGTGAAAATGAGTTTCAGAAGAAAAATTAATGTGCTCTAATTGATTATTCTATTTCTTTATACCTGTGAAAATTCTAGATATTATCTCGTTTTAGCCATAACAGACTTCTTGGTTGATGTTAGATTTGAGCTGGATATGTTGTTAGAATCTGTGAGCTCAACTGCCAAGCGTGCTGAGGACTTGCTGAACAGCATTAATGAAAATAAGATCAATATGGATTCTTCAGTTCGTGTTGAAGACCACTTTACTGGTTTGTATACATTATTAGATCATCAAATCATATGCTACTCTCTGCTGTGTGAACATTATTCATCCTTTTAACTTTTGGCCTCTTCTGAATCACCTACTGCAGCTCTAAATTTAAGGTGCATTGAGCGTTTATATGGTGACCATGGACTTGATGTGATGGAAATATTACGTAAAAATCCTGCTCTTGCATTACCAGTCATTTTAACTCGCCTGAAACAGAAGCAAGAAGAGTGGACAAAGTGCCGTGCAGATTTTAACAAGGTTTGGGCTGAAATTTATGCGAAAAACCATTACAAATCACTTGATCACCGCAGCTTCTATTTCAAGCAACAGGATTCGAAGAACTTGAGTGCAAAATGTAAGTAGAATTTCCATATGCAAAATGCTGCATTTATCTATTTTGGAAAATCTGGTTGAACGATCGAGGGCTGATTTTAACACTTTGTTGTAATATTTTGTCTTTATAGTAGAATTAGAACCCATATGGTGAACCATTTAACTACATCTTAATACTGCTCTTTCCATTGTTGCAATATCCGGCTGAAGGATTGAGGAAATTTTTCCATTCGTACTGAGTCCAAAAGTTTGTTAAATTCCCAAAGTATGATTGCACACTATTCTGTGGCTATTGAGGATAGAATGTACATTTCTATGTTCTTCTATATTCTTATATTTTGCGTTGTCTAGTCTCATGGATTTATATTTCTAATTGCAGCTTTAGTGGCTGAAATCAAGGAGTTGAAAGAGAAGAACCAGAAAGAGGATGATGTTCTTGTGGCTAGTGTTGCTGGTCACAGACAACCCCTAGCTCCACACCTTGAATATGAATATTTGGATGTTGACATTCATGAAGACCTGTATAAACTTATAGAATATTCATGTGAAGAGATGTGCTCAACCAAAGAACAGTTAAATAAAGTTATGAGGCTCTGGACCACTTTCTTGGAGCCCATTTTGGGTATTCCTCTTCGATCTAATGGCAGAGAGGGTACTGATGATGCTGGTAAAGTACAGAATCCTGCTGTAAACTGTACTGGATCAAGCATTGCTGAAAGTGATGGAAGCCCTGGAGCTGATGCTACTATTAATTCTGGGCAACAAAAAGCTCCTAGTGATGGAGATGAGAATAGTTCACCAGAACTAACTAATTCTTGTAGAAATAGTTTGACAAATGGTGAAACTTTAGCCAAAGAAGAACGCTCAGGTCGTGTCTCTAGGGATGATTCAAAGGTAGAGAAAGAGATCAAATTTGTAGGTGATAAAAGGCCTGGAATTAACATGCTTACCTCCATCGAAAAAGTAGGCAATTCCATAGCAGCCCTTGCAATTGGAGCAGAAAATAATCACAGCAGAAACAATGTTGAAGGGGCATCAGGTTTGTATATCAGAAACAGCTACATGACAATAATTTCCATGATTTTGCAGTTCATTAACCTAGTTCTTTGTGTTATTACTTTCATTTTTATTATCCAGTCCTTTCCAAATTCATTTTGCAATATTGAGATTATTTTGCATTTCAAGGGTGTGGTGCAGCAGCATCTAGACCTAGTGTTGCCCCTGGTGAGGATCAGGAAGCTGAAGCTAATGCTGATCTCGTACATTCATCAGAGGTATGCGTATTAACTACTGTATTCTACGTAGCATGGCTGAATTTGATATCACTAATTGGTTTTAGTGAAATGTAACAATATTTGGCTTCTTTGTCCTTGCTTTCCTTGTTTATTCAGCTCACCTCCTTCTTGCTAAGGTGGAAAAGCAAGGAGGTTATCTGTCTGATTTTTAGTTGTAATATGCTTATGTGAATTTGCTTGGTACTTTAGGGTGGTGATGCAGCAAAACTTGCTTTATTAGTAAATGGAGTACCTACAGATGGCTCTAATGCTAGTAGATATCATGAAGAATCTGCTGGGCCCTCCAAAATTGAAAAAGAAGAAGGTGAATTATCACCTAATGCTGATTTTGAGGAGGATAATTTTGTTGCCTATGGTGATACTGGTCTAAAGGCTGTGCCAAAGGCAAAGCATGGTGTTGAAAACAGACAGTATCGGTCTGGAAATGGGAAAGAGTTGCATTGTGAGGATGCTAGAGGAGAAAATGATGCAGATGCTGATGATGAGGATAGTGAAAATGCCTCAGAGGCTGGTGATGATGCATCGGGCAGTGAGTCTGCAGGTGATGAATGCTCCCGTGAAGAGCATGAAGAGGAAGAGGTCGAACGTGATGAAGTTGATGGTAAGGCTGAAAGTGAAGGTGAAGCTGAAGGGATGACTGATATACATTTTGTGGGAGATGGCATGTCCTTGTCACTTTCAGAACGTTTTCTTTTTACGGTGAAGCCTCTTGCAAAGCATGTATCTGCAGTTTTACCTGATGAAGACAGACAAAGTTCTTGGGTTTTTTATGCAAATGATGATTTCTATGTTCTTTTCCGACTTCATCAAGTATGTAGGGTTTCTAAAACATTTGAGTTATTTCTTTTTCTTTTTACAATTTAATAAATATTCTTCAATCTTTGGATTTTCCTTTAGATCCTATATGAAAGAATACTGTCAGCAAAAACAAATTCGACAGGTGGTGAAATAAAGTGGAAACATTCAAAAGATGCTAGTTCCTCAGATTTATATGCCAGGTGATTTACATTTTAATTTACTGTCAATTGTTGTGCTGCACAATATGAAGTGTCTGATACATTCTAATTTGGAAAATTTCATATGTTTGCAACTCAGATTTGTGAGTGCACTCTACAGTCTGCTTGATGGATCTGCTGATAATGCGAAGTTTGAGGATGAATGTCGGGCTATAATAGGAAACCAGTCTTATGTGCTATTCACATTGGACAAGTTAATATATAAATTGGTTAAGCAGGTTTGCTTTCTTTGATGGTCTTCCCTAATATCTTCCTCCTTTTTCCTGCAACTGCTCTGAATTATAGTTTTTAATGCAGCTTCAAGCTGTTGCAACAGATGAGATGGATAATAAGCTTCTTCAATTGTTTGAGTATGAAAAATCCCGGAAACATGGGAAAACAATGGATTCAGTGTATTATGAGAATGCACGTGTCCTTCTTCATGAGGAGAATATATATCGATTGAAATGTGTAAGTTTGCATGTCCCTTTACTATGACCTCTTTTCAAAAAAAAAAAAAAAAGAAAAGAAAAGAAAAAGGGAACAGATTAAGGCAACTCTTTCTCTCTCTATATGTTTATTTAAAACAATTCTTGATTGTTGGACCTCTGTATAATTTTTTATTTTGCATCCTTTTTTGCAGTCGTCTTCCCCATCTCGTTTGTCTATTCAGTTGATGGACAATGTCATTGAAAAGCCAGAGGCATTTGCTGTTTCCATGGAACCTAATTTTTCAGCTTTTCTGCACAATGATTTTCTTTCAGTCTTTCCTGGCAAAAAGGAGCCACATGGCATTACACTAAAGAGGTATTAGCTGATAACATTAGGAAACAGGTTTCCTAGGTTTGCAATTAATTATGATCTGGAGTTAAAGCTAAATGTAGCAGGTGATGCTTGGTTCTTTCAGCCTCACATGTTATTATAGATGATTGTCGGAAAGGAAAGATTTGGAATATGCCATTAAATACATAGTGCTCAATCTGCTTTTCTTTATTGATATTTGCAGAAACAAGAGCAAATATGCAGGTCTAGATGAATTTGCTGCTACTTGCTTGGCCATGGAAGGTGTTGAAGTGGTTAATGGTTTAGAGAACAAGATAGCTTGCAACTCATACAAGGTATCTTGCTGTTATTAATATCTGGTTTAATCTTTAGTTTTCTTTTGTTCATGGCCGTTAAGGACTGTAGATGCACAGCATATTCATATCACTAAGAAATCACTCATGCACGTGATGTTGACCTTGGGTCTTTTTTCACTTATGATATTCTGTATTATGTTGGCAGATTTCTTATGTGTTGGACACAGAAGATTACTTCTTTCGTAAGAGGAGAAGTACATCACAACGCAGATCTTCATGCAATAATCAGGCAAGAGTACAACGGTTCCATAGATTTTTATCCGCTTCGCAATAATTTAGCATTCTTTCTCTCAGACAGGCAGAAAAGGTAAATACAACGTTCACAACTTGTTTGAATTTCATTTTTCTTTGAAAATTTTCAGAGATAGCTGAACGCTGATACTTTTTGTAATGCATGTAGAAGCCCATGGTGCAACCAGACCTTGAAAGGCTTTCGAAAAGAGGCACATTTCTTGTATGTTCATAGTTGATGTTAGTTGGCCATACTAGTACTGAAGAAGTGGAATGGTTAGGAAATGGTAGCACATTACAAGATCAGATGAGCCATTATTGTGTAAATAGGGGTTGCATGATATTTTGTAAAGGAACAAGGAAAAAGGTTTTATTTATTTTTTTTCCTGTTTAATATAAGTTTTGTTATTGACAGGTGACATGCTACACCTTCACTTGAAATAGGATTGAAGTAACTGAAAAGTTCCCTCAATTATTAATCAATCATTTGACAAAATAAATAAGGAGAATTGCTTAAATTGGACAAGTGTGTAAAAATTATTCGGACATTAAAAATTTTGGAAAACTATATGTAGCAGGTCCCAAAAGATGAACCCTGCTCAAATGAGACTTAATTAATGGTAGATGGTTTGAGGAATTTGGTTTTCTTTTGGAAATTGTATACTTCGTAATGTCTAATACGGTTTAAAGAAAAAGTAAAAATGACTTGAAGTATAAGCAAATGAAATCAGTAATTAAAACAATTTCAAGTATAATTATCAACATCGTATAATATGAATGTTATTAGGTGATATGTATTGATAGATGTATTGTATTCGATTTAAGTATTGAAAGTATATTTTATGATATGTGATATGTATTTTATGATATGAAAATTATTAAAAAAATTATTTTTCATTGTTTTGAGTTGAAATATGAAAAATTGTTTTTTATGAGTTTCAATGATTTAGATTTTAAATAAAAAATACTCAAAGAGTGTGTTAGAGTGGGGTGAATAGCATTTTCTAAATGTCATTAAAATTAGCTTTTAATTAAGGTCTTGTTAAAGGTAGATGATGTAAAGTTGAGGACCAAATTGAAGAATAATGAAGAAATAAAAGAGGATAGATAATGCACAAAGATTTATAGGGGTTCGGTCTCTATAACCTACATCCATTATCTTGATTTCCAATCAAGGATTTTCAAATCACTTTACTAGAATCAGTTAAATTTTCAAATATTCACTAACTTTTTACAATGGCTTTTAACAAGCCCAGCCACAACTTTTCAATAATGGTTTTTCACAGAATCAATTAACACTCAAAATCTAATTTTTCTAAAGCTGAGTTAGAACCTTCAACAGCAACCAAGCTAACCTAAGCTTGATTAATCCTTTTAGAGTGCCTTGCACACTCTAAGTAATTAAGGAATACAAATATGAAGATGTACCTATGATCACTAAACTGATCTGAATGGTACAAGATGAGGTGTTAAATTTTATCATAAAGATTGGAGTGAAACACAAGAAGAATTGAGAGGATTTTTGCTAATTTTGGACTCTTTTTGTTCTTGGAAGCATTTCTTAATCTTTTTAGCTATTGGAAATATCTTCTGTACTTGAAAAATCAACTTTGATGGATGTTGACAGCTTTCGACAGTTGAAAACAATTTAAAATCCTTTCTAGCTGTTAGTTTTTTTGCAGACATTCAAATTCAAATTCTCTGTCTTAATCAGCTTTACTCTATTAATTGCTTAAGTAAGACTTTAACCGTTTAAGAGCTTACTGTCTTTGGAGCAGCCAACTTCACTTTTGGATTTTATTTGACTGACTCCTTTAGTTATCTGACTAAGAGGTTTTTGTTATAATTTATTTATAACTCTTTATTTTAATGAGTTTTGATATTTGTTTCCAAATGATTATTGTAGTAAGTGAGATACTTTTTTTATCTTGTACGCTCAAGTAGTATAGTTAGACATTAACAAATGGGAATGTTTTGTTATCATCAAAAACTTATGAAGCCAACAATCTCTCCATTTTTTAACGCTGATAAAACATCCCTAGATTAATAGCACAGTGTCTATACATTCCTTTTATATTGCACATGATGGCGAATTGCTGTTGGGTGAGGGCTGATCATACATCAAATACAAATAAGCGCAGTGAAAATAAATTTAAGATTAAATTATGCCTCACTTTCCTAGGATCTCTTTCATGCCGAATTGAGTATGAAATTAAATTACAAATAAAATATATATGATCAAATTTACTTTAATAACAAAAGTTGATGAATCCTTTGTTAAACCACCGATTTACCTTAGCCTGGTTGTTGCAAACCAAAGCTGTCCAAGGAATCTTTGTGCAGCCTTTAACGGTAATCCACATCAATGAATTAGAAAATCCT
>NW_018397273.1:3088023-3088382 GCF_002168275.2 Theobroma umbraticum
GGGGCTGAAAAGGAATCAAGTGAATGAAAACTGTTTTTCTTCACACATGGAACGACAAAAAAAAGAGCTTCTAATCTGTCATTACTTTCTTTTTTAATCTTTTCTCACTTATTTTGTTTGGAGGCTATAGCAATGTATTTATACCTTGGATTAATTTTAAACCCTAATTACAAAACTATTTTGTAATTGCATATTAATCCAATAATTTGAATAAATAAATTAATTAAGTCCTTAAGAAGCCCAATTAACTTAATTGTTTAATTTAATCAATTAAGCATAATAACTTGATTAAACAATTTAATTAATTAGACCCAATAACTTAATTAAATAATTTGATCAATTAGGCCCAATAACTTGAT
>NW_018397273.1:3088392-3088471 GCF_002168275.2 Theobroma umbraticum
TAATCAATTAGGCCCAATAACTTACTTAAACAATTTGATGAATTAGGCACAACTTAATTAAACAATTTTAATCAAGTGC
>NW_018397273.1:3088481-3088627 GCF_002168275.2 Theobroma umbraticum
CATAACTTCTAATTTGATTAAGTCCAACTTAATCACCTCTCTTATTTTATTTTCAACATTCATTTTAGGTGTGTGACCCATTAGACTTCTATCATGTTGACAATGAACTCAACATATAATTCTTAGGTTAACCTTAGAATTAGATA
>NW_018397273.1:3088643-3142545 GCF_002168275.2 Theobroma umbraticum
AATTTATCATTAATCAAGTTAACTACCTAGAGTTCATAGACCAAGAATGGGATCCAGCAATCTGTCATGGTCACCCAAATGTTAGAAGAGTCAAGATGGTTTGACAAAACCTTTTAGTGTAATCCATTCCCTCATCATATATCTTGGAGATGATAAGAGTATAGTGCAGTGTCTACTTTTATTTATCTCCATATTCGTTCTTAAAGTTTGATCATCAGCTTTATAAAGACTTATGAACTCCTTCAGTATAATTCTTTAAGTCGCCTAGCAAGGACTTCAATAAGCTAATATCACACCAAGACAGTTAGGATATGTCCCCTGCATCACTTGGGTGATGATTCCTATTGACCACTCATTTGCCTCATATGCTTCATGCTATACCCAAAAGTATCTCGTTTTGGCATCCTTGGTTAGGCACCCATAGGATATAATCAAAGCATAGCACTCCACACATAAAACAACCTGGTGTCTCAAGTCTAGGGAGTATTTACACAATTGACACATGAGAAGTATTGCATAGACACTTGAGTGAAATACCAAATGCACTTCTCATGGCGGGTCATGTTCAGTGAACTTGCTTTCTTAGGCAAGCACCTACATTCTAGTTCCAAGTATCTCTATACTTCAACCTATGAGATCGTTTGCTTACTTTTCAAGTAAAGAACATAGAATGTACCGATCTCTAGACATCATTGATGTCTAGTCTCAATGATACATTGACTAGGAATATTTTTGAGATTACGTTTTGATGCATAAGAATCTCATAATTGTAACCCATTACAGTTTCCTTGCAGGGCACATTAATCTCATGGACTTCATCCAATTAGACTTTATAACTTATTTTAATTGATGTCTTATTGATGAAGGAAAACCTTTAATCATTCAATATGAATAATGTTGTTGCATGATTGGAATCAAGCCTTAACCAATTGCAATTAGCTACAGGCTCATCCCAACAATTACTTCCCCTGAGTGTGTGTTTCCCTTTAATGTATGCATGATATTTTCTACTTATTTTGTTTTCCAACTGAGCAGGCTAGTTAATTTCTATCTATATCTCAATGCAGATAGCAAGCATTAATTCAGCACTTATGAGACATTTAACAAAACACCGTCATGAGTTAACATACAAACTTGCATAGCTGTCAGTAATAAGTGACAAGATATCATCAACATTGTAACCAAATCTCATCAACATATCATCATCAACAGACCATATCCATTCTGAACCCAAATGTCATCAACAAGCCAACCAAAATAACAAAATAGCAAAACAAAAGGTTATAAACATCCAAGTACTAACCATCGCAACTAATAGTAACAAAATGTCATAAACAACTAAGCATCATTAGAATCAGATTCCTAAATCACTGTATTGTTACTTCTACTTTCTCCGTCTTTTTGTCATCGGTAAAACAGGGTTGTTCTTATGATAGGGTGTTCAGGAAGAGTTAAAGGGGGTGGATTCATTAGTGTCAAAGTGAACATTGATGGGTTTGGCAGATGATAAGGGTGATGATTTTTAAGGTGAAGAATCAGGGGAAGAAGTGTTCGTGACTTAGAAAGGGTTATGGCTAGAAGATTTAACTGAATATCTAGCTTTGTCAGTCAACCTAGAAAACATTCTTCTTTTGAGGAACTTGATTTTTGTTGTCATTGTCTTCTTTCCTTTTCTAGTAGGTTTGGCTATATCTTGTGCAGATCTAGTTGCTTTCCTTTTCCCTTTGTTAGTAGGTTTACTTTTGCCTATAGTGTGAATTGAGTCAAATGAACTCCTTACAGGTGCGGGTGTTTGTGTTTAACTTTTTAATGCTTTTTTTTCAACTTGTTCTTCTTTTACCATTTGATGAAACACATCCATAATTAAGATTTCCTTAGAATTTGTTGGAGATTGCTTAGTTTTCTTTGCTTCATCATGTTTTTGAAGATTTAAATTGTCAATGATGTCATCAAGAGAACTAATTGCTTCTGTATCATCATTGCATTCTTGTTTTTCTTTAGGTTCAGGAGTAGGCTATTTTTTTTATTACGGCAGGTTCAATTTCACCACCTTTAGTCTGAGGTGCAGCATTCTCAACAATTTGTCTTTCTAGTATAGGACTTTGGACTACTGAAGTGCCTTCACATGCAGGAACAAATGGTGTTCGTCTTTTTACTTTCACAATAGTGGCCAAGCTTTGTAGTTGATCTTTAATTTTCAGAATCCTATCGGACTGATCATTAAGCTTGCCGTCTATTCTCATCAATAAATTTAGAATCATTTCATTAGAGATTTGAGAGGAGGCTATGTTGGTCTAAGCAGATAAACGATTCTCATTTCTTAGGTTGTCTTTAGGAGTTTTAATAAATTTTTCTCCAAGTTTATATCCTATTTTTGGTAAACTTCCTAAATAAATGTCTTGGTCTCTGCTTTTGACTTGATCCATTTGATATCTTGTACTCCAAATTCCTTTATTCCTTACCAAGGAGGTAATGATGTTCCCATAAGCCAGATTGATTTTGTCTACATGGCATGTTCCCTTCTTTCTCTTAATCATAAACCTTCCAAGGTTGAAAGTAGTTGCATTGAATGCATGTTCCATCAGCCACATGTCTTGAAGACTTACATAGCTAAAACTACCTCTTCGTCCATGAATTGTTGATGCAATAAAATAGTGTAAGATCCTAGTTTGATGACTTTTGATGAAGCTTGCATAACTCTTGGAGGAGTACCTTTCCTTTTTCACAGTAATGATTTCCTATAGAGATGAGGGATCATATTCTTATAGAATCTCATATCCTCCCACATTACATTCAATTTTCAGCAAGTTCCCTAAATTAGTAGTAGTGAGCACAAAATTCCTTTCCATTCAGAAACACATTAAGACCATTGTCAATAAAATCTTCTAGATCATCAAGCTCTATTTTGCCTAGTGCAATGCTTGAGTAAATTCTTTGACAAGACTAGCACTATAAGATCTATTCTCAAAAACACTGAATTTTTTTAATTTAAGTTCCTCAAAATATTAAGATAAACCTCTTTTGATATCAGGAACTTCATCAAAATTGTCCCAATCAATGAATTTTCCACAAAATATGGATGCATTCTCTATTTTCTTAAATCTTTCTTCATGAATTTTATTTCTAAATTTTGAGGATGCAAAGTTACTTTTTTTGTTGAGGTTTCCTTTTTCAGCTTCTTTCTTTGATCTCGGTGCCTTCTTTTTCTGTTTCTTTCCTATTTTTTCAGCCCTCAGTACGAGGTCATTCTTTTTCCCTTTCTTTTGAGCCTTGGGTGATGGACTGTCCTCCATAGAATGCTTCGCCTTTTTCTTTTCCCGAGTGTCGCTTGGCAGTGAAGGTATGCCCATTGTTCTTGGTGGTATTTGACTTAAGGTTTGAAAAGATGTTTGAAGAGTTTGAGATGAGGAGTTTTGGCTTTGAAAGGGGTCGGTTCAAGAAAAAAAAATATAAAGGGGAGATGAGAAGTTAAGAGAAGTTATTAATCTCCTTTTTTAAATAAGGTTTGACATCTCTTTTTCAAAATTCAAAATGTTGGCCCCTAGTTTTACTTTTTCAATTTTCAGTAGTTAGATAGTTTTCCTTTCCCTCATTCTCCCTCATTTTTTCTTTATTATTTTGGTTTCTTAACTGATTAAGGCTTACATTTAACCAACTAAGTCAAGTACTTTGAATATATTGATCAACACAAAATGTTTTTAATCAGTTAGATGATTCTCTTAACTAGCTAAGTCTCCACTAACTTGTTTAATTTATTCAATCATGCAACTAGTAACATAATTAGTGTATACCTTTAGTTTAAGAAATATTTCTGACAGATTACTTAAGTTGTGGAAGGTGAACTTAAAAGATTTAGCTAAAAAGGGAGATTAAAAATTAGGCTCATTGGTTGGTGCATTAACTCATACATGGGCTATACAACTTATCCATTATATGCCAATACGCAGCTACATCAACATACCCTAGACATTTCATTTATGTCTCATAAACCACTTATATTTATACATACAAGGCTCCTTGGCCAATAACATAACATAACTAAAAACTAACTACCAAAGGAGTGACTCTTGAATGCCTTTGTCATTGAGCCTAACAAATAAGCACACAAATCCCTCACGCATCTATATCTCGGGTAGCACCTAATTTATAAAACATGAGAGTTAAAAATATGAATACAATTAATCAGTGAGAGATATAAAAGGGAATAAGCAACAACTCAATAAGTTTGTAAACCATGTCATTTCTTGAAAACGTGCACGTTTTCTTTTGTAAATATGTGATGCATTTAGGATTCTACCTAATCAGACTTAGTTATTTATCTTAAACTCACCTATTAATGTCATTCATAACTCTAACATCTTGCTAAACTTGTAACTTACATTGAAATTTGAAATTATACACTATGAGATGCCAAGGGAGTAAATGGGCAGATTGCTTAAAAGACTTAGAATCTTACCTAGCTTGTCTCGATATCTTAGTCTAACATGCAGAATCTTTGCACATGTTTCCATTTTAAGGCCATCTAAGCCTTTCTTATACTTTTCTTTCTTCATTTATAGCCTTAGCTACCATTTACCTTTCTTGGTTCTCTATTTTAGTACATAAACTTTAAAACATACATTAAACAACTCATTACATTATCATCAACAACATATCACAATGCACACATGAATCATAGTCCAATGGTATTTCTCTACCCCATCGAGGTTATGTAAATTGAGTACTTCGACCTTTTCTCTAGTGGTATTCCTCTACCCCACCTAGGCTGTACAAATTGGGTACTATGAATGTAACACCCTTGATCTTGATATTAAATATGTTTGATGTAAGTTAAGCTATTTAAGTGAGTTAAATTAAACTTTGATGTATATGCTTATGAGCTTAAAGGTGTGCTTATGTCTATAGAGAAATTACAATGAAATATATAAGTATGTGAAGGCTTAAAATGATGTTGTGCATATGTTTGGCACATAAATGATGTAGTACAATTGTTTGACACTTAGATGAATATAACATTTGAGCAACTTATGCTAAGTTTTGATTGATACACTATGTGACATAGAGCATGAATGAGAATTGAATTGTATGATGAGTTGATGTAATGATGTGGATCATTTCATGATGAATTAAAATGAGAATGTAAGTAGGAATTGATTGTGAAGTTTGAAATTTGAACTTAAGAAGCCTAGGGTGTTGAAGATATGCAATATGGAGGAAATGCATCGATACATTTCCCTCATATATCAACACATTCTTGGTAGGAAGAACACAAAGAGGCATTCTCTATAATTTTTATCAATACATTGTTCAAATGTATTGATAGATTTCGATCAAGGAACATTTTGTGAAAAATATATTGATAGATTTTCCCAATCTATCGATACATTTTGGGCAGAGAGCATTCTACATAATTTTTATCGATATATTACCTTATGTATTGATAGATTTCAGGCAAATCCATGAAACTATATCGATATATTTACAAATGCATCAATACATGCATGAAAATTTGCAAAAAAAAAAAAATAAGACTTTGGGCAATTCATTCATTTGAAAACTAAAGGAAATAAAAGCTCTCTCCTTTGCCCTTTAAATCCATGTTTCCATACATGATTTTGGAGTTGAAAAAAAGTGGGTTTGAGCTTAGAAATCAATATAGATGTAAGATTAAAGCTTTTCATCAATTGATTTTCAATTTAAACGATTTATGATATAGAAATTCTATGTTCTAGCTTTGGTGGTTGATGGTACTTGAAATTGTTGGAGATTTGGAGTTTAAGTGAGCCACACTAGCATCTAAGGTAAGAGTTACGCACATTGTTTAAGAATTAAAAAAGTTTATGCTTGTATGTTGAACAGCTACAAATTGAACTATTTTGAAAAGCTAGAATTTAGCTAGGAAATAGAGAATGACTGCATAAATAATGACGATTTTGCATTATTAAATGTTAAGTGATAACGGGAGTAAGAATTCTGCACATTCTCTAATTGTTGAGTTGCTTAAGTTGAAGTGAAAACATTGGTGAGTTGTAAGTGCAAGTGTTGATAAAAGGAGCACTCAGATTATCAAAGTGAATGGAGAATGGATAGGTGTTCATGTATGCTTCTTCTAATGAAACAAATGTCATGTGTGATGTGTATATGTTATGTGTGTCTAGAAAGGTTGTACCCAAACTAGTAAATGCCTATGAAAAAAAAATGTGTAATGCTTAGAAATACCATACTTAGGCTAGATGTTGTCAATGTGTTAATGAACCTATGATATGAGGAAATGATGCTTGATACTTGATGTCCTTAGAAATGAGCTTATGCTAGTGATGATGTTAATGTGAATGATGACTAATTCTAGCATTTGAGAATTGTTGTTTATATGAAATTAATGGATGTATTGGTATGAAATGTAAGTGCTTATTGAGAGAACAATTATATGCACACGATGTATGATATAGTTGACACTTACACGATTACCATATAAATGCTATGAGGAGTTATGATCATCCATGATGTCAGTTGAGTATGTTTAGTCTGAGGATGATTTTGGACTATTATATGTTATAAGGTTGAGTGATGTCCTATCCTTGTGGCTATGTTCCCTTGCTTGTAGGGATGGTGGTACAATCCCATCGATGATTCTAACTTACTATGCTTGGATCTTTATGTATGTTTATATGTTTCGCTTGTAGGGATGGTGGTAAACAGGAATGGTGGTATAAACCCACCTGGAGTGCTATGATGCCATCCATTGATGTTATGTTGACTCCATTAGTTTTTGATAATAATAAAACATTCTCATTTATCTATGTCTAACTTTTCTACTTGAGTGTGTAGGACAAATATAAATTAAATAATTAGTTAATCATTCAAAAGACAATATTAAAGCTCATAAGAATAAAGAGCTACAATTAAGCAATGAAACAAGAAATCTCTCAGTTGGATAATTAAGGGAGTTGGTTGGATAAAACTCAAAAGAAAAGTTGGCGGGTTTAAGCAGATTGTGAAACAGAGAACACTTAGTTGACCAAGAGACAGTGTTAGTTGACTAAGAGATTACTGCTAGAAATCAGGTTCAGAGACAGAAATGACTTAATCGACTAAGAAATTTTGTTAGTCGACTAAGAGGCTATTGCCAGAAACTAGGTTCAGAGACAGAGACGACTTACTCGACTAAGTGGTAATGATTAGTCGACCAAGAGCATTCTGTCTGACAGTTTGAACTGAACGCTAAAAGAGAAACTAACAGTTAGAATTACTCCCAAACTGTTTCCAACGGTCAGAATCTATCTAGCTACCAACAGCCAAGAATTAGTTTTGAAGGCTTCCAAGATCAAAAAGAGCTCAAAAATCTCAAAAACTCTCTGCATTCTTTTTGTACTTCACTCCAATCTTTGTAATGGAGTTAAGCACTTCATTTTGTACCATCAGATCAGGTTAGTGATCATAGGTACCTCTTCATTTCTTTTCTCCTTGATTGCTTAGAGTGTGTGAGACATTCTAAAAGGGCTAATCAAGCTTGGGTTAGCTTGATTGAGTGTATAGATTCTAACTCAGCCTAGAAAAGTTAGTTTTTGGATTTTGGTTAATCTCGGGAAAAACCATTATTGAAGGTTGTGGCTGAGCCTATGAAAAGTCATTGTAAAAGCTTGGTGAAAGCTTGAGAATTTTACCATTTATAGTAATTTGGTTTGGAAAATTCTTAATTGAACAATCAAGGTAGTAGATGTAGGTCTTTGACCGAACTACTATAAATTTTGTGTATTGTCTTCCCTGTTTATTTTTCATTTCATTCCTTGTTAGATTATTCCTTATCTTGCATTTAACTTCCAATCATTGAACTTAAACTTACCCCCAAATAGAGGTTAAATTTTGTAAGAACCAAAAAGTACTATTTACCCCCCTCTAGTACATTTATTTGGGACCAATAACTGGTATCAGTGCTAGATCCCTCATTCTTAAAGCTTAACATCCTAAGGGAGATCTAAATGGCTCTTCAAAAATCTGTAGTTGCTGAGGGACAATTCATAAACAGATCACCTTTGTTTGATGGATCGAACTATTCCTATTGGAGCATTAGAATGTCAATCTATATAAAGGTAATAGATTATGAAATGTGAAATGTCATAACTGAAGACCATTCATTCCCTCAACCATAAATGTAATGATAAATGAAATGATTCCTAAGCCAAAGGCAGAGTGGAATGAAGCTGAAACCAAAAAGGTTCAGTCAAACTTTAAGGCAATAAACACTTTATATTGTGCCTTAACTCCCACTGAGTTCAACAAAGTGTCAAGCTGTACCACAGCTAAACAAGTATGGGACAAACTTAAGATTATCCATGAAGGGACTTATCAAGTTAAGGAGTCCAAAATAGCTCTCCTAACACACAATTATGAAATGTTTAAAATGGAACCTGATGAAGACATTACCAGCATGCTTGATAGGTTCACAAACATCCCAAATAAACTCAATCAGCTAGGCAAACCAATTCCTGAACATGAAATTGTCAAAAGACTACTTAGAAGCCTACCAAAAAATTGAAAGCCAAAAGTGACTGCTATCTGTGAAGCCAAGGACTTAAATGTCATCATGCTTGATGAAATTTGTGGATCTCTTCTTACCTATGAGTTGGAACTTAAAGAATAAGAAGAAGAAGAAGACAAGAGAGAAGCGAAAGAAAAAAAATGAAAAACATTACTTTAAAAGCAAGCATTCTGGAAAAAGAATTGAAAAATTTATCCTGCAATGATGATGAAGAATTGGCTATGGTGGCAAGAAGATTTAGAAAAATTATGGCACAAAGAGACAAAAGATTGGCTAAAATAGGGTACAAAAGTGATCAAGCTTCATGGAGAACCAGAAATAGAAATGAGTCTAACAAGAAGCAAGAACTTATATGCTTTGAATGCAAGAAGCCTGGACACTTTAGGTCCAAATGTCCCTTGCTGAAGGAAGAAACTTCCAAGAAAAACAAAAAATAAAAAAAGGCAATGGTGGCTGCAACCTGATCAGACAGTGATGTTTCAAGTTCAGATACTGAAAAAGAAAAAGTGGAAGAAAGAGCAAATTTATGTCTAATGGCAAAAGATGATAAACTTAAGGTATGTTCTGTTTCTTGTGATATTTCTATGGATAAACTTCAAGATGAATATGAATGTCTTGGTGATGAGTTTGAAAAACTTGCATCAAAATACAAGGCTTTGAAAAAAAGACCTCGTCTCTTGAGAATGCTTTAGAAAAGATAAATCATGATTTCTGCTTTGTTTTAGAACAAAGAAATTTACTTCGAACTGAACTTGAACACTCAAAAACAGATTATGAAATTTTAAGATTAGAATTAGAAGATAGGACTGAAGCTTTGCAAAAAGCCATTAATGAAAATACTGTACTTAAAAATGTAAAAAATGAAACATAAAAAAGAAACACATATTTCAAGAAATAATCTATTAATATTTCTACTAGGTGCTACATTTGTGATAAACTTGGTCACCTATCTTATAACTGTTATAGAAACAGAAGCATGCAGAAAGCAAAAAGGATTTGGGTTCCAAAAGGATCTTATGTACCAGCTAACCTTCAAGGACCCATCAAAGTATGGGTACCTGTTAAAAAAAACTAAAAATCTGTCTTACAGGTTAAGCCTAAAGGAAAAAAGATATGCTCAAGAGCTCAACTGAAAGAGAAGCAACCATAGTACATGGACAGTGGCTGCTCAAGACATATGACTAGAAATAAAATGTTGTTTGCTCAGCTAGACAAGAAAAAGGGAGGCACAATATCATTTGGAGATGACTCAAAAGGTAGAATTCATGATATAGGTACTATTGGTAAGAATTCTCAAGCTGAAATTAGCCATGTATTACTTGTTAAAGGCTTGAAGCACAACTTATTGAGTATCATCCAACTGTGTGATAAGGGGTTTAAAGTATGTTTTGATTCATATAAATATGAAGTAATAGATATTAGTACTAATAGAGTTTTATTCATAGGAAAAAGAATTAAAAATATGTGTCCTATTTCTAGAAGATCTTGAGGTTAATTGTGAAACATGTCTTATAGCATATGATGAAAATGATAGTTGGTTACGGCATAGAAGACATGGACATGTGAGCATGCATACTATCTCAAAATTAATAAGAAAAAATCAAGATATAGGACTACTCGAACTTAGATATGAAAATGATCAGATTTGTGATGCATATCAACTAGGTAAACAAGTCAGAACATCTTTCAAAACTAAAAAGATTGTTTCAACTTCTAGACCTCTTGAGTTGCTACATATCGATTTATTTGGTCCAATAAATACAACTAGCCTAGGAGGCAAATCATATGGCTTTGTGATAGTTGATGACTACTCTAAGTACACTTGTGTCTACTTCCTTGCTCATAAAAATGATGCACTACCAGCATTTGTGAATCAATGTAAAAAGGTTCAAAATGAAAAAGGACTTGTCATTGTTAGTATTAGGAGTGATCATGGAGGAGAGTTTGAAGGAGATGATTTTGAAAATTTTTGTAATGAAAAGTGGATAGATCACAACTTCTCTACACCTAGAACACCCCAACAAAATGAAGTGGTAGAAAGGAAAAACAAAATTTTAAAAGAAATGGCTAAAACCATGCTTTGTGAAAATAATCTACCCAAATATTTTTGGGCAGAAGTTGTCAATACTGCTGCATATATTCTTAATAGAGTATCAATAAGGACCATGATATCAAAAACACCATATGAATTATATAAAGGTAGAAAACCAAATATTTCTCACTTTAGGAGATTTGGTTGCAAATGTTTTGCACTAAATAATGGGAAATATTCTCTCGAAAAATTTGATGCTAAGAGTGATGAAGCAATATTTCTAAGATATGCATTGAACTCAAAAGCCTATAGAGTGTTTAACAAAAGAACTTTAACTATTGAAGAATCTATCCGTGTAGTTTTTGATGAATCTAATGCCTTGCAAAAGGAAGCTCTTGCTGATGAAAGTGATGCAGAGGACTTAGAAAGACAAATGGAAGAAATGAGCTTAGAAAAATAAGAAAAACTGTGAAGATAATCCACATGGAAGAGAAGTAGAACCTCCACCCTTAGAAACTCTGCAAAGAATTGAAAATCAACACATTGATCTTCCAAAAAACTAAAAGTACTTGAAAGATCATCCACAAGAATAGATTTTAGGTGATCTTTCACAAGGTGTCAAAACCAGAAGAGGAATAAGAGAGACGTGTGAATTCTCTGCTTTTATCTCTCATATCGAGCCTAAGAACTTTGAAGAGGCAAAAAAAGAAAAAAATTGGATATTGGCTATGCAAGAAGAGCTTGATTAATTTAAAAGAAACCCAGTGTGGACATTAGTTTCTAGACCAGTAAATCACCTAATTGTTAGCACAAAATGGGTGTTTAGAAACAAAGTAGATGAGCTAGATAATGTCATTAGAAAAAAAAGTAAGGTTAGTGGCATTTACTATGATAAAACATTTGCTCCTATTGCTAGGATAGAAGCCATAAGATTATTGCTTGCATTTGCATGTTTCATGAACTTCAAACTATTTCAAATGGATATGAAAAGTGCCTTTTTAAATGGTCTTATTCAAGAAAAAGTCTATGTTAAGCACCCTCCTAGATTTGAAGACTTTGAAAAATAAGATTATGTTTTCAAGCTACATAAGGCATTATATGGATTAAAACAAGCTCCAAGTGGTATGAAATACATCAAAATTTTAGTTGAAAAGGGTATATTAGAGGAAGCATGTGATACAACATTGTTTATTAAGAAATGCTTGAATGATTTAATTGTAGTTCAAATCTATGTTGATGATATCATATTTAGTGCTACTAATGAGTCTTTGTACAAGAACTTTGCTGAAGAAATGCAAGGTGAATTTGAGATCAACATGATGCGTGAACTAAAATTCTTTCTTGGCTTTCAAATCAAACAATGCCAAAAGGGCATCTTCATTTGTGAAGAAAGATACATTCAAGACATACTAAAGAAATTTGATATGCTGAAGTTGAAATTAATCAACACACCAATGAGTCCCTCCATCAAACTTGATGCAGATGAGAAAGGAAAATGTGTTGGTCAAAAACTTTATAGAAGTATGATTGGATCTTTACTTTATTTAATTGTTAGCAGACTTGATATTCAATTTAATGTATGCTTATGTGCTCGGTTTCAATCTCAACCTAAAGAGTCACACTTTACTGCAGTAAATAGAATCTTCAGATACCTTTTAGACACACAAAATTTAAGATTATGGTATCCTAGAGGAACATCCTTCACTCTTATTGGATATTCAGATGCAGATTTTGCTGAAAGTAGAATAGATAGAAAAAGTACTAGTGGGACATGTCAGTTTTTAAAAGATATGCTTGTGTCAAGGTCAAGTAAGAAATAAAACTCTGTTGCATTTTTCACAGCTGAAGCTGAATATATATCTTTAGGTAGTTACTGTGCTTAGATTTTATAGATTAGACAATAATTAGAAGATTTGGATTGATTATGCATAATGTACCAATATTTTGCGACAACACAAGTGCAATTAATATCTTAAAAAATTCAGTTCAGCACTCAAGAACTAAACACATTGAAATTAGACACCATTTTGTTAGAGATTTTGTGCTTAAGGGAGACATTAAGATTGAATTTGTCAATACCTTGCATTAATTAGTTGATATATTTACCAAACCCTTAAATGAGGAAAGATTTTATGAAATTAAGAGAAATCTAGGAATGACTAGTGTTCAAGAACTTTGAGAAAATTTGCGAACACTTCTTTGGTAAGACAGTGTACACTTAGTTGATTAAGAGCTTTACTTAATCAACTAAGAGCATTCTATTTCTAATAGTAAAAGACACAGATAGAAAAAGGCAAAACTTAGTCAGTCAACAAGGCCCAAGTAAAATAATAAAACTTAAAGAAATAAAAGGTGGAAAACGAGTGAAGAAAATGCAAAAGAAAATTGAACCAAAAATGAAAAAAGAGGGAAATTCTAAATTTTTGAATTAATTAAATTATCCACATTTAAAGGGAAAAGGTCAGACGTTTTTTTCTTAGGGAAAAGATTTTCCCTTTAACTCACTCTCTTCTCACTCTCTCTCCTCAAAAATCGACCTCCCAAAACTAAAATCTCTTTTTCCCCAAATCTCTCAAACCCTAAAATCTGAAACTTCCAAAATCAATTGCAAAATCTTCCATGCCCAAAGATTCTCTGAAAAAGAAGAAAAGAAAATGACCCATGGAAGAAATCTCATAGTTTGAAACTTAGAAAAAGAGAAAAGAAGATGAATCAGCTATAGTGACTGTGAAGAAACAGAGAGTAAAGAAACAAAAATCAAAGAAGAGGAAAGATAAGGGAAAATCTGCAACAAAGGTAACTCTTCATCTCTAAAGTTCAGAAATAAAGTTCATAAAGATAGGTTCAGAAAAATAGAAAATGCACCCATATCATGCGAGAAATTCATTGACTGGGATAGTTTCAATGAGGTTCCAAAGATTAAGGAAGGGTTGTTAGAACACTTTGAAGAAATGAAATTAAAGAAATTTAGTATCTTTAAGAACAGAACTTACAATGCCAGTTTAGTGAAAGAATTTTATGTTGGAATAGCACAGGGTAAAGATGAACTAGATGACCTTGAGGAGTTTGTGGATGATAGTCTTAATGTCTACTTGAATTGGAAGGAATTTGTGGTGTTTGCTTCTGATTTAAGGGAATTATTAAGTATAGAATGCAATGAGGGAAATTATGAAATTCTCGAAGATTATGATCCCTCACTCTTATGGGAGATGATCATTGGAAAAACTGAGAGATTCTCTTCAAAAAGCTATGCAAGTTTCATCAAAAGCTCTCAAACACGGATATTGCATTACTTCATAACTTCAACAGTCCATGGGAAATGAGGTAGCTTCAGCTATGTAAGTTTGCAAGACCTGTGGATAATACAATTTACTTTTAATGCATTTGCTTTTAATTTAGGGAGGCTTATGATTGAAAGAATGAGAGGAACATGTAGAGTTGATAAAATCCATTTGCCTTATGGAAATGTGATTACCTCTTTGGTCAAGAGAAAAGGTATATAGAGCTCAAGATACGAGATAGATCAAGTAAAAAGTAGAGACCAAGCCATCTATCTAGGAAGTCTGTCCAAGATGGGGTACAAGTTATATAGGGAGACATTTGTAAAACCTTTAAGGATGCTCAGAGGGATGAGTAAACCACTCCCACTCAAGCAACAGTAGCACCCTCTTAATCTCAAATGAGATGATCCTGAACTTACTTATGAGAATAGACGGGAAGCTAACTGACCAAGGTACCAGAATAGAGAAAATTAAAGAAAACCTTCAAGAGATAAGAACTCTAATTGAAGACAAAAAAAAGTCTTCTTTAGGCTCTGCAATTGAACATGCTCCTACAGCACTAAGTCCACCTCCAGCAGAACAAGTGAATGAGAGTCCCAATTTTCAAACTGAAGAGAATGAGCCAGAACCTGGTCAAGTAAAGAAAATGCACACTATGGAACATGAACTTGAAGAGAAAGACAGTACAAATGCAAAGGTGATTAGATCACAGCTACATGATGAAACACAAGAAGCTGAGTCTTCCCCACCAAACTCTGAGAAAGTTTTCATCATAGATGTCTTTCAGCAGGTGGTGAGGGAAGAACAGGCTAAAAAGGAAGTAGCTAAAAACACAGCACAAAAGCCAACACCTACAATAGGATCCCCTTAATCTGTTCAGAAAAATGATCAAATTGGGAAACAGAAAGGGAAAACTACTGTACCTACACAAGCTGCAACTGAATCTACTAGCAGGGGGAGAAAGACTGTGGCTATCAAGATCAAGTTCCCCAAAAGAAGAATGTCATCTAGGTTAGTCAAAAAAGCTAAACCTCTTCCAGTCAAGTCTACTGCTTAAGATCCTCTCACAATCTCAAACACATAGTCCTTTGACTCTTCATCATAAAAAATCCTCCCCTTTAACATCCCTTGAACCTTTAAATATCTTCTATGGAACCAGTGAATCAACCCTTTCTGACTCCTCTTCCATTTGATTCCATTTTGCTGATGACAAAAAGGGGGAGAAAAAATGTAGGTGTAGGAGTTATTAGAAATTTAAGGGCATTTTAGGAAAATTAATTTTGATGATGCTAGACTATGTATGACAACATTTTATTATTGATGGATATTTTGTTGCTGATATATGAATGTTGAAATTATTTTCTATGCTTTTGTGTTTAATGCAAATGTTAGTGATTATTGATGTTGGTATAAATGTGGACTGTTAATAATATGCTGGTGACAGATTGTTACAATGTGAATGGTATTCTGTCACCTATTATATCACTAATGTTTTGAAAGCTTGAATAAAGTTACTCTGTTAAAATATATGAATTTGTACTTGTTACTCTTTCTAAGATATAGATAAAAATGTGTTGACTTATTGAGTTGGATAGTAAAATAACTTGAAAAGGCCATGCATATACTAAAGGGGAGCACACACTCAAGGGGAGAAATTCCAATCTGGTGCAAAATAAAAATAACAAATAGACATTGTGTAATTAATTAAGGAATGTTTTGTCATCATCAAAAAGTGGGAGATTGTTGACTCCATTAGTTGTTGATGATAATAAAACATTCCCATTTATCTTTATCTAACTTTTCTACTTAAGTGTGCAGGATAAATATATATTAAATAATTAGTTAATCATTCAAAAGACAATATCAAAACTCATAAGAATAAAGAGCTACAATTGAGCAATGAAACAAGAAGTCTCTCAGTTGGATAATCAAGGGAGTTGGTTGGATAAAACTCAAAAGAAAAGTTAGCGGGTTCAAGCAAATCGTGAAACAGAGAACACTTAGTCGACCAAGAGACAGTGTTAGTCAATTAAGAGATTACTGCCAGAAACTGGATTCAGAGATAGAAATGACTTAATCGACTAAGAAGTTTTGTTAGTCGACTAAAAGACTACTGTCAGAAACTAGGTTCAGAGACAAAGACGACTTACTCGACTAAGTGGTAATGATTAGTCGACTAAGAGCATTCTGTTTGACAGTTTGAACTAAATGCTAAAAGACAAACTAACAGTTAAAATTGCTCTCAAACTGTTTCCATCGGTCAGAATCTGTCTAGCTACCAACAGCCAAGAATTAGTTTTGAAAGCTTCCCAAGATCAAAAAGAGATCAAAAATCTCAAAAACTTTCTGCATACTTTCTGTACTTCACTCCAATCTTTGTAATGGAGTTAAGTACTTCATCTTGTACCATCAGATCAGGTTAGTTGATCATAGGTACCTCTTTATTTCTTTTCTCCTTGATTGCTTAGAGTGTATGAGACACTCTAAAAGGACTAATCAAGCTTGGGTTAGCTTGATTGAGTGTATAGGTTCTAACTTAGCCTAGAAAAGTTAGTTTTTGGATTTTGGTTAATCCCGAGAAAAATCATTGTTGAAGGTTGTGGCTGAGCCTGTGAAAAGTCATTGTAAAAGCTTGGTGAAAGCTTGAGAATTTCACCGTTTATAGTGATTTGGTTTGAAAAATCATTGGTTGAACAATCAAGGTAGTGAATGTAGGTCTTTGACCGAACCACTATAAATCTTTGTGTATTATCTTCCCTATTTTATTTTTCATTTCATTCCTTGTTAGATTATTTCTTATCTTGCATTTAACTTCCCATCATTGAACTTAAACTTGCCCCCAAATAGAGGTCAAATTTTGTAAAAGCCAAAAAGTGCTATTCACCCCACCTCTAGCACATTTATTTGGGACCAACATGTTATTCTAGATGATGATTATGATACTCCATCAGTTGCTTCGGCACTAGGCATGACATGATTTCCACTGGTGACTATGGTACTGAGCGTGATATAATATGATATGATATGTTGTCCGTCGATTGGCAACCATATATGACTATTATGTCTAGAGAGGACCACTTTATGATAATGATGATTGAATCATGTATGTTATGCTTCTAGTTTATGATTATGAGATATATCATATGATATCATAAATAGGATGTAATTAATGAAATGGCCTGCGGTAAAGACTGCATGAAAATGTTAACCAAAGATGAGCTTAAACTATGTTTGAAGTGTCCACAAACTTAACATGAATATGAACATTCTTCAAGTACGATAAGCATGATGGTGAATTAGCAACAACCATGAGTTTGGGCTAGAAATAGTTATATGTTAACAGCATGTATGGCTACCATGATGATGACAAGATAATTATGACAGGTGATGCCCAACCTGTTTTAACTATACATAAGTTTTAGCCTACTGTAATGTATGTATGTTTAGAGGATATGTGTAGCAACTATCCCTACACATTCATTGAGTATTAGTATGACTCACCCCTTCGATTGTATTGCAAAAAATAAATAGACACCAAGGTTCGGGTGGCTAGCGTAATCATCTAGCCAAACACCTTTTGGCATTTGGTAGGCTTCCCTTATGATGAGTCTACTCCATTGCATTAAGGCTATGTTTATGCTTCCGCACCATGTATTAGGCTATGTTTCTTAACCGATTATGTAGGCACTATGTTGCCCTATATTTTATTTAATGAAATGTTTGCATGGACAAACTATATTAAGCCAATAAAGGGCTATGTGAATATTATGACTAAGTTCGCATATAAATTAGAGCCAAGGGCTAATGTTTTAAATGACAAGTCATGCAATATGCTAAGTATGATGATGATGATTATAAGGTTTTTATAATATGTGATTTGTGATGTAAAATTGATGCACGAAGGTTTGCTTAGGTCTCGTGACTTTCGTCTGCCAGGCTTATGCATTGGTTACGGCTCTTCAGTTTAGGTCATGACGTCGACCTTTTCTTCGATGGTATTCCTCTGCCTCACCTAGTTTATGCTATGCATCACAAAATGTAATAGCAACATCACATTTCATTCTCATCATACAGCACAACATAATGCCTACATAACATAGCATCTAGTCATAAATCATTCTATATTCACATGACATGTAGCTCAGCTACTATGCCCTTCAATGCACAACAATATCAATTAATATCAATATATCTACATGACTTGTAGCTCAGCTGTCATGCCCCTCAGTGCACATCAAGTCATAATCAATTCATATCTTAACACATTTACTTATATGTATAAACATTCATCTAGTCATATTCCATTCATAGCTTAACTTATACTTATGTGCATAAACATTGCATCTAGTCATAATCCATAGCTTAACACATATACTTATGTGTATAAACATGTCATCTAATCATAACCCATTCAGGGCTCAACATATATAGTCATATATGCATAACATTTCATCTTAACCTAGGCTCATACAAAATCATAGAAATCAACTTGTTCCTATGCATTTTCTATAAAACCATTTACAACACATACACTTAAAATCTCATTTCATGCTTTTCAAAACATTTGAATGTGATATCCACTCACCTGGTGTCAACTTAAATCATAGCTAGGCTAGCACAGTTGATTAAACCTCTAGTTGCAAGACTTGGTACTCCAAATGTAATCTAGCATTAGACCAATGCATAATAATCATCAACATGATTAATTTTTCATCATTTTCTAATTGAATTCTACCTAGCATCTTGCAAATCATTTCTACCATACTTGGCAATCCACATTCATACCTGACAACTTATTGGTGTGCCATTAAATCATAACTTACCTTAGCTTAGGTTAGTTCTTCCTTTTTCAAGCTCATTTATGTCTTTGGTGAGCCCTCCAGCACTTGAAAATATCTGAAATTCATGTACAGTTCATAACTTTTCTAACTCATTCAACTTACTTCAAAGTTGGATAAGATCAAGGTAACCGACCTTGTTCTATTCATTTTTAGTTCAACAACCTCTAGAAAGGCTTTACTCAACTAAATTCCACCTAATCCTTGAATTGAAAATCTAAAAGAACTTTAAAACTCTACCAAGGCAGCAAAGCCTGACCTTTCCTTAGAACCAATCGATAGAAAGGCTTAGAATGTGGACTTATTCACTTTAATCAGGGTTTTTTTTTTACTAAAACTCACTTGAAAATTTCTTTGAAAAGGTATGCTTGTGAAGGGTTGGTTATTGCCCTTGTTTTCTCTCTTTTTTTTTTTAATGCTTTCTTTAGAATGAGAAATAGTAATCATGGGGTGTTTTTCCCTATTTTTGGGTGTGAATAACAATGTGTGGGCAGCCTTGGTTTGTCCACCCATGTTGGGCTAACAACCCCATTAGTCCTTACCATTGTTTTTCTTTTCAATTTGGTCTTCCAACATTTTCTTTTTTTTTTTTCAATTTGGTTTTCCAAGATTTTCTTTCTTTTCAATTTAGTCCTCTAACATTTTCTTTCTTTTCAATTTAGCCTTTTTCCCAAAGTGGGGATTCAAGATATACGTCATAGCTCAAGGATATAGATTATTCTCCTTGGAAGGTTAGTATTACAGAATCAAGGATTTCAACTATTATCCTTGGAAACTTAGCATTACAAACTCAAGGATTTCAATTGTTATCCTTAGAACTCAAAATTACAACTCAAATGCCAAGAACATCAACATTTAATCATCAAAACATACCTTTAAAGTCATCAATATACATGTCAAGGCATAATCAACTCCTAATCAGCCTTTAGACACTCAATTTATCAATTAAGCCAAGTTCCACCATAAGCTATTCCTCTATAATGCTTGCACACTCACATGATGCACATATTCATACATTCATGTCTTATATGTGTACAAATGGCTATGTTGTCTCAACCATCATGGCATTTAACATACTTGTCCCTTTCAAGGTTATATCACATGGTTTCTCATGCACCAACTCATGTGCACATTTGGTATCATACGATGTACTTAACAGATTCAACATACTTGAATCACAATTGCTATAATAGCTCTTAACATATACACATGGATGAAATCAATCGTAAACCTCTGTTTGCCTAATTCATTAGGCAAACATAGTTTCCATACTTAAATTCCTTTACTTACACATAAGTTGGTGCGTTACAATGATAAGTATTTTTTAATTTTTAATTAATAAATTAATATAACAAATGTAAATTTTATTTAAATATATATACTATTAAGGAATATATTGAGAATTTCAGTTAAAAAATAATCATATTTTCAATTTATGCTCTATAATATTCAATTCTATAAAAAAATAAAATATTTTTAATGTTTTCTTTATTTTACATTTATAAATGTTATTTATTAATGATTTTAAATTTTTTTATTATATCTTATGATATGATATTCGATACTAAAAAAAAATTCAATACATGATAAGTATCTCAATTTAACAATTATGATTCCAAACTTGCAAATCATCCAAAAATAGCAAATTTTTGAAGCTCATACCCAACAACCATTTGTTAGTGCCTTAGAAAAGCACCCTTGGCCAACATTCCAACCTTGAATGAGTTGTATGAATTCATTATTTCCCGCACTTTGGTAAGAAGAAAGGAGTTCTTAATCTTTGAAATCAACTTCTCAAGGAAACATAGTTTGAAACCTACAACACACTCAGGCAGAATATGCATATTCGCATTAATTGACCATAACAAGTACCACTTGGGATTCCTAAGATCATCAAAACTAATGTCAAAATATACACTAGATGTGTGATACTATTTAGATCTTGCTTCCAGTTTTTTGACATTTTCCAATATAACCATGCACAAAATAACATGTTTTACACCATTATCATTAGTAGCACCTACCATCTCTACAATCAATTGTGGCAACCCAAAGGGTGACAAATACACACCAACCCTGCAATCGTCAGTCGATAGAACTTTGTTGGGCAACCCAAACCAATGAGCCACTACACTCTCCACAACTTTAGTGAGAGCCCCACACCATGCATAAACCACATTTGAAGTGCCTCTCACAACCTCCGTTATCCCAATCTGCTTTTGGAAAATCGAGATGAGTTTTATCCAAATGCCCTTCCTTGCCTACTGTGATAGGTTGAGGTAACTGTAACCCCATCATCAACTTTCTCCATTCCATTCAAGAAATGATCTTTAGCAACCAAATATGCGCTCTCTATTTCTCTAATCACATCTAATCCCACGATTTTGTTAGAACAACTCATTTCAGGCTCCTCTCATTTTCTCTTCGATGAAGTTCTATCAATCTTATGATTACAGATTTTGTAATTTCTTTTTCACTCAAAAAAAGTTCAAGGAGAAACCTTTTGCCATTTTCATTTAACTAAGAAATCGATCTTTGATTTCCTGTCACATAAATGATCTGCACCACCCTTTTCAAATCAAAGATATACTTTGCATCGTTGTTCAATGCTTCGATAATCGATCTTCTTTCCAAGAAACAGGCTTGAAGCTTTTCCACAACAAGGCTAATAAATGCACTCAAGAACTATTGTGATTATACATGAACCGTGAAGGAATAACATTTTATTTTTTGAAATTCATATTGTTTTGAAAAGCAATTCTTCATACGCTTTGAGATTGGAGGCTACAGATGCATTTTCTTGGACTTTGTGGTGAGGAGGATGATGGCGGTGGAGGAGGAACCCAACATTAACAGATTTTACAGGAATTTTCTTCATCGCTGTCGTTGTTGTTGGTCTTCGTTTAAACATTTAAGTTTTTTAAAACTATAACACAAATATTCTTAAGATTCTCAAACAAAAAATGCCATAACTAGTAGAATTAAAGGAGTTAGGTTTATATTATCTCTCAACTAAAAAAGAATGTTATTGTTTATAAGTATTTATTACTAATTATTATTTATAGAAAGAATGTTCTTGTTGTATTTGTTAGGTTTTTTTTTTTAATTCAAAAGTCATATCTATTAAGTAAAAAGAGTTTTTATTTATAAATCGAAAATTCATTACGTATCAAATCTTATTAATATGGGATCTATAATATTGTACACACTCAATTCCTTCATTGTATTGACTTTTCTCCGTAAAGGTGAGAGATCACTTTGATTTAGATTTATTTTGATTCTAGTATTTTTCATGAGATCTCCATATCAAAGAAAAAATTAGATAGATTGTAATACCATGTTTCATCGGCTCATATTTTAATTCGAAAAATATATCCATCAACTACATAAAATTAGGACCATATGTGAAATGTGGCCCATCTATGTGGCATTCTTGGCCCATATATAAAATCAGGTCCAAGCTTGCTAGAGTCGTGAGAACTATGTGCAATTTAAAGGCCTGCTTATTGCTTTCTCTTTCTCATGCCATTTGAACATGGCCAGTAGGAAAGTCCGAAGCATGGCCCAAAATAAATGAATAATCAGTTTTCCCCTTTTCCTATATTACCTTCCCAACTTTGTGAAAATTTCTTTGGTGGACAAAGAAAAATGTAGAGTGATCAAATGTTTGAAAATGAATTATATTAACTACAAATAAAAGAAATTTAAAAATTTAAATAAAAAATTGCACTAATATTGAAATTTCCAGGTAAAAAAAGTTACTTTTTTTTATGGAAAGTCATCTTGTTCTTGTACTTTTTTTTTTTTTCAAATTTCAATCATGTATCTTTTTCTCTAAAATATAGTTTCACTAGCATCTAAGTTGGGTAAACCAGAAGGAATTTTTTGAATAAAATTATTTAAAAATTTATAAAATGATTTCGTAAATAAATCAGATCTCAAGGGCATTATTGTAAGTGGACATATGCATTAAAGGAAAGAAAAACAAAGAGCCGTTTAAAAATTTCTTTAGGCCAACAAAGAACCAAAGGGACAAGGAACACAAAAACAGAAGAATAAGCCCCCAAGAGATAGACAAGACAGCCCTTGTATGTTATCCACACTTTCCCTATCTTTTGAAGTAGTTTGCTTTTATTCTATTCTGGTAACGCTTAGAGTAGGATATCTTTTATTTTTTAGGTAGTCAATTTTGTAATTATTTAAATATTAAAATACTTAAATTTTATAAAAATTTAAATAAAATTAAAAAATATTATTTAAATTGAGCCTCATTAGAATGGCACTAACCGTTAATTATCTAAATCCATTAATTATCCGATTATTTAAAGTAAATTTTTAGTGTTCATATACTCGTTTAATAACCCAAACCCGAAATCCAAATAAAAAATATTTCATATTAATTCATATATAATTAACTAAAAATTAAAAACTATTTCACAATTAACCCTAAACCCCAACAATACAATGAAATAAGGTACTTTTTTTGGACTTGAAATAGGGTATTATCTAGTTTTTATTATATTATGTTATCTTATATCTATTTTTAGTGTTATCTTATATTATCTTAAATAAAAAATTAAGAAATTAGATATAACTTAAAATTTGTATATCTTTTATGATTAACTAGTCTTTATTTGTATATTGTAGATAAGTAATAAGTGGGAAGAAAATGTATATAATATAATAAATCAGATTAAATTAGTTGTAAAGATAATTAAAATTACTTCAAAAAAATTGAACATAAATTAAGTAAAAATATTATATGCTGTTTTCGAAAGGTAAAAATGTTTATTAAATAAAACAATAATATGTTTTTAAGTTCATACCATAGTTCAAATAATATAAATTAATTTTATATTTGTTAGTTTACAAGTTTAATTAATATAAAAATTTTATATATTAAATTTTTATCATAATTTAAGTAATATAAATTAATTTTATATTTGTTAGTTTATAAATTTAACTAATATAAAAATTTTATATATTAAAATTTACATCATAAATAATATAAATTAATTTTATA
Source organism: Theobroma umbraticum (assembly GCF_002168275.2). Taxonomy (NCBI): domain Eukaryota; kingdom Viridiplantae; phylum Streptophyta; class Magnoliopsida; order Malvales; family Malvaceae; genus Theobroma; species Theobroma umbraticum. Next base: position 3,112,357 of record NW_018397273.1, read on the forward strand.
TTTATTAATTTACAAATTCAACTAATATAAAAATTTTATAAATAATATTATAATCAGATTCTATACGATTATGGAGTGCCTGAACTCGAAATAAATATAATTGGGACATGTGTTCAGAACAATAGCAAGCTCTACCTTTTACCACCATTTCCACCCAAATTTAGTTTGATAGGTGGGATCTAAGATTTATTTGAAAGAAGTGATTTTTATCTGATTTATTTATTGGAAGAGAAAGGTTATATAAGATGGCTTTTGGGATCTGCTTGGAAAAATTTACAGAGTTATTACATTTTTAGAAATTTCATTTACTAAGCGATCTGGGTCATAATGATTCAAGGGAAGCTCTTAGTGGGAGTAGCTGCAGCGGCAGTAGCACTGGCAGTGGTTTTTGTTCTGGAAGTGTCAGTGAGGAAGAAGAGGATGGGTGCCTAGACAATTGGGAGGATGTTGCAGATGCCTTGAGCGTAGATGACAATCAACATAATCCAGCCACAGTTGCTCCTTCCAAATAGGAAACAAGGATTGAATCAGCTTGTGCTGAGCAACATTACAATAACCAAAGAATAAATCAGTTGAATTCAGACAGTGAGGGAACAGTTTGTGGGTCACACATGAACTGTCGAGCATAGAGACCTGACGATGCTTTTCGTCCTCTGATTCTGCCCAGCCTATAGAAACAGCCCAATATTTCTTCTAATTCAGATTGGCATGATGGCCATGGGGCTATCACTTGGGCAGAGCGAAGTTATATTTCCCACCCTTCTTCTTCAAGCCCTATTTGCTGTGAGGATTTGGATGTCACAGACTCTAGCTTTCTCCCTTGTTCATGTGGATTTCGGCTTTTCCTCTTCTGGCACAAAAGGATTCTTGAAGCAGATGGGCAATGCCCTGGATGTAGGAAACATTATGATACCATTAATGGGAACATATGTTTCAGTAGATGAGCTGCACTTTTAAACTAGTCTATTCTATTCTTGTAGAATGAGTCCTAGAGCTTAGGAGGAGAGTTTCTTTTTTTTTTTTTTTTTTTTTTTTTTTTTTTTTTTTTTTTTTTCATACTAGTAAAATGCATATGGGTCACTTCTCTCTCCATCTATCAATAATGTGTGTCACATAATAGAAATAAACTTTTATTGGCAAAGACAATGAACTAAGTCATTCTGAATTGCATTCTTACTTGCATAATGTTTTGCATCTCTGAATCTGAGTACTCTGGTTAGTGATCTAAATTCTATGATAATTTCATAAAATCTATTGCACTCAATGGTCACCATTGCTCTGTTTCCAGTTTGTACGGTATGTGATGTTTTTTATTTCCTTGTGTTTATTGTATATAATTAATGCGTTGGATATGTATATTGGATTTTTGGCAGGAAAGTCATAGCGTAATGCAAAAAATGGACTTTGGCACTTTATCCAGACCAGATGGAATTTGTTGCTTCCTGCTGTTCAACCTGCTCCTTGTAAAATATAAGATTTTTTTTCAGGGTTTCAACAACTCCCACCAACGCTGCTGGTAGCCCTCAAACCCAAGATCTCAAGGAGGATGACAAGAGCATTTTTTTTCTCCTTTTCCTTCATAACTTGCATCGGCTGAATTCGATGCGAATTAATGCTATGAGGTTTGGTTGTGGCTGAGCTGATGTGACGTATCTTTTCTTTGTTTCCTTCCTCAGTTAAGCGTTGGAGATAAAGAAGAAGAATAACCTCAAAAGTGGGAAAAGAGTGACAAGCATTAGGAGACAACTAGAATGGAATGGAACGGAATGAAGCAGCCTTCTCCAGTGTTTGACTTTTCAAATTTAAAGTCGCTATGATCATTGTTAAAGCAGCCGTTATTGCAAGTATTCCTCTTGGCCTGGTTGGCAACGGTGCAAATGGAACCAACGCATTCGAAGTTGAATTGGCCTTGGTCTTGTCTGCTGTGCTTTCTTAGACTCTTCCAGATCATCGGGTCAATCCAGACGAACAGATGTTTCTAACGTGCAGGTTGAGGTTATTTAGAATGAGAAATTTTGTATATGAAGAAATATAGACATAAGGATACTATGAAACGCAGCATAATACCAATTTCCAATGATAAAAACAGTTGTTTATACATGAAGTTACTGGTCTTTCCTTTTACTTCTATTTTTTGTTAAATATCAATGCACTTTCAACATCAAATCCAACCTTCTTGTAATTGGAAATCATTTCAATCAAATCAAATCTAGTGACATTAGCAATCACAACAAATATTTTTGATCAGATCACATTATTAATTTTAAATAAAAATCTTTTAAGAGATTAAAAACAAAAAAGAAAAAGCTAAATTTGACGAGGTTCAACATTGCTATGATCGAAAATGGCCACAAATAGCTGGATTTGGCCAACTTTTCAACATTTTTTTAAAATAAAAATAAAAAAAAAAATCAAATCCTACCGAAAACAGCCTTAAACATGCCTATCAAGTTAACAAAATGTATCGAGAAAATTAACCGAATCATCAAAATGCTATTATAACCGAATTAGATTAGTTGATAATTGAATTAATTGAAATTTTGTTTGGGTCATGGACCTTAATACAGTCAAGTGTAATAATATTAAAATGTTTCAACAAATATAATTAAATACGATGAAATGTTTCAACATACAAATGATAATGCACTAATATGTTCCAAGTTTCCAACTTCCAACAACTACCAACATTTAAAAGTTTCGACAAAAACTCAATAAGGAAACAACTCTCAAAGACAATAAACCCCAACAATTTTATTATTTACAATTAAACATTTAGTTAAATAGTTAATACATAATTGTGTTAGCCAACAACAAGGTGGGAACCTTCCTTCCTTCTTTCAAATAATAATAAAATAAATCTTTACAACACAGTAAGTGGGAGGAGAAAAGTTGTCCACTTTTCACAATATAAGTGTCATGAAAATGAAAATGAAAATGGGCAATTTAAAATTAGAGTTAATATTAATCAATGGGCTAAAATTAATTGTATATAGGTTCGTATTTGGTAGTAATACCTTTGCGTTTTGGATTTGTGTTCAAGCACCAATAGCCTTCCCATGTTTAGCTTCTACTATTTGTTTTGTGTTTTTGTCATCTGAAATTCCCCAATTATATATATATATATATATTTATTTACCTAAGAAAGAACTTTTGATTTTGAAAACTTTACGTTTTCTATAAGTAAATAATTGTCATGCATTAAAAACATACTCCATTTCAAGGGTTTAGGTAATCAAGTTATAATTATATGTTTAATGGGTATAAAACAAGGTTTATATATATATATATATATATATCGATTAATTAAAATTAATCGATTTAATCGTATTTATTTTTAAATTAATTAATTCAGTTTTGGTTAAATTATATTCACCCCTATTGCACCCCATGTTTCCTCCCCTCTCTTCCAGTCTCTCATCCTTCTGATTTCTACTTTTTTTTCCTTCAATTTTCTCCCTTCTTCTTTGCTTTCTCCAATCAAAACCTGTATTTAGTCTCTTCATTTTATTAAAATATTAAATTTAATCTTTTATTATAATTCCTATAAAACAAATTTGTAAACTTTTCAAAATTGATTAATACCAATCTAATTCTTAACACTATTAAAATTTTTTTGTTAAAATTACTGATGTGGTATTTCATTAAGTTGATGCATGGAATTAATGATGACGATGATGTGGCGTTTTCATTTTTCAAGTGAAGAGGCCAAAACGGCGTCGTGTGGTCCAAATGGAAAACAAAGGCTTTGTTAATCCATATGTCATAACTTAACCGTAACAGTGCGTGGTAGTGTCCACGTGGCAATAAAAAGTGCCTCCCCGACAGGAAGAATGCATTTCTTTTGGAAAGAAAGAGAAAACAAAACAAATATGCCTCTTTTTTTTTGTTTTCTTATTGGTCAAAGTAATTTGCTGTTATGTGATGGGAAAATTCAAAATACCACCCGCAACACAAAAAGGCAAACACTTGGAAGCTTGCAGCCATTCACAGCTGCCCACGTGACTTTCCAAACTTTGAACAACTTTATCATCTTTATAATAAATTAACGCTTCTCTCATGAAAATTCAAAAACAAAAAAAAATCATTTGCATTATATAAGAAAAGTATAAGCATATTTTATATAATATGTTCAATTAAATTATATTATAATATTTATTTTACAACAATTTATTACAATATAATCACATTATAACTAATAAATATAATACGATTACAATTCAAAATTAATGCAATTCAGATTGCATTGCATTTTATAATGTTGTTAAATATAATTTTATCTCTTAATTTTGTTATTTTGTTAAAAATATTTTGTAATATTATAATTTATTTTTTAATATAAATTTTGAGAGATGTCTCTTTGTTATTCTAAGTAACCATTTGGATAGTGGATGGTAACTGTCAATAAAATTTATATTTTCTTTTAAAAGAAAGAAAAATTAAAATAAGATATATAATATATGAAATTATATTAAAATAATATATATAAGATTATAATAAAACATGAAAATAAAATACATTATATGAAAAATATAGTTAAGAAATGATATTATATAAAAATTAATAATAAAAAAATACATGTGTATTAAATTTATATTTTTATAAATAAGGGTAATTTTAAAAATTGATATTATATTCTCAATAAAGTGTTTGTAAACTAAACACTATAATGTTATCTTTTCTATATTTTCATTATTACTTTACTTATATATTAAATATTGAAATGTTATCTTCATATAACCAGTAATCATATTGTATTATAAAATATCAAACCTCACTAACTTTCATGGTGATTTAACATGTTTTGGTTGTTAATTGAAGTGTTTTCCAAGAGAAAACACATGACAAAGACCCCGTGTTACCCATGTTTACTTAGATGATAACAATTTTTTGTGTTTGTTCTAAAGTTTGATATATATATATATATATAAAGACAAAAACATCTCTAAAGAGCAAAAGATAAAAACATCTTTAAAAAGAAGAAGAAATTTTCAACATTTTAATCAATCGTTGTAATATTTTCAAAAATGTAATCATATGCATAAGGGAGAACCCATCTATATATGGGCTCCCATTGTATTTTAACTGTTAAAAGTTAGAATTAGTTATGTATATATATGCGTGTGTGTGTGTGATGAATACTTGATTGATAGGACGATGTTCTTATTTATAAAAAAGATATAATATTTAAAACAAATTTTCAATTAGATAAAAAAAATTAAATAATTTTTTAATCTTTTATTATGTTCAATTAAGTTTTTATATTTTTTGTTTAATTTAAATATTTTGATTGACTAACTGTTATTAATTAAAATACTCTTTGTTATTTTATGTTATATGATGATGACTTAGTATATTGATATATTGTAATAAATAATGATATGATATGTTGATGTATAATATAATAGATGATTATATGATAATTTTTACTTGTTATGTTAACATCAATGTTAGTGCCCAATAACATAGAAATAACATGTATGGTTAGTTTGTCATTAACCAAACATAATTAGAGAATAATAACTTATTTAAAATTTTTTAAATAATTTAAAATTTTTTAAAACATTATACTTGAAAAGAAAAAAAGACAAACCAAAAGGCTCAATTAGTTTGGAAGCCATCACTCAAAGAACGCAAAATAAATTGATTTGGTTCATGGTACGTGGTCTTTCATGAACTTAACTCACCCATAATATAATTTAAGAGACCGAAATTCCTAAAATTTGTTTCAGAGCACGTGGTCACACGTTTTTCAATGGCGGATGAACCGACCGAAAGGCAACCAGGGAGGTTCCTTGAAGCAAGGTCCTAACAAACGAATAAATTATTTGGAAAAACCAAGGTATGACCATGACATCAATCAAAACAGTGATTCAAAGCAGTGAAGCGTCTCCTTCACATTCTTAACCGCGTCCCCCATTGGAAAAGCAGACGTACTTGGACTTGTCTAAATCTTCGTTGGCTCTTTCAATCTTTCTTCTGTTCCTATAAAATACACTTTGCTTTTTAATTTCTCTTCGTTTCAGTTCCATTTGGAGCAGTAGTTCTGCAATACTTACTTCATAAGAAACCAGAACGGAAACCCAGTTCCCCTTTTGCTTTCATACTTGGATACGATGTTTGTTTCTAGATCAGTTTTTGGGGTTTTTTTCTTGGCTTCTTTGCTTCTTTTCCCTGTAAATGCAATCAGGTTGTTTGCAGAAAAGGTTACAAGCAGCCGAGGGGATGAAACAGAAAGGGAATCAGATTTGTTCATGAAGTTTGCGGAGGCACCAGAGTATCACAATGGACCTGAATGTCCCGTTTTGGCTGAAGAAAGTTTGTTGTGTGACCCTTCCGTCGTTCATATTGCAATGACTATTGATCCTCAGTATCTGAGAGGTAGCACAGCGGCAATTCATTCAGTTGTCAAGCATAGTTCTTGTCCAGAAAATGTATTCTTTCACCTCATTGCCTCCGATTCGAGCTTCGTTAATGCAAATGACCTTACTCAGATCGTCAAGTCTGCATTTCCATCTTTGAGTTTCAAGGTTTATGTCTTCCAGGAAAATCTTGTCAGGAATCTCATCTCATCTTCTATCCGCCAAGCTCTTGACAACCCTTTAAATTATGCAAGAAGTTACTTAGCTGATATATTTGAGGCCTGCGTTGAACGTGTAATCTACCTAGATTCTGATACCATTGTTGTAGATGACATCCAAAAGCTTTGGAGGATAAATTTAACTGGATCAAGAACCATTGGAGCTCCAGAGTACTGTCATGCAAACTTGGCCAAGTATTTCACTAGTGAATTCTGGTCAGACCCTGAGTTATCCAGGGTTTTTGAAGGGAAAAGGCCTTGTTATTTCAATACAGGAGTGATGGTGATGGATTTGGCAAGGTGGAGAGAAGGCGACTACACAAGAAAGATTGAGAGATGGATGAGAATTCAGAAGGAGAAAAGGATTTATGAGTTGGGTTCTCTTCCACCATTTCTGTTGGTTTTCGGCGGAGATGTTGAGGCCATCGATCATAGATGGAACCAACATGGGCTTGGTGGAGATAATTTGGTGAATAGTTGCAGGTCTTTGCATCCAGGTCCCGTAAGTTTGCTGCATTGGAGTGGTAGAGGGAAGCCATGGGTCAGGCTAGATGCGGGGAGACCCTGCCCGGTTGACTTCCTTTGGGCACCTTATGATCTTCATAAAAAAATTTCAGGGACATCAGCAACATAAACAACCAAGACAAGAATTGCCTAGATTTTCATCGGATTCCTTGTGATTTAATTGTATAATTTCTCTTCTATTCTTTTTGACAATCTTTTCTGTGTAAATAGACACAAAAGAAGGCGCGGAATATTGTTTCAGTTCTTTGAATCGGGAGTTATTTTTTGAATGCAAACCATTTAAAGGTACTCGAGTAATTCATAGATTTTTGTTACTATCTTTTTTGGATTACCTTATTTGTTACTTTTGATTGGTGCATAGCAGTTATGGGGTGCCTGCTAGGCTGGACGCAGTGTTAATTATTTCTGCAAGTGCAATCCCTCTTTCACAATGCACCCTGGGAATCCACGCCAAAACAAGTGAAGCAAGCTTAATCAATACTTTGTGCCTGGGACTTAGATAAGAACTACAGGGGGCCAACACTTGTAAAATGAATTAAGGTTCTTATTTTGGGAACAAACTGCTCAGCCACAACTCCATCAATGATCTTTCAACTATTTTTTTACAGTGAATCAATACTGGTTCGTGAGAGCAGGTTGAAGAAAATTGATGAGATAAGCATTAATAGAGAAAAGAATGTGCATTATCGGATTAACCAAAACTATAACAAAGGAAAAGTGGCCAAAAAGAAAAAGAATATACATTTCTCAATTCGCCTTACTTTACAATAATCCAACAACACAACTTAGTTGCAATCTGTTTTCCAAGCCTCTCAAATGATGACCCAATAGCATACACCTGCTCAAAGAAAAGACAACCTTAGTGTTACAATTCCTACCGGAAATATAACGGATAGGTAATAGAGAAAAATGAGAAAGAATAGAACTATGCTTGATACATACAATAGAACAGAGAAGTGGTTATCTTTGGAACAAAAAATTGCTGAGCTTTCAGTTATGTTATGAATGAAAACCAGGAATTCCCTTTCAAGTCAATGAGCCCTATAAATTTTCTTATCCACCCTCCATCTCTCCAACTAAAATGCACATGCATGTGGTGTGGGTTGTGCATTAGCAGGTAGTGCAAGAAAAGCCTAATGCACCCTCCTTTAGCAAACATTTAACTTGGAAAAAGCAAGAGAATTAAATTAATAACATGGAAAAAAAATATGTACCAGAAAAGCAGCTTTGCAAGGTAATCACGGGAAGTGCCAACAGTGCCACAATTTTCATCAGAAGCATCTTGGCGATTTCCCGTGTTTACTATCCCTGAATCTCTCATAAAGTCAGAGGTAAGCTCATCCTTGAAGAATCTTTGCAATACATTTTGAACAAGCTGGTGGATTATTTCCTCCACCTGTACAGATGATGGCTGGGATAATTCAGTCACCTGGCAACAAAAATTACATATAATGAGAAGACGTTTCAAGTCAGTTGTAGGACGAAACAAAGATAATTCAATTTTAGAGAAAGATAATCCAATAAAGAAACATTTGTTGGTAATACCATGTTGGCATCCAAAGATCGTAAATACTCTAACAAATCATTCCTGTTTTCCCTGCCACATTCTATTCGCACATTTTCCTTCTTTTGGGCATTCAGCTCCTGAAATAACATAGGATAACTAGCTTACATGGAAGGAACATGGGAAACAGGTTATCAACACAACATATAGCAAACGAAAGCATTAATAACTTTTCTCATTCAGACATGCATTTATATTTACCAAACTAATGGCAAAGCCTTGAATACTATGATCCACCAATTTTAGGAACAATGGATTCATGTACATAAAGAAATCAACACTAAACAACTGCTTGTGTATGTCAAACTTCAGAAAACCCACATAAGAAGAAAACAAAAGGAAAATATAAAATTGATTGCCAAAAAATGCTTGTTGCTGCAGCCCTCTAAATCCCAGAGATCAAGTGAGGAATAAGCAATGCAATTAAATTTTAAATTGAAATCTAGTAGTAGTATATTCCATATCCGTTTCTTTGGCCATCTACTAGCATTCATATCAAGCAATGTAAAAGCATAACAAAGAAAATTTGCAATTAAAACAAATGGCATTCCAGTCTTTCCTTTTGTTTTGTCTCTTACACTTTGAAAAGTCTAGACAATACGTACACAAGTAAGTATATCTAAGTATATAAATAGAGACTTAAGAGAGCTGAAAATTGTAAGTTCAGCTGTTCAGAGGGGGAAATTTATAATGTCAATGCATGTTTGATATTTGCAACACAATGCAAGATCAGTAGGAATGCGAAATGAGTAAGCGCGACTTAATCATGCATTGGCATTTGTAAGTTAGGCTAAATGGGTACAGCAACAGCCATAATTTTCTGAATTTTTCTATTCGAAATCATCTATGCAGCAAATTTAAGAAACCACCACTTGTTGCAGGTGTGTGTATGAGTAGAATGGTATACACGGAGTAGACAACAAAACAGAAAAATGCTTCCAATCTCTACAAACTCAAGCAGGAAACCAGAATTTCAATAACCAACAACTTTTAGAAGCTAGAAAATCTACAGATAATTTTAGCAAAGAAATAATTACCTCCGAATTGTTCACAACAATCAAACATCATTTAACTAATTTGCAACTGCAAATTAAGCAAGAACACCCAACTTACAATCATTTTAATAAGAATAAAAAAACCTTCAAATTTTGCATCTTTCCAATCTTTAATTATAAATAATTACAAGTTTACAACCATTTTTTTTTCAATTAAAGCATACATATAATATATTTTATGAAGAAAATGTTTTTATATAAAATCTAAGATCCTTACCGCTTCAACATCAGATAACTCAGCCTGCAGCTTCTCAATATAATTCAAAGCCTCCCGCGACAAATCCCCGAAAACCCTCGGCGTTATCTTCTCCAACTCTTCAAATCCAGCACTTCCACCTTCTGTCTCCTCCCTCTTCTCCTCCACAGCCTCTCTCTGCCGCCGCCTTAAACCCTCATCGATCTCCTCAGCTGGCGCCGCTCTCTCCAGATTCCTCATCAACGAAATCCTATACTCCGCGTTCCACAACGTATACCTAAGGAAGAAAAAAAAAATCACTCTTCTTAGAAAGCAACAAATTACAGAAAAATTTTATCTTTTCAAGGTTGGAATTGAGATTTTACCCTGTGATGATAGAAGAGAAGAGGAGGCGACGAAGAGGAGGTTTCGAGAGGGAAACCAAAACGGAGAACTGATCAGAGGGGAGAATCCCTAGCATAGTTGAGATAGTCCGCTTCATCGATTCCTTGGCGGAATCAGAAACCCCCTTGGAAATAACCGAAGTGTCGAGAGGTTCGATGTGTTTTAACATATTAGCTATTACTAAGAATCCACGATCTAAATTCGATTTCTGTGTTGATACGAAGTAGTCATCGTAGACTCCGCCACCGTTTAAGCAGCTCACAGTTACGGCGGAGGGGCGGTTGCGGCGGATAGGGAGAAAGCGAGAGAGAGAAGAGGGGAGAGGCTTGGTTGAGAGGGCTGTGATGCGGGAGAAGATAACGGCGCGGCCTGTGGCTGTTGATGCCATCAGAGAGCTGAGAGCTTCCAGAGCTCTTTCTTCGTTTTGTTATTCGTTTTTGTTTGCTGAGTTTCCGTTTTGTTACTCGTATTTTAGGACAGCTAATGCTGGATTTTTTATAATTATTTCAAAAATCGTTTATGTCCCTTTATTTTGAGTTAATTACATAATCACTATATTTAAAATTCTAAAAAATATTAATCGAAGAAGCCTTAGAAAATGAATTAATATTTATTCATTTTTTTGTATTTTGATTATTTAAAGAATAACAAATTATTATTATTATTATAATATTTATTTTTACGTAACCAACATTTTGAGAAGATAAGGATATTAAAAGAAGTTACTTAAAATTAACAACGTGGGTGAGCAGGGGAGAGAAGGTTGTTTGGCATCAATGCATGCTTAGTAGGAGGGGACGAAACTACTTTATCTGGCGTCAAAGGGAATGAACCCAGTCATCTTAAGTCATGGAAAACAGTAAACAGTGTTGGTGATTTTGTCCAACTTGTGATTAATGTTTCGGGTTTCACTTTCCCCCTCACCCAGGGGTCATTCCATGATACAAAAAGCAAGAGCCGAATTAGGCAAAAACCCATTGATGGTTGGTTCAAGAAAAAGCACTAAACGTTGGTAGGCCCATTGTTCGTTGTCTCAGTAAAATCACGTTTGTCAAAATTGGGACAACGAACAAGTGGGGCGCATGTGGCTCTCATGGTTTCTCAGCAAACACTTGAGCACCACAAAACCTGTGATTTTGACCCCCTTTGTGATATCTGCAAAGTTTGAAAATTCTAAGCCTGGGTGAGATAAGGATTCTTGAGGTTAGGACAAATTCACCATGATGTGAACAGAAACAATGGTATGATTGCTGTTGATGGGAACCTGAAATTATGTTGAACTTCGGAGGATTTAGCCGGTAATTTCAAACGAGGGAGGACCCCAATGTGGAATCAAGGTGACGTTGGCAAACAGGAAGCAGAGTCACCACGTCTTAGCTTTTCACACAAGTCAGAAAACTGAAGAATGTAGCCCACGTAGCTTAGCTGTTTTGGGTATCGCATCTAATCTATGTATGTGCACTGCATGCTGTCCTGACAAAGAAGAATAAAAAAATTGAAAGGACTAGCGAACAAAGGAATTGGAGACCATTCATTAACAGAAGTTAGGGAAAACACAAATCTCAGCGCAAATTGTTTAGGAACCTGGAAACGAAGTTAAATCCTTCACTTCTCTAATATAACAAAAACAAAAAAAAAAAAACCCTTCAAATTCACAATAATTCTCTTCTTTCTTTAATCTGTAACTTAGATACAAAACTAAATTCAGGAACTTGTTGCATGTTCAAGTTTCTAACGAGAAAAAATGAAAGAGGTCACGTGGGAGCTGCAAGCTTAAAGTGAGAATTAGGAAATGCATCAAGTGAAAGGTTATGATTAATTCATTACGGGGGACGGTTGGATTGAGAAAATACATCCAACAAAGTGTCACAGACCTGTAAAACATGTTTGCTTTCCATTTTGAACTTGTGTGTTTGGTGATCTTGAGTTAGAAAAAGAGAGAAGAGGGTCAGGGACTTAAATGAGTTTCTCCTCTTCCGGCAACTTCTGCATACCAAGACTTCCATGCTTCCATGTAATGAGCAAAGAGGTCACTAAGAGCTGCAACACCATTAACAGAACCATATCATGCAATTACAATGGCCATGGTTTGGAGTATAATATGACGACACATGACATACAAGACAGAAGAACAATCCGGTTACAGATTCCATTATGTTCTGAGGGTAAACACTGTGATTGATGAGTTATTTTATCATAACGGACTACTAAGAATTTCAACATTTTTTTTCTTGTCCAAACACCATGAACTATGACAAAAGATAGCCCTCTCATTGGTGGGAATAAAAGTGGCTACAAGAGAAGTTGCTGGAGTCCTTTCTGTGCTTAATCAACCATCAAATGGTGCCAGAATTTTGCTGCACCACTTATTAATCATGCATGGTCAATAATGTGTATTTTAAGCAATGAATCAAAGAAGGTACCTTGATTAAGATAATGAGGTTTATACGTAGACGCAAGGCTCTCCCAGTCCCCAACTGGTCTCTCATTTTTGTTTCCTGTGGGCATACCCCCTGGAGTAAAAGGGCCGAACACAAAACCTCTGGAGCTCTGCTTTAGATGCTGCTCCATTTTGTTATCTTTTTCTACACACTCGTGTTTAATATGCATTGCCATATTTTCCTTCTGGTTTAACTTCCGATGAACTGAGGTGTTTGCCTTCATTCTCTTTAAACTGTGGTTTGCAATCTCGGTTCCAAACATCCTCTTCTTTGATTCATTCAAAGCCAAAGCTGTCGTTGATCCATTATGAAGTTTGGCTCCCCATCCCAGCCACCTAAATGCCGGTTTCCTGCTTTCGGGGTGGTGGGTCTGAAATCCATCGAGCAAATAAAGTACTAGTAAGGAGCAATAGACAAATTTTTGGTTGCTTTCAGGGCTGGATTTGGATATACTTTTGGCGATATGACCATACCTTCTCAATTAAATTCATGGAAGAAAACACATTGGCAATGTCATACAATCGTCTAACTTTTGCTGCAAAATTGTTACGGGAAAAGATCATAAGTGATTGGCAGTGTAAAATTTCAGATATGACGCTAATGACGGTTTGTTCAATTACTTCTCATAGCAGTTGAATTGTGGACATCACCCAGCAAAGCAACCGCAGCACTATCAAGAGTGATAATTTCAGCCTGTAGAAAAGAAATCAGATATTCACCAGACAGGGCTAACAAACAATTCATAAACAGCAAACCCACATTGAAAAGAAGTTTTCTTACATCTGAACAAAGGAAAAGCTTGACAAAGTTCTGCGTGATAAGCCAAAGAGATTTTTCTCTTTTGGTATCTAAGCACACAAACAGTAATGCTGAGTAAATAGATAGAAATAGTTAAAAATGAAAATTCTTTACAATAATCGTGTTCCATGCATGAATGACTGTACGTGAGCAATAATCTGTGTTGCAAAGTGATATATTAACATATCATAGGACAAGAACAGAACAAAAAAGGTCTTATTACCGATATGTTTTGATGATTCCGAACTATTATCTTGCCCATCAATCTTCACGTTAAAAGACCCTCCACTTTCATTTTCATCTAAGACCTGAGCAAATTAAATAGTCCAACTAAATAAAACATAGGAACAGCGGGATGTTGATAAGGCCACTATTAGAAAATGTGGAAAAACCTTTAAAAAAAAATGTCGAAAAAACAAAGTTGTACACTCCTTAAAGATTTACAATTTTAGTTCAAAATAAAGGCATTAAACTGAATCAAACTAGATTATAAGATATATTAGATTTAGTTTCCCACTTATACTAGATCACTAAGACATGTTAACAACAGTCTCAGTTCCAGTCATTGAAAGATCAAATTACTTGAAGTTTCATTGGGACTAAAACTTTCTCAACAAACCCATGGAGTAAGGGAACTAAAACAAGAATTCTACCCTTAATGATTTGTTGCAACCAGAAATATAAAAATTCTCTTTCAGAGCCTCTTCCTGTAAGCAGAAAACATGACAGTTCAGGTCCTTCAACTTTAAAATAATTTATTTAAAGACAAAACTGTGAGGTGAAATGAAAAATAGAAATTTAAACTCTACCTTAAGCTTCTCCAAAGCCCTTGGAATTTCTCCAAAACCCTTCCATGAGTATTGGTTCTTCCCTTTTCTTGCCACAACCTAGACAAACAAAGGCCAAAACCTGCTCAAGCTATTCCATACAACAAGTATACCGATAATAAGAAATATATAAATGGTCAAAAAAAAAATGTATCTTACTCCAATACTCTCCAATATATTCACTACATCATATATACGACGACGTTCAACTCCTGGAATATCCAAAACAGTTTCAATGAAGCAAGTTAATAATTGTAATCGAGTTTCAAGCTTAAAACTTAACTAATCAATTGTAATTAATGCAAAATCCAAAATATATCCAACTTTGGTAAACAAAAATTACAAAGATATATAGTTTCTCAGCAATGAATAGAACATGGATAAAGGACCTAATTTTGAAGCTGCATCGTCAAGTCCAATCGTTTGAATGCTGTCATGGTTATACAACTCCAAGAAACTGATATACAGAAAATAAAGAAAACACATTAAAAGAGCTTAAAGATTGAGCAAGATCAAATCTGAGAAGCTTCAAGGAGTTGAGGAAGGATTTAACTACTTGGAGCATAAAAGGCCGAGAGATTTCTCTTTGCGGCAGTAAAAAGTACGTGAATCAGGTTCAGATTCTCGAGAAAGAAACGAAGACATGGACGTTTTCCCGAGAATCCAGAGAAGTGAAAGTGGAATCGTGTTTTGTGTTTGGCTTGAGAGAAAGAGAAGAAAAGAGAGAGAAGACTTGGTTGGCGGGTTTGGGAATTCAAATGTGAAATCAGATCTAGTTTTATTTTACGTTGGCTGTGGGTCGCGCGAATTCAAATTGAGATCTTGAACCGCGCTGCGATCTGAAATTACTCTTTTGTCATTGGGCCTTCTAGTTGGGCTTCTTAACTAAAATGAAAAGAAAGGAAAATTAATTTCATTTCTGTTTTGCTTTTCTCTTTTGTCAAGGGTTAAGTATTTGGATGCAAGCGTTGGAACATGTAGTTTTTGAATTTATAATTCTTCGAAATATTAGAATTTTTATTGGATAAAAAGCATGTTAAGGGGCAAAAATGAAATTTCAGGTTAGTGAACAGGGTTGGCGCCAAAGGAGAAGTGAAAGGTTTGGAAAGAAAGGCGCCGGCCGGTCTCGACTCTCGAGACTGAATCTGTTTTACCTTCACCTCTTCACGTGCTTGCTGCTGCTCTCAAGTTAAAAATTTGGGAATAAAAATCCCACACAAGGTCACAATACAAAGACTCGGTTTCCCTTGTGATTCCTTGGATGTTGCTCATTGATTAATTTTTTTCTTTTTTAAATAAGCAGCGAATCTGTTCTCCAACTATCTAAAAGTAAAAGGGTAGTAGTTAGTTTCTTCGCGTACTCACAACCCATACTTCATTGGACTGTTATGGAATTGAAAAATATTGGTTTCAGGAGGTGTGCAAGAGCAGCAACACCTTCCCTACGACCTCTGCGTGGGAAGGGTGGGGCTGAATGCCTTTCTGCAACTGCATCATCCCAACACTCAACTAAAGCATGAGCTAAGACAGTCAAGGACCTATCATATAGATGCTTGCTAGAACCGTCACTTCAGAATAAAGAAACCATGCTCAAGATTTACTCTTGATGAAGCTGAGATTGTGTAAAGTGTAACCTATCTAAAACAAAAGCATCAAAGCACGCTAGCATAGCAAGCCTCAATTTTGAAGCTTTCAAATAACTAAAATAAAAATGGTTAAAAACATATGACAAATGATAAAATTTGATAGCAGGGAAATGTTATAAGGCTAATTAACCATCATTCTTTGACCTGTGTTTGCCAAGAAAAAATTACAACAATCCAACACATTTGAAATACTCAAAACAAAAATCAATTAGAAAATAGTAATAACAGACCGATAGACTTGAAGTTGACAAGTCCAAAAAAATATTAAAATGACTGCAGAGAGAAGAAACAAAGAATCTGAAATTCATGGCTCAACAGTACCCACTTGTTGCCACTCACCATCAACTGCGTCTTTCCACAAGGTTACATTGTTATTCCCATCGGCAACAGACAGTAAATTCCCAGTCAGCGACCATGAGACCCTCCAAACTGGGGTCTTCAAATCCTTCAAAACCTTACCCTCCCATTGTTCCCCTTCTTTAGCACAAGCCCATATAACAACGGTCCCGTCCTGAGAAGCACTTGCAATGGTGGATTTTGGAAGCCCCAAGTTGGGTGCCCAAGCAACATCGCTCACCCAATCAGTATGCATCTGGAGGGCAGGAAAGCAGTCCATCTTCCAAGTCCCATTATACAGCTTCCAGACTTTCACGGTATTGTCATACCCGCCAGATGCCAGCTTCTGAACAGGATCCAGTAGACCAGATCCAACTAAAGCACCTGGTGCTGTTGATGGTGCCCATGAAACTGAGGTCACTCCAACAGGGTGAGCTTGGTCAATCCTGGTGGTATCCCAACCACCATCAGCCCTGGCGGTGAAGACTGAGATATTCCCATCAGAAGATCCACAAGCCAAACAAAGGCCAACTTCATGGGGTGCCCATGCAATTGAGTTCACAGATGACTTATGATCATTAAAAACTTGAGCCTGAACCCACTCATTTGGATTACCTTCCTTCCATATTATCACCTGGCCATCATAAGAACAAGATGCAAGGACCGATCCAAACTTGGGATGTGCCCAAGCAACCTCCCAAATAGGTCCTTTATGGCCATGAAGAATAGCAAGTTGCTGAGAACCAGAGCTGGTTATACCAATGATCTTAACAGTAGTATCAGATGAGGCAGTCGCCAAACGCTTTCCATAAAAATCCATGGCTACATCATGGACTGTGTCCTCATGACCTGTCTCAATTCTCTGTGCAGGCATCTTTTGAACTCCAACTAGCAGCTCCTTGTATCTTCAAATTTAAATATCCAAAGTCATATCAAATATACATCGATCAATAATATTTAAACCACCCATGTAATTTCAAGTAATTCACAAACAATTTTACATGCAACAGCAATCTAATAGGTAACATCGTGGGCATTTCTAACTAGTAAGAAATCACTAAGGCTCTGTTTGATTATTCCTTCGCTACTAGCTTTTCCTTCAACAAAAGAGCGTGTTGGGATACAGAAACAACAAATATTTTCAAGAATTAAAAAGTTAAAACCTTTAACTCTCTTGAATATCAAAATGCACAACTTGGCTTCATAGCAACGTTGAAGATGCAACAAATGATACTCATCTCAAAAGGATTTATGATCCCAAAAGAAAAGAAACAAGTTTTCAAACAATTAAACGGAAACAACACAAAAATTTAAGAGATACCGACCAAACAAAATCAATCCCAGAAATCATAACAATATAAAAAAGAATCCAATTAATCTAGAGCATAAGAAAAAAAACCAACTTTTCTAAAAAAGATAGAAAGAAAACAACCCAGCATAAAAAATTCGAAAATGGATTCATGTCAAATCTACCAGAACTTCAGTCTAGAAACTATGAATCTAAATTAAACTTAAATTACCACACACGGAACAGATCTGAAGATTATTTAATACATTCGAGAAACGACAATATGGCTGAAAATTGAAGAATAGATCAAGAAAGTTCAATCACCTGAGAGAGAGAACGGGAGATTGGTAACGGCTAGGCTAGAGATCAGCTCTGAAACAGAAATTTTGAGAGAAAAAGAAAAAAAGGAAAACTTTATCGAAAACGGAAACGGGGTTTTTCTGGGCCTTTTAGTTTGGACGCGTGCGATATGATTCGGACCCAAACAGTGGAAGCAATTACACTGAGCTAAACAACCAAACATTCCCCTTTAGTTTTCATTTTCATGTTTTTTTCAGTGACTTTTCCATCTTTTTAAATATAAAATATATTTATTTTAGCCTACGTATAGCCCTCACAGCGTGACATGTGTCCATGTCATTTGCCAAGATATCAAGGGTTTTTGGGGGTTTTCTTATCATTTATATGTGGTTATGTGATTTTATGAAATTCGAAAGGTATTTTGAACTTTTTATTTATGATATAGAGGGTGTTTTCGTCCCTTCAATACAGATGTCAAGGGTATTTTATCTTGTGCATTCTTTTTTCCTTTTTTTTTGTCTTTCTTCTATTTCCTTCATTTTCTCGTTTCGTGTGTTGCCGCTTAGGTTTCCTTTGCTTTAGAATAGACATTGTGGTTTCGTCTACCGCCTAGGTTTCTTCACTATTTTCTCATTCTCTCGTTTTGCTCTTTATTTTTCTTCTTCCTTTGTTCTTTGCCATATCTTTTCTTCAATGTTTATCTCTGAGGGTTCTTTCACTGTTCATTGAATTTGCTAGTTATGTTTCTTTTTTGAGTATTTTTTCATGATTTTTCTTCTTTTTTCATTCTTTGCCATTTTTTCATTTTTTAATATTCTTTAGGGCTGTTGCCTAGGGTTTTTCTCATTGTTCATTTATTTGCTAGTTATGGTTTTTAGGTATTGTTTCATTAATTTATCCTCTATCATCCTCTCATCTTGTTTTGGTTTCTTTGTCGTGTTTTGCTCTTGCCCTAAAGTGTTTAAGATTTGTGATCTCTTTTTTGTTATGAAAGAGGAAGAATTGAAATATTTTTCGTTTCATTTCTTGTTACACTTAGCTTTGCATGTATTGACTTGATTTGTGTTTTTAACACTTTGCTCTGCTGGTTAGGGTTTATTCATCTTGCCCATAGTTTCTATTTTACTATGCTTACTTGATATGTTTGCTTGTTTACTTGATATGATAGTGATATAATTGATACAATGATTTTCAAATTGTTTGCGAATCTACCATGTATGTAAATATTCTACTATGTATTAGTTTTCAACAAAGGGGACAAGAACTTTATGTTTGAAGTCCACTCAATTACTTTGATTTTTGGACTAGTGTGGGAATGAGATATTGTATGTTTTTTTGTAGATGGTATAATGTGCATGTTTGGTATGATGAATGTCATAAGATTATGTGTATGATGTAAATTCCATATACCATATGAGATGATAAAGTATGCATGATATATACTATAAGATTGTGTATATGATGTAAAATTCATAAACCATATAAGGTGATTAAGTATGCATAATAAATGCCATGAGATTATGTATATGGTGTATATTCCATATACTACACGAGATGATTGAGAAAGCATGATGAATGCGATGAGATTATGTCTATAATGTATTTTCCATATACATTATGAAATGAATAAGCTTATAAGTGAAGGACATTCTACAAACCTAATGTTACGATTATGAGAACTCTATGAGTATGATTGATTTCACTCTCATGGGGTGTAAGTGACAACTTTACTCCTATAATGTATCATAAACGCCCAAGGGCAATGGAGATGTACGTTGCTAACCTAAGGTGATGGGGGATGTACCATTACAAAGCATGAGTTTAATGTTAATGGAATGATCATAATTATTCTGCTTATGGTATGTTGCATACTAATGTTATTTGAGCATTATTCATGACTTATACTCTATGATGGCATGAGGATGTGCTTAGTGAAAAAGACTAAGCCCTAGAGAAAGTCCTAAGGGGTAAAGGAACTTAAAAAATTATAAAAATGGAGGATTTTGCTCGAAAATTTGGGTTCATGGTTGAAAGTATTGATACATATGAGTTAAGTATCCATACATTCTAAACAAAATGCTTCAAGAGGCCTTTTGTGTGAAATGTATCAATACATTTTTCTAATGTATTGATAGATGCTTGAAAGTATCGATACATTCAAGAACGTATCAATATATTTGGGGTAGAATAGGTTGCTTTGTTGAATTTGATGAGAATTTTGAAGGTAAAGGATTTCCAAAGGTTTATATTAACATGTTTTCAGAAGAATGCTATTCAAATGTATTCAAATCAAATAATATGTTTTTATAAATTCCGTGATTAAATTGTTTATGAATGTCACGAGATTACAAGTACATGTTTATGAAATACTCTTATTATTAAGAATTTTAAGAATATGGTGCCTTGGAAAGCAAGTACATTCTCATGCTTAATTTCATTAAAATTTGTAATAAAAGTACATTTTGATAATTAGACGAAAAGTTTTTTTTTTAAGTAACCATTTATTTTCTAGTTATTAAGAAACTATGATTCTATTGAGATATTAAAATACATTTGTATGAATAGTCATACATAAGAGGCATATATTTTAATTGAATTTAAAAATTATTCATAGCCATAAAATAAAGTTGGTCTCTTTATTATGTTAAGGCTATAGTGTCCAGATTACTTCCAACGAAATAAATGTGATTCACTTTAAGGGAATGATGAGTCTCAATCATCAAAATGGTTAACTTCAAGTAATAACAATATAACATGAACTGGAATCATGTGAGAATCAAATTTGACTTTAACCGTTACTTAAATCTTGATCTCACACTTATGTATTTGCTTATAGTAAAATTAAAATCTTGGTGAATAGTGGACTCATGTGTAATCTCCTTATAATTTTGATTTACCATGAGCATGATCATTATCAAGCATTGATCTAGACTCTGTATTTTGGGATTATAATCAAGATGAACATCTAGAAACATATATCAAAATAATGGAGTTTATAGCATTAACATCACTTTTACTGATTTCAGAAAAATTGGTTATTAATTTGGGCCAGTGGATTGATGATTTAGCTATTCATCACATTTAGATACTCAAAAGATTAGATCTAGAGTATTGAATCACTATTTAGATGAAATTTGAGACTAAGGGACAAATGTGACATAAAAGGTAAAATCGTAATTTCACCTTTTGTAATTGGATAGCTATGATGGTTCACAATATAAGATTTGTAATTGGACATCTAATAATTAATATCAAGTATTGAATTGTTTCTTGTAATTATAGTTAATCCAAGAGTACAACCATGAATCTATGATGATAAGAACATGTATTTCTAACTGTTGGTTTTCTCTATTAATCAATGGAGCTATGGTGGGCTACTTCAAATAAGAAAAAGGTTTGCAGCAAGGGGATTCCATTTCACCTCTTTTATTTATCTTGGCGGTAGAACATCTTTCTAGGGGCATTAATCATTTATTCAGCAGCACAGCTCCTTGCATTACCAGTTCGATCGTTCGCAAACGGTTAGTCATCTTGCCTTTGTTGATGATATAGTTATTTTACTAATGGATGCTGTTTGGCCTTGTAAAAGATTCTGAGTTTTTTATAGGAATATGAACATGTATCCGAACACGGGCCAATCATCAAAAAGGTTGTTTTATCACAACTAATGGTTGTGCCCTTTCAAGAAAGCAAATCATATCGCAAACAATCGACTTTCTACACAAAACATTTCCTATTATATATCTCGGAGCTCCTCTGTACAAAGGACCAAAAAAGGTAATCCTTTTTTATTCTTTAATCACTAAAATACGAGATCGAATTTCAAGATGGAAGAATAAGATTTTATCTCTTGGGGGATGGATCACTTTATTAAAGAATGTCTTATCTTCACTTCCAATTTACCTGTTGCAAGCCCTTAAACCCCTGGTGACTGTGGTTGAAAAGATTGAAAGGCTTTTTAATAGCTTCCTTTGGGGTGATTCATCTCCATGTAAGAAAATTCATTAGGTAGCTTGGAATATAGTCACTTTCCCATGTTCAGAAGAGGGGCTTGATATTTGAAATTTGAAAGATGCTTTTGAAGCCTTAACAATGAAATTATGGTGGAGATTTTAAACTTGTAACAATCTATTGACACAGTTTCTAAGAACAAAATATTGTAGGGGCTGATTACGTCATTATATTCAATTGAAACTCCATGACTCTCAAGTATGGAAATGAATGCTAGATGGTCAAACGACTACACTCTAACACACTAGATGGAGGATAGGAAAAGGAGAGCTTTTCTTCTGGCATGATTGCTGGATTGGAGAACAAACTCTGGTAACATTGTTCCCTGAATTTCAGAATAATATGTCCACTATTAATAAGTTTTATAGTGGTGATGTTTGAGATGTGGATAAGCTAAAATTAGTGTTGCCAATACATTAATTGATGATATTCTGAAGATTCCCATTAATAGTTCATAGGAAGATGTAGCTTATTGAACTTTAACATCCACTGGAGAATTCTCTACCAAGAGTGCATGGGAGGCAGTCAGGCAACGGCAACCTCTTATGACTATGGGTCCACTCATTTGGCATAAAAGTATACCACTAATGATTTTTTTTCTTATGGAGAGTAGTAAATGATTGGATACCGGTGGAACTTTGAATGAAGAAAAAAGGTATGCATTTGGCCTCTAAATGTTTATGCTGTAACTCTAAGGAGTCTTTAATGCATGTCCTTTGAGAAAGTCCAGTGGTGAGACACGTCTGGAATATCTTTGCCAATTCCTTTCAAATCAATGTCTTAAATCCTCAACATATCTCTCAAATTATATGGGCATGGTATTGTTCTGGTGATTATACTAAACAGGGTCATATTGGTATTTTACTTTCATTATTTATATGTTGGTTTTTATGGTTGGAAAGAAATGATGGAAAGCATAGGCACTTGGGTATGTATCCTGACAGAGTTGTTTGACGGATCATGAAATTATTAAGACAGATGTTTGAAGGTTCTCTTTTGGAACAATGGCAGTGGAAAGGGAATTACCACTAGCCACTTTATGGGGTTTTAAATTTCCTACCAAGCAATTTACACCTCCTCAAACTGTGCATTGGATTAAACCTTCTATAGGCAAATACAAGTTAAATGTATATGGTAATTCTAAAATTAATCAGCATGCCACAAGTGGAGGGGTCCTCCGAGATCACACAGGTATGCTCATTTTTGTTTTCTCGAAAACATTGGTTTTTCTAATTCTATGCAGGCAGAGTTACAAGCACTGCTTGGGGGTTTGCTTCTGTGCCAAGAGCGCAATATTAATCATTTATGGATAGAGATGGATGCATTGGTGGTGATTCAGATGATCCAACATTCTTGAAAAGGGTTTATGATATACAATATTTATTGGAATCTATAAGAAAATGCCTGCAGACTGTTTCTTATAGAATTTCACATAGTTATCGAGAAGGTAATCAAGCAACAGATTTCTTGTCTAATCAAGGCTACAAACATTAGGATCTTTGTGTATTCACTGAAGCACGAGGAGAGTTATATGGTATTCTCAAGCTAGATAGATTAAATTTAGCATATGTTTGTTTTAAATAACTATAAAGGAGTAGTACTCCTCTTTTTTTTTTTCTTTTTTCCTTGTATTGTTATTTTTCCTAAACTTTTCGTAAATCCTTGTACACAACACATTACTTATCTTTTTTACTAGAAATTAAAGCAAAGATGGTAATTCCTGTATTAGAAATTTTATCCCTTATTACGCATGTAATTCTAGAGGTAAGGTTTCGATCCCCTTCCTTGTTGTACTTAATCTTTATTATTATTAATAAAACAATTACAAGGTAGTTGGGTCCAGTGGGAACTTCCAACATAAAAAAGAAAAAACCATGAATCTATGATGGAGTGATTTCCTGGTTAATAAGCTTGAATTATTTTTAATGAGATTAAGAATAATTTTAAGTTTATTGAAACTTGAAATATCTATGTCTAAATATATTCCCCACTTAGCTTCGTAGAATTCAACTTATTTAAGTTGGAATGTATGTTTTAATTTGATTAATTATATTGTGTACAAAAATGACAGCTTTACCATGTTTGTCTTAATTTAGACAAAAAAACATGTTTGGTCTTAATTTAGACAAAAACCTATGTTTGTCTTAATTTAAGACAAGAGAAATATTTTTTATCTTAATCTAGACAAGTAAATATATTTGTCTCAATTTAGACAAGATAAAATATTTTTGTCTTAATTAAAGATAAGAGTTGTCTTAAATTAAGACAATGATAGAAGGATTCTTGCAAAATGAATCTAGACATCCATGTTGATAAAAGGAGATTCCATATTTGACTATCACTCTTTTATTTATTATTAATTCTTTTTAAATAAAGATGGATAATAATAAAATAAGAGTTATTATTCAATAAGAAGTTTTATTTTATCAAGAACTCTAAATGATAATTAAAGAATTCAATTATTTATTCTTTAATTTTAATTTTGATAATTATGAAGTATGTTTGATGCATCCATAACTCTAGTGGATGGTTAAGATTGATTCAAGGAGTTTGATTTGGA
This sequence comes from Theobroma umbraticum, assembly GCF_002168275.2. Taxonomy (NCBI): domain Eukaryota; kingdom Viridiplantae; phylum Streptophyta; class Magnoliopsida; order Malvales; family Malvaceae; genus Theobroma; species Theobroma umbraticum. The sequence continues at coordinate 3,136,865 of NW_018397273.1, forward strand.
TTAAACCTTTGAGGCAAGAGTTTTAATAAAAAGAGAAGAAATTGGAAGAAAAGAAACATACATACTTTTTCTTGAAAAAGTTTAAACCATCACTTCTCTCATTCTCTTCCAAACTTTGCCATTTCTTTCTTCCTCTTTCCCATTCTTGGCTGAATTCCTTTTTGAAAGAAAATAGCCATTAATTTTTAGGAAGAAAAGAATGACAAAATCGATAGTCATCTTGTAGTCTAGCATTCCACATCTTATCCACTAAAGGTACAAGTTGAAAACATTCTTGAAGAATAAGTGGTAAACTTGTTTGGTCAAGAAATCATTCATTAGTGTGATGGTATCCAAAAATTAAAATCTCAAAATAAAAATTAAGATTTTTCTTAGTTAATAGATTCTTATTTTTTTAAAGGATATGATTATGTTACTTGTAATAAGAATGATGTATGTTTCCGCTTATGTAATTGGATTGTTTGCTTTCTTTATAAAAGAAATTTTTTGAAATCCATGCTTTACACAATCACACCAACCAACTAAGATTCTAGTCCAACAATTATCCCTTAGCTTGTCCCCTTCTCATATCCATTCATGGAATTTTTGTGACTCACACGTTATTTTTTTCTTTTATTTTGTTGTAGATCAGTGATAGTGTCTAATAGCTACCAATGTTATAGATACTAGTGTCTGATCTTCCTTCTTTGGTAGGTGTTTAGCAACCACTTGATGCCTAGAGAGTCGATCACGTTCTACTGATGAGTTGGTCTTTACTTTATGTTTATGCTTACAAACTATGAACATGTGTATGTTAAGATTGCCAATGTTGGGCATTTTACATTGATAACGTTATGTATAAGATTATGATAGCTCGAGAGCCTACATGGACGCCCAAGGATGTTGTTGATAGCAAATGATAATATGCAATATGATAGTGGCACTGTTTCATATATATATATGTATAACAAATGTTTGAGCTTATACAATTAAGTTGATAAGTTCCTTAATTGTTGTAACACCCCTTATTTTTGATATGGCGCATATGTGAGTTGGCCAAGTGACTTGAGGAGTTATTTAAGTTTTAATGAATATGATTATGTCTAGAGATAAATGACTATAAGTGTGGGGGTTAAATTAAGATCCTTAATGAAATTGTGCTGATGTTTGGCAATTTGACATCTAAGTATGACATTAAGGTAAATATTAATGAAAATGACAAATTAATTGTATAGATTGAGTATTTGATTTAATATGATGCATGTTTGAGGATATATGTATGAGGTTTTGAATTATATGAGTTACTTGAGGTATAAGATTAATAGGAAATGGAATTTGAGTCTTAAGTTGGATTTTTGGCAATTAGAAAAGGCGTGAAACTGCTTCTAAGGGAAAATGTATTGATACATTACCAAATGAATCGATACATTCATGATAGGATGAATAATGCAAGGCTTATTGGAGGAATTGTATTGATACATTCAAGAATGTATCGATAGATTGGGCTAAAGATGAACATATATCAATACATTGTCCAAATGTATCGATACATTTAAAGTAGAGAGCACCCGGGACCATTTTGCCTAAAATGTATTGATACATTACCTTAATGTATGGATACATTTATTCAAAATAAGGGCAAATGTATCGATACATTGCCAAATGTATTAATACATCAGAGAGAAAAGGTAAAAATAAAAAGGGGCTTTGGGCCATTTCGCCTTATTTCTTTCTCTCAACTTTTTCTCTTATTCTCTTTCTGCCCTATACGAAACCTTAAGCCTCGAAATGCAGTTTGGAGCTTATTTCAGCTAGTTCCAAGCTTAGGAAACAACCCAAAGGTAAGATTACCTATTTTTACCAATTGATTTTCGATATAATCCGTTAATAACCTTAAATGTAAATATTTTCAGATTTGGTTAAACTCTCTTCCCTTGAGTTTAATGGAGACTTGGAGCCTAGATTTAAGCATCCCAACTACTAAGGTAAAGATTTAGCCCATTTGTTAGAAGATTGAGCGTGTGTATATATATATATATATATATATATATATATATATTGAATTTAGTTGTTTTTGAAAAGTTGGGATATTTTCGAAAGTTAAGAAATAATTATGATTTTAATGTATAAATGTGTCCAAGGAGAAAGTTTAGCTATTTTACTTATGGGTGAGCTAAAAGACGGTTGAAGGTTAAGAATTCAAGCTTGGCTAAGGATGCATTTTTGATTGTCAAGGTGAGTGGGATTTAATTAAATGTATGTGATACATTTTGCATAATGTATGCACTACCGAGGTACTTAAATATTATGTGTATACCTAGATGAGAATACCTAGGGTAATGAAATTGATATATATATATATATATGTATGTATATGTGTGTGTGTGTGAATATGTATGTTTGCCTAGAGGTATGTACCTAAGTTAGAGAATGAATATGATTTTGCGCCTAGATGAAGATTCCTAGGTTAATTAGTTATCTAGAATAGGAAATTTGTGTTTGTGTGATTTGTGGTAAGCGACACAATGGCATTGTGTTGGAACCCATGGTATATAGGACCTAGAGCAAGAGGCCTACCCAAGGTGTGATACGAATTATGAATTAAGGACTGTGTCAAATTATGATGAAAGGACTACCTAGTTAGGTATATGGGCATGATGTGTATTTGGGTTAATGGCGCAACAATTGAGGTGATGTTAAGTGTATTGGGCCGAAGAGCCATGATTGCTTATGGATAGGATTTATGTGTGAATACCCACATATTTGTGGTTAATTTAAGGATATGCATAAGGTTGTTAAGCCATGATTGATACGATTAAATATGATGAATACCCATGTAGAGTTAAGGGCATGAAGGCTAATAGATTGATTATGTTTTGTTTGATGATGCCTTAGAGATTTGAAGGCGTTTAGAATTATATCGAGCTTAGAAATGATTGAAGCTCATTGAACTTGAATATGATTTGATGGGGATATATGGAATGTTACAAGCACGATGGCCTAATTTGTGGATTTGTGTTGTATTTAAGGGATGAATTACGGATGTTGATTTGACTTAAGGTGGAGTGGAGTCCTATGCCCTATGAGTATGTGTATGCCTACAGAGATGGTGGTAAGCAAGGACAGTGGTGTTGGGTGAGGGCTAATCATGTATCGAATACAAATAAACGTAGTGAAAATAGATTTAAGATTAAATTACACCTCACTTTACTAGGATCTCTTTCATGTCGAATTGAGTACAAAATTAAATTACATATATATATATATATATATATATATATGATCATATCAAGTTTACCTTAATAACAAAGGTTGATGAATCCTTTGTTAAACCACCAATTTGCCTTCAAAAAGCTCAATCACTTCAGCCTGGTTGCTACAAATCAAAGCTGTCCAAGGAATCCTTGTGCAACCTCTAATGGTGATCAACACTACTGAATTAAAAAATACTTCTTTAAGGATTGGGAGTCCTATGCCTTAACAATGTGCTAGCAAAGATGAGTTTCATAAACTCATAATCCACACAAAATCATGGGGCTGAAAAGGAATCAAGTGAATAAAAAATTATTTTTCTTCACACAAGGAATGGCAAGAAAAAGAGTTTCTAATATGTCGTTCCTCTTTTTCTTTTTTCAGCCTTTTCTCTCATATTTTGTTTGGAGGCTATAGCAAGGACTTGGATTTATTTTAAACCTTAATTACAAAACTATTTGTATTACAAATTAATCCAATAATTGAATAAATAATTTAATTAAGTCCTTAAGAAGCCCAATTAACTTAATTGTTTAATTTAATCAATTAGGCCGAATAAGTTAATTAAACAATTTAATCAATTAAGCTCAATAACTTGATTAAACACATTTATTCAATTAGGCCCAATAACTTAATTTTTTAATTTAATTAATTAGGCCCACTAACTTAATTAAACAATTTAATGAATTAGGCACAACTTAATTAAACAATTTTAATCAAGTGCTTAAGAAGCTCATAACTTCTAATTTGATTAAGTCCAACTTAATCACCTCTCCCATTTTATTTTTAGCATTCATTTTATGCGTGTGACCCATTAGGCTTCTAACATGTTAGCAATGAACTCAACATATAATTCTTAAGTAAACCTTAGAATTAGATAAATTTAAACTACTTTAAATTTATCATTAATCAAGTCAACTACCTGGAGTTCATAGACCAAGATTATGATCTAGCAATCCGTCATGGCCACCCAAATGTTAGAAGAGTCAAGATGGTTTGACTCAACTTTTCAGTGATCAGCCTTTCAGTGTAATTCATTCCCTCATCATATATTCCGGAGATGATAAGAGCATGGTGCAGTGTCTACTTTTTTTGATCTCCATATTCGTTCTTAAAGTTTGATCATCAGCTTTATAAAGACTTGTGAAACTCATTTCATAATCTTTAAGTTGCCTTGGCCAAGGACTTCAATAAGCTAATATCAGCCAAGAACAGTTAGGATATGTCCTTTGCATCACTTGGGGTGATGATTCCTATCTTGACCACTCATTTGTTTTCACATGCTTCATGCTATACCCAAAAGTATCCTGTTTTGGCATTTTTGGTTAAGCACCCGTAGGGATACAATCAAAGCATAGCACTCCACACATAAGACAATCTGGAGTCTCAAGTCTAGGGAGTATTTACACAACTGACACATTAGAAGTATTCCTTGTAGTTCTTTTTCTTACTCACAGTAGCTAGGTACTCTTTGCAGTTCATCCTCCAATGCCCAAGTTTGCCATAATGATGGTAAATATCTTTTTGTTTGTCCTTTTTGACACCTCCCTTAGGCTTCAGCGCCTTCTCATTTTGGGATTTTACCTTCTTCTCCTTTTGGGCTTTCTTCTTCTGTTGCTTCATATGAGCCTTGGAAGAAGAAACAAGAATCAATGATACTTTATTTTTCCTGATGGAACTTTCTGCCATGTCTAGCATATTCAAAAGTTCGAGAAGAGTGGCTTCCAATCGATTCATATGGAAGTTCAACATGAACTGACTAAAGTTGTCAGGAAGAGCTTGTAGAACTAAGTTTATACTTAGCTCATGATACATTGCTAATCCCAATTGTCCAAGTCTCTCGATGAGTCTAATGATCTTCAGCACATGGGGTCTAATAGAACTACCTTATGCCATCTTGCATTGGAATAGTTCTTTAGAGATCTCATATCTATCAATGCGCCCCTCTTTATCGAACAGTTCTTTAAAGTGAAGAATCATGGATTGGACATCCATGTGTTCATGTTGCTTTTGGAGCTCAAGGGTCATATTGGCTAGCATTATGCATGTTGTTTGATCATCGTCATCCTTATGACGTTGATATGCTTCTTTATCCTCAGCACTAGCATCAGCAACAAGGACTGGTGGAATAAGAGTGTCAAGAACATAAGATTTCTTTTCCTGTTTCAAGACAATCTTGAGGTTTTAAAACCAATCAAGGAAGTTTGGGCCAGTGAGTTTATTTGCATCGAAGATGCTCTGCAGTGACAGATTATTAGCCATGTATATAAATTATGCCTAAATAGATAAAATAAAGTAATAAGTAAACATCATGCATAAACTATTTAAAACAAGGTTTTAAAATTTTAAATAGTTCTCTTACTATTTTCTACAAGATGATAACCTTCTATATCACTTCGAGAGATCTCTACTAGGATTCTTTTAGTGGGCTAGGATCCCATCCATCTAGT
>NW_018397273.1:3142623-3143377 GCF_002168275.2 Theobroma umbraticum
AGGTAACTGAGCTTACCAATCATATCTCTATACAACTCCTAGATCAGCTAGCTGACAACACATTACATGTCATATATGTTTTGCCTAGCCTTTGCCTCTAGTTTCCATAATAATAAAGTTTCCAAGCATCCGGATTTTATGAAACTAGTTGAGTAAGACCCTCCAATAGCTCAAATATACTTGTATAAAAGTGTGGCCTTGAGTGTGCTCAACAAGCCTCTGATTAAAAGAGCAGCTAAGTTATCTAGCTATATGGTGGAAGGCTACTTAATCATTCGTGGTATGTGACTCAATATTTACCGAGAGATTTTATCCTTTTCGTTTTATTAAGGTCTCATTTGAGTAGCATGCATAGCATTTAATATATCGCATAAAATTAAATCTATCACATGCTTTTCTACTAAGATAGTTATGGACTTTTCTACTCTAGTTTCCTTGAGCCATAAAAGGTATCTAGTTGGTCAAATCTTAGGGGAGAGCATACATTAAGCACTTCATGCCTTAGCTTGCATCCACCTTTAGCTTTTTATGGCACCTTTGATCTCTATCTTCTGATTTACAAAATTTCTTTCCAAATCTAATCCTCTTTTTAATTACAAATGAATGTAGAAACCTCGAGTCACATTCGAACGGAATTAGATGAGACGAGAGTTTTACAAACCCAGAATATAAGAGATAAGGTAGGGTTCACAGACCTTATTTGAAAAGATTTCCATAAATAGCAATTTAACTAAACATCTATAATCATATTGGG
>NW_018397273.1:3143697-3144156 GCF_002168275.2 Theobroma umbraticum
GTTCAAATCATTTGGTGCTTAGGTTTGAAAGGATTTAGTAATTTTTTTAAAAAATAATTTTTAAAATTTTCTTAGTAAAGGAATTGATCATATCAAGGCATTTACTTAGCTCAAATCATATTTGAATTAATTCTATTAGTCAGTTCTAATTAAACTTCTTTAATTATAAACCTCAACCAATTTAGGAAACCTCCTAACTTGAGTATTTGTCATAAATCATTTTAAAAGGTTACATGATCCAAATCATGTGTCCTAAATATTTTAGGAAGGTTCTTATCCACCTTTTAATCTTGTATTATCCATTCACTAATTGTAGAGTTCTAATCATTATTAGAAGTCCTAATTTGTTACTAAGTTTATCTTAAGTAAAATCTATCATAATCGGATTAAGATGTCATTTACTCCAATTGACTTTCCATTTTAATTAAAATTATCTAATCTAATTAGATGTTGATAAAT
>NW_018397273.1:3144167-3144320 GCF_002168275.2 Theobroma umbraticum
TTAATATTTTGGAGATTTACTATCAATCAATTCAAAATTGATTGATTCCATTAAAGATTTAAACTCCTTGATTTTAGGCGTGTATCCCTAAAATTTAGCAGTCAATGATCAGCTAAGGAAAGAATCCTTCCTAATCATTGAGCGTCCAATTTC
>NW_018397273.1:3144398-3144652 GCF_002168275.2 Theobroma umbraticum
CATGGCAATGGGAGGTGCAGCATCCATGTGTGGCGGCACCATGCACAATCTTTGTCATGAGTGCCGTTTCACAAGTGAAGGACATTCCTTTAATTTTGTTAAGTGTCCAGCCACTTAAAAATTAATTCAAATTCAAAATTTTATCCTTTTAATTGAACCTTTCAAATGAGGATAATATTCTGAAATTTTCATAATTAATTTTGCAAGATTTTCTTGCAATTCAAAACCGATTTCCAAGCTATAACTATTCTCTG
>NW_018397273.1:3144662-3144761 GCF_002168275.2 Theobroma umbraticum
AAACTTTCAATAATTAATAGCTTAAATCAGCTTGTTTGGTCATGAAAATTTCCACATATAATCCTCATTGAAATTTTAATAAAGATAATTTTTCTGGAA
>NW_018397273.1:3144771-3144865 GCF_002168275.2 Theobroma umbraticum
TTAATTTTCAGGAGTTTCTTGTCAATTATAACTGAAATTTATGCCGAAACAGTGAGCTGGACAGATTTATATTTGCACCAATTTTATTGCTTGA
>NW_018397273.1:3144965-3145098 GCF_002168275.2 Theobroma umbraticum
CTGATCATGCATCAAATACAAATAAATGCAGCGGAAATAGATTTAAGATTAAATTACGCCTCACCTTCCTAAGATCTCTTTCATCCTGAATTGAGTACAAAATTAAATTACAAACAATATATATATATATATA
>NW_018397273.1:3145108-3145216 GCF_002168275.2 Theobroma umbraticum
ATCATATCAAGTTTACCTTAATAACAAAGGTTGATGAATCCTTTGTTAAACTATCAATTTGCCTTCAAAAAGCTCAACCACCTCAGCCCGGTTGTTGCAAACCAAAGC
>NW_018397273.1:3145284-3145496 GCF_002168275.2 Theobroma umbraticum
TTAACAATGTGCTAGCAAAGATGAGTTTCATAAATTCATAATCCACACAAAATTGTGGGGCTGATAAGGAATCAGTTGAATGAAAAACTATTTTCCTTCACACAAGGAACGACAAGAAAAAGAGTTTCTAATTTGCTGTTCCTCATTTTTTTTTTCAACCTTTTCTCTCATATTTTGTTTGGAGGCTATAGCAAGGTATTTATACCTTGGAT
>NW_018397273.1:3145743-3145851 GCF_002168275.2 Theobroma umbraticum
TCAAGTGCTTGAGAAGTTCGTAACTTCTAATTTGATTAAGTCCAACTTAATCACACCTCCCATTTTATTTTCAACATTCATTTTAGGTGTGTGACCCATTAGGCTTCT
>NW_018397273.1:3145861-3146122 GCF_002168275.2 Theobroma umbraticum
CAATGAACTCAACATATAATTCTTAAGTTAACCTTAGAATTAGATAAATTTAGATTACTTTAAATTTATCATTAATTGAGTCAACTACCTAGAGTTCATAGACCAAGATTAGGATCTAGCAATCCGTCATGACCACCTAAATGTTAGAAGAGTCAAGATGGTTTGACTCAACCTTCAAGTGATTTGCCTTTTAGTGTAATTCATTCCCTTATCATATATCCCGGAGATGATAAGAGCATGGTGCAGTGTCTACTCTTATTG
>NW_018397273.1:3146132-3157263 GCF_002168275.2 Theobroma umbraticum
TCGTTCTTAAAGTTTGATCATCAGCTTTATAAAGACTTACGAAACTCCTTTCATAATCTTCAAGTCACCTTGGCCAATGACTTCAATAAGCTAATATCAACCAAAAACAGTTAGGATATGTCCCCTACATCACTTGGGGTGATGATTCTTATCTTGACCACTCATTTGCTTTCACATGCTTCATGCTATACCCAAAAGCATCTTGTTTTGGCATCCTTGGTTAAGCACCTGTAGGGATAAAATCAAAGCATAGCACTCCACACATAAGACAACCTAGAGTCTTAAGTCTAAGGAGTATTTACACAACTGACACATGAGAAGTATTGCATAGACACTTGAGTGAAATACCAAATGTACTTCTTAGGGCGGGTCATGCTCAATGAACTTGCTCTCATAGGCAAGCACCTACATTCTATTTTCAAGTATCTCTATACTTTACCTATGAGATCTGTTGCTTACTTCTCAAGTAAGGAACACAAAATGTACCAATCTCTAGGCATCATTGATGTCCAGTCTTAATGATACATTGACCAGGAACATTTTTGGAAATACACTTTGATGCATAAGGATCTCATAATTGCAACCCATTACAGTTTCCTTGCAAGGCATATTAATCTCATGGACTTCATCCAATTAGACTTTATAACTTGTTATAATTGATGTCTTATTGATGAAGGAAAACCTTTAATCATTCAATATGAATAATGTTGTTGCACGATTGGAATCAAGCCTTAATTAATTACAATTGGCTGTAGGGCTCATCCCAACAAACGACACTAATCTCGCTTGTGATTCGCACTCGTAGTGCTTTCATGCCATTCATTGAGATTACTGTGAGTGATGCCAACGTCAGAAGATTACTTCGATTAATGATATGATTCTCCACCAGTTACTCCAGCGCTATGCATGATCTGTTTTCCTCCCGTAGCTTCGGCACGTGCATAATCTGTTTCTCTACCCAGTGACTTTGCCCTGCTCTTGATTTGTTTCTCCATTGATTGACCACCGAGCATGATCTGACTATGTCTATGGTAGGACTACTCATTTGATTCCATTTGACTATGATGACATGCATTGGGTAGGGCATGATTTGATTTGAAATATGAATATTTGGTGACCACTATGAATGATATTTGATGAAAAGTTTGAGATAAGTGGTTTATATGTAAATGAGACTTGAAGTTGGGCTCGGCAACTAAAGTGTGCCTATAAAGCCTAGTTTGATAATAACGACTCTAAAAGTAAGCCTTAAATTGATATGGTTTGATGTGAGAGCACAAAACTTGTGAATTGTGAATATAATACATCGTTAAAATGTGATTCGTCGTGAATTTGATATGATGAGTCATGCATGTAGGAGATTACGATGATCTTCGCACCTTTGAATTGGAGATGTTTGAATATAAAAGTTTTATGGCTAGATGGCCTAAAAATATTTTATATGTAAAATATTATGCAATGATAGCATCCCTTCACTGAGTATTAGATGACTCACCCCTCTATTGTATCATGTAGATAAGAGAAGTTATGGAGTTTTGTGCCAAGTGTCATTGATTTGATGGATATAAAATTGGCATCAGGTAGGTCTCCCTCCTAACATGTTACTTCGCTGAGTTCGTGTGTGCCTTCTGCCTTCTCGTTTGATTGGTTTGTGAAATATGTTAGGCATAATGTGCCATTTGAATTATATAAGGGTTGTTCTGTATGAACCTGATTTGATGGCCAATGTACGATCTTATGAATATTTGTATGAATTATGTGTCAAGGATAATGCATTATATTTGAATTTGTTATGAATATTTTATTATAAATCCCTTGGCAAGTGTGTTATATGATTTCGGACTCTGAGGCTTGCTTGGGTCTAGTGGGCTTGCCTGCTAGGCTTGTGCACTGGTTATGACCCCGAATTTGGGTCATGACAATTGTATAGGAAGCATTATTAATGCATGCATGATGATTTTGTATGTAAATGGATGTTATAAGATGCTTCCACATGTAATGATGATTGTTTAATGAGGTTATGGTAAGAGGTTTGGTTGAGCCTAGCTAGTTATGCTCGTTTGGGTCCATGCGCCATTCATGATCCCTTTAGAAACTAGGATGTGACACTAAGTCTTTTCATATTCCTTAGCCTAAAACCCTCAAGCCCTCATCATTTTCTCTCATCCTTCCTATCCTTTGCTACCCTGTCATATTCTCATTCTCCTTTTCTTCCATTTTTCATTTCTCCATCATTCTTTCACTAAAATTAATGTTCTTGTACTATATTTCATGTTTTCTTCTCTTGTTTCACCTCCATACTAAATTTCTTCAAGAAAAAGCCTCTTTCCACCATTTTTAACCTTGGCTGAAATTTTTAGGGAAAGAAAATCCTTTTTTCTCTTCAATTTTCTTGATTTCTCTTTTGAAAAACCTTTCTCTCCCACTAAATTTACATATTCTATCTTAAATTTAAAGGTTTGATTAAGGTAAATGAAAAGCCCTAATTTTAAACTTTCAATTAGGGTTTATTTCAATAATTTCTCAATTTCTAACAATTAATTGTTTGTTTTGTGGTAGAATTCTAGATTGAGTTCATTTACAAGCTCACCTAGGTAAGTGGACTTGAAATTGAGGTAATTGAGGTTGTGAATTTCAGTTGTAAGATTGAATTAAGGGTTGAAATTTTATTGAAGTGGTAATTACTTCGTGGAAATTGAGGGCTTATGTGTAGAATGGTTAATTGGGTGGAAATTTCCTTATGGAATTGAGGGCTTATGTGTTGATTGGTTAATTGGGGGTTCAAACTGCCTTATGGAATAGAGGGTTTATGTGTTAAAAAGGTTTATTAGGTTAAATTTGAGGTTAGGTTGAGAAATTGGGTAGAATTACTTTATGAAATTTACAAATTGGGATTATGTTTAGTTAAATTGAGTATGATTTGTGATGGAATTGCATGTGTAAGTTCCACCAAGGCCCCACAACTCAACTTAAGGTGACAATTGTGGTAGAATTGAAGTTGGCCAACAAAAATTCTGAATAAATTGTGAGTGGTTTGCATTTAAAACTATTTTTGTAATAATTATGCATAAATGTTGATTACTAAATATTTACTTAAATGTTTTTAAAATTTTGAAGTTCAGTTATGTGTTCTTGTGAGATTTGCCAATAGTAAGTTTTAAAAATATTTTTAGTATACTAAGGTATATGTATATAAATGTACTATTTCAATTCTATTTTGAGCTTGCATGGCAATGAGCATTTTGTTATTTCAATTCTCAATTGATGTTGAATTGAATGAATATGTTGACTATTGAAACATAAATCTTGAAATTTTATTATGGTAATGTGGACGTTAAAAAGTTGTAACTGAAATGTGGACTTTGAAATGTTGACTTATATCATGCTTGCTTGAAGAGTGTAGTGATTTAAGAATGTGTTGCCTATTTGATGGGAATGCATTGATCATGATTGATATGTGGCAAATGTAATCATCATTGAAAATTGTGTTCATTTGGCATGTTTGATACAATGTTGCTTGATGATGATGAATGTAGGCAGCATATGTGTATATGAAGGGCACATGACCGTATTGGTGTTGATGATGTGGATAACCATGTGTGTAGAGAGGAAGGCACATGTTTGTAATGTCTTGATGTTGATGATCATAGACAATCATGTGTCTACAGAGAAAGGCACATGTTTGTGATGTGTTGATGGTGTTATGGTAGATGGCCATGTGTGTAAAGAGGAAGGCATGTCTATGGTGATTGATGATGTCATTAAATGTTCCTTGATTTTGCATCTTAGAAAGGGATGTTTTCATGAAGATCAATTGACATAGTTGAAATGTTGTCTTTACTTTGTTTATGTGCTTCCAATTAAGTTTCCAATGAGCTTTGGTACCTTTGAATTATTTTTAAATAAATTGAATCATATGGTGTATATGACACATGCATGTTTTGATTTATTACAAAAATCCATGGTTTGAAATAAAGTCACTGTTTAATTGAAGTAATTATTTTAGCTTGTTCCCTTTTTACCTCATTCATTAAGTGTCACATCTTGATTTCGGGGACATGATCGATGCAAGAACCCAATAGGCAAAGCCCTCTAAACCCAAGCAAGCCTTTAACCCATCATTCATAGGCACGCCATTGCATAACAAGGGTACAATTAATCAAGTGCACTATCATACATTATGGAGAACTTCATCATCATAATGTATGGCTAAACTTTTCATTTTATCATCAATATCCATATCACATAAAGTTTTACATATCATTTCATATAAACATTGATATGCACGCATTGGGTGCTCATATAAGTTTTTGAGCCATCTCATTCATTCCCATGTAATAACCATATCAAATATAATTCCAATTTGTGACTACATAACATAACATGTTCAACATCATATAAACATAAATGATGAAGACCGACTCATTTATGGAACATGACTCGCCACTTTAGGCTTCAAGAAGGCTTCCATGAATACCTACCAAAGATAAAACTTGGAGCATTTCTCCACAAAGGGTGACCAAGCTAGTTACTGAGCTGAAAACAAAACAAATGTATCTTTTTTATGTGAGTTATAAAACTTAGTGAGCAAAGATAGGAGGGGAACAAGCCAAAAAAGGAAGAGTTTTTCATATAATTCACATTTATATAAATATGCATTTGAAAGTAAACATTGATCTTAATCAAGATATGAACAAATGTGTTTTCACCTTTTCGTTTGAATGATTTTGATTGAAATAAAAGTTACATGCAGTTTGTGTCAGCTTTAAAATAATTATAGTTTTGATTATAAAAAACTGATCAAATTTGCATGAATATTATTTGATTGATTCTTGACAAGTTTTTGAAATGATTTAACTTTCATACATTTATTCTTACATGATTACAAACTTGACTATTTTAGTTGTGTGGATTCTTAAAGCTATTGAACTTTCACACGCTTGCTTTGTGTTGTTAAAATTCTCTACCCATGCAAGTATAAATATCGAAAAGATAATATAATGGTAAGTAAAGTGACAATCCCACGGAGAATTAATCTAAAATTTTACAAAGTACTAAACTTAGAACAATTTAATCTTATCCAAACAATCACAAATAGATAAATAATTAAACTATAAATTAATTAACAAAAACTAACTAATTATTAAAAATCAAAGCAAGAATATAATTGAATAAAATCAAATCAAATAAGCCTAGAATTACAATATCCCTCACACTTTATTTAAATCTTACCTTTCTTCTTTAATTTATTTTAATGGGTTAAATTGCTAATTTAAAGTCTTTAATTATTTATAAGACTCTCTCGATACTCTTATAAATGTATATATTTTAACCAAATCACTATTTCTCTATGAGAATTGAAATTAAAATAGAGTCATTAAGCTCAAGTTCTAATACTAGCTGTATACAGTATACAACATATAGCTGCATACGATAAATAAATATAATCATATGCTATTCCAATTTTAGCCTACACTAAACCCTTAATCAATTTAATTGATGATCAAGCAATTAAATGCCTTAAGAATAAATTGGAATAAACAATTCAATTCCATTGAAAATAAGCAAGAAAGAGATTAAAAATTTAAATTACATGTGAGTTCAATTGCAATGTTAGAAAAGAAATAGAGCTACTCATAATTGCAATAATAAATTAAAACATATGAAGTTTAGCCATCAAGAGTAACAAGAATAATAAAAACTAAGGAAGAAGAAAATAAAAAAATTTTGTAGCTGTCAATTAAAATTCTACTACGTAAGTATACGTATCAAATAGACAGTATATTAGCAAGTAGAGTGTCGATCCCATAGAGAACTGATCTAAAATTTTACTAAGTACTAAAATTAGAACAAATTAATCTTATCCAAACATTCAAAATTAATTAACTAAAACTAATTAACTAAAATTTAAACTAATAGGAGAAATCAAAATAATAATAACTTAAGTAAATATCAAATCAAACAAGCCTAGGATTAAAAATATCCCTCACACTTCATCTAAATCTTACCTCTCTTCCTTAACTTATTTTAATTGTTTGAATTGCTAACCTAGAGTCCTAAATTATTTATAAGGGTCTCTTGACTCATCTTATAAAAATATCTATTTTAACTAAAACACTATATCCCTATGTGAATTGAAATTAAAACAAACTTATTAAGTTTAGGCTCTAATCTGGCTACATATGGTCTATAGGTATATCCCTATCCTATACGCAAATCAACTAATATGATCATATGCTATCTCAATTTTAGTCTACACTAAACTCCCTTTCCCAAGTTTATTTAGGTTCCTAAATCAATTTAATTGGTGACCAAGTAATTAAAAGCATTAAGAACAAATTAGAATAAACAATTCAAATCCCATTAAAGATAAGTAAGAAAGAGGTTAAAAGTTAGATTACAAGTGAGTTTAACTGCAATCCTAGAAAAACAATTTAGCTCATAATATCCAATAAAAACAATATCCAAAGAAATTTAGCCATGAATCCAAGTCAAAGAAAATAAGAAAACACACAAAAGTAAAGAGAGAAAACTAATAGTTAGAGCTTTGTGATCTTGATTCTCCCTCCAATTCTCTTGTTTTCTTACTTTGTTCTTGGCTTCAAATCTCCAGAGTAGTTGCTTGCTGCCTCCCCCTTAAAATCTCTAAAAAGGTCCCTTAAATAGGCTCCAAATAACCTAATTTCCAAAATCCTGTCAACTTCTCTTAGTTTTGGAAAGTCACCCAGCACTACGGCACTACTTCTCCAGTGCTACAGCACTGAGCTCTCTGGAAATTTGTATGTGTGCTTCTTTTCATCAACGCTGCAGCCTTGTTCTCCTAATGCTGTGATAGTCTATCAACTTCAAATGTGAGTTTCACCCTGATATGTTCTGAATTGGGCAAAGTGGTAAACATAAACATTTTAGTCCTGTCTCTTAGCTTTCTAATGGATTAAAAGTCACATCAATTAGACTTGTGGATTGAAAGATATACTCTAAATATTGCATCATATTCAGTCCTTGCATACTACTACAGTGCTTCAACTTTGACAAATATTTTACCATAATCCAATCAGAACTGAGTGAATTGTAAACATAAACATTGTAGCCCTTCGTCTTATAATTCTATTGGCCCAAGAATCACCTCATTTGAAGTTTTTCAAAGAGAG
This sequence comes from Theobroma umbraticum, assembly GCF_002168275.2. NCBI lineage: Eukaryota > Viridiplantae > Streptophyta > Magnoliopsida > Malvales > Malvaceae > Theobroma > Theobroma umbraticum. Next base: position 3,153,284 of record NW_018397273.1, read on the forward strand.
ATATGGTCAAAATACCGAAACATATACAAGTGAAGTCATCATCATACTTGTATTGATTTTCATCAAATGAGCCTTTTTCATCAATTTCCTACAAAAGCCATAAGAGAAATTAGCAATAACTACTCTTAAAGTAATTTAAAACAAAACAATATAAAATTTAACTGAAATAACTTAAATTAATCACTTAACAAGTAATCAAACTTAAACTAAAAAAACACCTAAAATCTCAAAGATGTAGCTACTTAAGCCCCCAAAATGTGTCAAAATAACTGTATATAATAGAGTTATCAGTAGCTTTTATTTTCAACTTTTAGCCTCAACTTCTACTTTCTTGGATCTCTCTTAGGGTTTTCTTCTTATCGCTAACCTCTCCTCGAACTAACTATTTATACTCAAAACTTAACCTAATGTTTTTAAAACTAAACTAATTCACCATAATAAGTCTTAATATAGGCTTAGAATAAATACAAAGCCCATATAACATGAGTTAGCTTGCAGCCTTGTCTTTCCTGTATTAATTTTTTTTCAAATTTTCTTGTTCGACACTGCAGCATAGCCCATCTACATCGGAACGTTCCCTTGAATTCAGGCATTCTCTTGTCGACTACTGCACTTTATCAACTTCCAATACAATTTTCTCCATCTTCATGAAAGTTGTATCTCTGTCTCTTATATTTCTACTGGTTTAAGAATCGCATTAGTTGGATATCTAGAGTAAAAGTTATGTTCAAAATACCGCAACATGTACGAATAGAGCCTGAACTTTTTAAACACTTTTCTTCACCAAATTGAGCCTTATTCCTTTACTACCAAAACATAAGAACTAAAAAATAATAACTAAACTAAGACAAATAAACATAAAATTAGCATAAAATAAAATAAATTTATAAAAATTAAATAATTAGAAAAATAACTAAATCTTAACCTAAACTCAAGAACTTAGCTAGCTTTCAAGAACAAAATGAGATTAAAATAATTTTATAAAATAGAATTATCAACCCTCGAACTTGAGATTTTGCTAGTCCTCAATCATAAGAAAAGAAAACAAAGAAAATCAATGGAAAGACTTTTCAAGGGATAAAAATTCACCAAGTCATGATTTCTCGATTTTTCTTTAGAAATCATCCCACAATTCCAACTTAAGGTAAACTACACATAATCTTCAAATTCATATGTCAATTCAAATGAAAGCTCACTTTCGAAAGGACTTATTATGTGTGTGAAACAATCTCTCACAAAGAATATCATGCAATTCGAATTGGTTTATGCTAAGTCTAAGCATAGATTAGTATTAGGATCTCTTAAGTTTGCTTTTCATCTTTCTCTCCCCTATTGTAAATTAACACTTATTCAATGATCAATAGGTTTTTATTAAGATTGTAATAGAAGGCTAGGATCAAGGTATGATAAGGGATATTATTTAAGCTTAAGTCACCCTAAGCACATATTCATTATAAGACCTACATAGAGCTTTATTTTCTTCTCCAAGCAACTCTTTTTTCTTTGAAGTTTATGTTTTTTTATATATATACATCACAATTCTACACCCGCAAACTTATTTCTTTTATAGTAGGTAGTGGCATAAATTCTAATAATTTTGAACTTTTTCAACATCTCCACTTTTGTCTACCTTTTTCAACAACGCGCTTAATGCACTTCCTAAAAAATGATATACATGCTGAGAAGTGAGGGTTACAACATTGAAAATTTTATTTTGAAAGTTAGGCTTGCTATTATGTGGCTAAACAAAGAAAAGGAAAATTAAGCTCAAAAGGGGTTACTAGAGATAAATATATAACAAGGTAGGTTTGAATAAGCTTAAATGGTCCAAAGATGGCTTAAATCATTTCTTATCCTAAATGTTAACTAGGATTTCGCCTCAAGAGATAATCAAACAAATTCTAGAATTCCTAACTTCACTATACTTTTATTAAGATAAACTTTTTCTAAACCACATGACAATTCTAAGTAGAAGAATATAGTGCTCAAATTATTAGAAGTCATATTCTATAATGAACCTATCACAAGAATATCAACACGAACTTAAATCCTACCCATATTCTTCCCAAAAGCTAAAATCATAAAATAATTAAAATATTATCGTAAGATATGGAAAATCATAAACAAGGTGTCAAAACATCTCAAAATTTTTTTTCTTTTTTTTAATTTTTTAAATATAAAAGCTAAAAATTAAAGCTAACAAAACATGCGAAACAAAAGACAAATTTAAAACAAATAAAATAAAGATAAGTAAATAAAAATAAATAAAGACACACAAATAAAAGTACATAAAGGCACATAATAACAAAATCTGAAGACACCCTTTAACTTAAAACTAAACAGTGTCCTTAATGTTTTAAAAAATAAAAATAAAAAGAAAGGAGAATGAAAACTCCCCTATCAATTAAGCCACAAAAGAGAGAATATCTAAACATCCTCGTCCTCATCATCATCAGTAGCTTCAGCAATAATGGTGGGATCATTTGGCAACATAGGGAAAGTAGTGATATCCATGCCTATGTGTTTTACATAAGTTTTCATCATTTGCTCAATAGCGAGAGTGCATTATGCTTGATGTAGTGTTGAAATTAGGGCACTGTGACATTCTCCCTTCTATGCCATGATGTCATATGCCAAGCGATTCTGTGTTGCCTTATCACTAAGGTGTCACGATTCTTCCTCTCCTACACCGCAATGTTGACTTTTCCCTCGTTTTTAGAGGTACCTGCAAAAAACAATAAATAATGGTATTTAATAATGAATAAATAAAAAAATAACTTAAAGTAAGTAAGTCAAGTTAAAATGCTTGGTTTGTCTCCCAAAAAATGCTTATTTATAATCATTAGCTTGACTATAACACTACCTTATGCAGTTTTTCATCCATAGAATACAACTTGAGTGTCATATCTCATTTCTTGGAAGGATCATGACTCACGCATGGACCTACACGAGCATAACTCGTTAGGCCCAAACAAGCCTCTTACCATAACCTCATTAAACAATTCTTCATTACATACGGAAGCATCTTATCATATCCATTTACACACGAAACCATCATCCATGCATTCATAAAACTTATTATACAATTAAGGAACTTCTCAACTTAATTGTATAAGCTCAAGCATTTGGTATAGATATATATATGAAAAGTGCCACTATTATGGTGCACATTAACATTTGCTATCAACAACACCTTTGGATGTCCATGTAGGCTCTCGAGCTATAATTATAATCTCATGCATAACATTATCAATATAAAATGCCCAACATTGGCAACGTTAACATAAACGTGTTCATAGTTTGTAAACACAAATAGAAAGAAAAAGACTGACTCGTTAGCGGAACATGACCGACCCTCTAGGCATCAAGTGGTTGCTAGATTCTTGCCAACAAATGAAGATCAGACACTGATATCTGTAACATTGGCTGCTATCAGACACTATCACTGATCTGTAACAAAATAAATGAAAAAAAATAACATATGAGTCACAAAGACTCCGTGAGTGGATACGTGAAGGTGACAAGCCAAGCGATAAGAGTATTTCGTAAACATGCACTTGTAATCTCATGTCTTTCATAAGCAATTTAATCACATAATTCATAAAACAGGTTATTTGCACACATTTGAATAGTATTCGTTTGAAAACATGTCAATATAGACCTTTGGGAATCCTTTACCTTTGAAATTGTCATTAAATTCAATCAAACAACCTATTTTGCACTAAAACTATCAATACATTCTTGAATGTATCGATACTTGCATTCATCTATAGATACATTAGTAAAATGTATTGATACATTTCACACAGAAAACCTTCTAATGCATTTTGTTTAGAATGTATCAATACTTTCAGTCTAGAGCCCACCATTTTTACCATTCCTTAAGTTCTCCTAACTTTTGAGACTTTCTTTAAGGCTCAATCTTCTCACTAAGCACATTTTCATGTCATCATAGAGTACAAATCATGAACAATGCTCAA
>NW_018397273.1:3157363-3157465 GCF_002168275.2 Theobroma umbraticum
TCATAAGTAGACACCGAGTCATGCTTAATGACATATCCGAGATATTTGATGAAAAGACCGTATTGCACAGAGAAGCTTATCACTGAAGGGCTTTGTCAAATT
>NW_018397273.1:3157475-3157565 GCF_002168275.2 Theobroma umbraticum
CTCTCTAACATTTGGGTGGTCATGATGCATTGCTAGATGCCGCTCATGATCTATAAATATAAATTAATTTTCAAATTGATATTTGATTAT
>NW_018397273.1:3157722-3158153 GCF_002168275.2 Theobroma umbraticum
AGTGAAAAATTAATTAAGTTCTTAGAGACTTAATTAAATTAAAATAAAACTATTGTATTTAGAGTTTCAAATTAGTTTGGCTATATAAATATGTTAGATTAGCAAACTAAAAATAAATAAGAAGCCTTTAACCACTTTTCAGCCATTTCATAAGGTAAGAAAAGAAAAATAGTTTTCTTTATCTGACAAAAATAAGATTCGGCAAGAATTTTGGCCTTTTTTTTTAGAAACAAAACTTGCTAGCACAAGTAAAATCATGCCTTGGAGAAGGTCTTATTCAGTCACTGTATGGATTACTGTTAAAGGCCAAACACTTAGGTGGTTGAAGATTTGACAAATCCTTAAGGTGAAGAAGCAAAAATTTTGGATTTAATTGGCTCTTGATTACAATATCTTGGGCAAGGTATGTAACTCTTAAACCTATGAGTGTT
>NW_018397273.1:3158163-3158396 GCF_002168275.2 Theobroma umbraticum
TTGAAAGTTACATAAAAAACACAAACATTGATCCAGTAGGATTCAACTATTTCTCTGATTTAATGTTAATTTATTTTTCTGTTGCGTTAATTTTAATTTATTGATTATTTTTCATGCTTGAACATGAGGTCGAATTCTAGCAGTTTGAAGATTCACATTTACATATTCATTCTCTAAATGTATGATAACTCTATTATATAGAGTTATTTTGACTCATTTTGGGAGCTTAAGTA
>NW_018397273.1:3158496-3159290 GCF_002168275.2 Theobroma umbraticum
CATGGCATTTATCATGCTTGCTCAATCATCTCATGTAGTATATGGAATATACATAATCTCATGGCATTAATCATGCATACTTAATCACCTCATATGGTATATTACATCATATACACAATCTTATAGTATACATCATGCACACTTGATCATCTCATATGGTATATGGAATTTTCATCATATACAGAATATTATGGCATTCATCATTCTAAATGTGCACATTATAACATTTATAAATAAGCATACAGTATCTTGTCGCCACATTAGTTCGTAGACCGGAGTAATCGAGTGGACTTCAAACACAAGGTGCTTGTCTCTCCTTGTTGAAAACTAATAAATAGTAGAATATTTACTTACATAGGAGACTCGTAAACCATTTAAAAACCATTGCATCAACCATATCACAATCTCTAAGAATTTATTTTTCTTAGAAATAATTTTCATTCTTAAAACTCAAATCCTTTGATAACCACTTTAGATGTATCATTTCAACATATATAAATAATCCATTTCATAGAAATTATGCTAGCTTTACTTATCAAAATAATTTGAAAGTGGTGTATCCACTACTTAATTGGAGAGTCAATTCCTGGCTCTAATCATAACTCCGTTTCGTCATTATCCACGGAGTTTTCAAGTGTTCCTATCATACAACAATCATCATAATCATTTCATAGCATAAGAATTTTATAATAATCATTCTAAGTACTTTTGAAACTATTCAACTTTGGCTAAACTAATTTTCTATATAAAACCCATTTTTAGAAATCCATAAATCTTCCATCTTTACCTTAAGT
>NW_018397273.1:3159300-3176813 GCF_002168275.2 Theobroma umbraticum
GCTTAAGAAAATCACAAAGCCTTTAAGATTTAGAAACCAACAGAAAAATCTAGAGAATAAAACAATTATTTAAGTTCTGAAAATCCAAAGCTAAAAGATTCAAAAGCTAAAAATGTCATATTTTTCCATAAAAACCCAAAACTAAGCTTTCGAGTCACAAAATGGAATTTTGGGTTAAACATGAGTTGAAAAAGCTTAAAAATAGGTGTTTTACCTTGAAAATGTAGCTAAGGGTTGTCAACCCTCGAAAAATGTGATATATTTATAAGCTAAGGTGTGAAAATATGTTTTTATCCCTTTTATTGTTTTGAAATCAATGAAATGTATCGATACATTGGCCCATGTATCGATACATTTGGTTTTAGGGAAAATGTATTAATGCATTATGAACATGTATCGATACATGCTTATCAGAAACCCAATCTAGGCTAAATAAATTGATACATCATCAACAAGTATCGATACATGTAAGACAGAATGCAATTTTCTGAGACAGATTACTTATAAAACCTACCCAGCTTATTTACGTTAAATACCATTTAAGTAAATGTACTCTTTACTTTTTATTTTTTACTTTCCATTTACTTAGGATACTTATTTGCATTAATTACCATTTAAGTAAATGTCCTCTTTACTTTTTACTTTCTATTTATTTAAGATATTTAATGTCCTTTTTACTTTTTTACTTGTTACTTTTCATTTACTTAAGTGTATGGAAAGTAAAAAATAAAAAGTAAAGAGGACATTTACTTAAGATATTTAATGTAAATAAGCAAACAACCTCTATTTGGATTCAATAAAAATATCAAAAAAATCCAAATTCAAAAGAATCAAAATCTAAATTTTACTTTCAAGAAAAAAATCGAAAAAGTTAAACTAAAATTAAATTTGCGACCTTCATTTGTCATAGCAAACATATTCCAAAAATTATGAAAAAATCATTTTTTATCATCTAAAATTCATGAGAATCATTATCGTCATTTTTTATTTCCAAAAGATTGTTCTATAAAAGTCACATATTTTGACCATTTCCAAACTTAGAAAATTTTCTACTTCAAAAGTAACAAACAATAAAAACTGTCAATAATTCTTTTGAAGGTTCAATCTATGTTTGATGTTCAAAACATGTAATCTATATACTCACCTAAAGATTTCCTAACTTATCCTCTTACTCAAGATGGGATTTCACATTAAGGTTTAGTCTATTAACCATGAATATGCTTGTATTCTCACTATTAATCTTTATTATTCGACAAGGATAAACCTTTACCACATAAAAATTACCCAACCATCTTGCTTTGTGTTTCCATGGAAAAAGCTTGAAGTGTGATTGAGAAAGTAACATTACTTATCATCCAACCTTAAAAGGGCAACTAAGAGGTGGTGGAGGATATTCCTCTTACAACTTCTTGGGTCTAATATGCGGAGTTGGTGGCTTAAACTCAAGGATTGGTGCTTGCTCACCTATTGGTGGAGAAATAGGCTCACCTTTACCTTTATCAACTAAATTCACTCTATAGTAACTATCTGTAGATGCGGGGTGTTCGATTGCAATGAAAATGTTGAACTTGAATACCTCATCTCCAACTTTAAATGTTATTTTGCCTTTCTTCACATCAATGATTACGCTTGCAATATCCAAGAATGGTTATCCTAAGATTAAAAGAGTTTCCACATCCTTTTCCATTTGAAGCACAATGAAGTTCATCGTAATGTAAATATGCCCAACTTTAACCAACATGTTCTCAATAATCCCAATATGTACTTGATTGTTTTATGTACTAATTGCAAGGAAATTGTAATAGGTTGTATCTCATTAAGTCCAACTTTGTTAGCAATTAACAAAGCCATAATTGAAACACCAGTACCCAAATCACGCAAAGCTTTAGAAAATTTAAAATTACCAGTAGTACAAGGGATAAAAAAAACTCCCTGGATACTTAAGCTTTGGTGAAGTTTGTTTTAAATTATAGAACTGCACTTTTCAATTAGTGCAATTGTTTCAAAGTCTTTTAATTTCCTTTTCTTGGTTAAGGTCAAAAACTTAATGTAACTTGGCATGTTTTCCAAAGCTTTAGTAAAAGGGATATTTATGTGAAGCTTCTTGAAGATATTGAGAAATTTCTCAAACTACTTATCAAGCCTTTTTTTTTGTAATCTTTGTGGGAAGGGAGGTGGAGGATAATTTGCTTGAGCCTTCACTTGATTTTTAGCTTTCCCATCATCTTTCTTCTCAACTTTAACTTCTTTTTCAACAATTACCTTTCATCATCCACTTGTTCTTTTGAAGATTTGATTGACTTTTCACTTATCCCTTTAACTTTTTTTCCACCCCTAAGGGTAATTGCATTGTTCCTTACCTTTAGGATTGACTTGAGTGTCACTTGGCAAGGTGCCTTGGTTCTATTATTAATGGAGCTAGCAAGTTGTCCCACTTGTGTCTCAAGACTACAAATTGATGTTTCTTGATCCCAAATAATGGCATCGTTCTTTGCAATGTATTGCATGAAAAGATTTTCCAAAGTAGGTTTTTTTAGGGACAAGAGGTCTTGCTTGTTGTGGAAAACCAGAAGGGACATTTGGCCTTGGATTTGAAGGTCCTTGGTTATTACTCCATAAGAAGTTTGGATGGTTCCTCCAACTAGGATTATAGGTATTGGATATTTTGTTACTTGTTGATGTTCCCAACAAACTAAACTGATTTAGGATTAGATGGGCATTGATCACTTGAATGGTTATCTCCATGCAAATCACAAGTTATAAAGGACTTTTGGACCATGCTAACTCCCATTGTATCAAATCTCTTTGTTAAAATAGCTACTTGTGTAGTCAAGGCATTCGGTGCATCAATTTCATAAACACTAGTTGTTTTCTAGAATTAGACCTTTTTGAAAGGCATTGGTAATTATTGGATGACATCTTTTCCAACAAATTATAAGCTTTATCAGGATTTTACCTATTAATGCCCCACCAACAGTGGCATCAATTGTGGATCTGATTAAATTAATCAGCCCATTATTAAATGTTTGAACTTGAATCCATTGAGGAAGTTTATGGTATGGACATATTTTAAGCAGATCTTTAAATCGTTCCCAAGCCTCATATAAAGATTCACCAACAAATTGTGTGAATGAAATTATATCATTCCTCAACTTTGTGGTTGATAACTCTATTATATAGAGTTATTTAGCCACATTTTGGGGCATTAATGAAGTTAAGTGCTTGTGATTTAAGTGTTTTTTTAGACAACTTTTATGTTTTTGAATGATTAGTTTAAAGAATATGAATTTAGTTTAATTGATGTAATTCTAATATATTTCATGTTGAAAGCCCTATTTTAGGCCAATGCTGATTTACTCCTTGTGTTTGTAGGCTTTCAAGTGCATAAAGTTGAATGATGATGAATTATGAAATGGAGACTAAGTGCAGATTTTGCACTAAATATGTTGTAGTAATTAAGACATAACTCCAGCTAAAGACATCCAATCATCATGATTCTTGGATAGCAAGAAAGCTAAAAGGCAGACTACAACTTTCATGTTTTCCATTTCACTCAAATCAGCTTTGAGGTAGGAGAAAATCATGCTACAAGATAAAGTACTATAACTATCTCCACCAAGGCAACGTAAGGAGGAACAAAATTGTGGCCTTGTAAAGCTTAAGGCCGTGGTGCCCAAGGGTGCATTCAAATGCCCTTACAAAAACCAGAGAAGCCAATGTCATAGCACCCAAGAAAGAGCTTTGCGATGTTAGTTGAAAGATGGGAAAAAAAATTTTACAAGTTAAAAGCACCCTGGCATTCCCAGAGCAAAGCCGCGGTTCTCTGACATGGATTATGAGAATTCAGCCAACCCAAAATTGAGTTTTTTAGGGTTTTTGGAGGCTATAAATAGGTCTTTTCTAGCAACTGAGAGTAGAGGTACAGAGAGGCAATGAACTACAGTTTTTGAGAGAAAAGAAAAGGCTCTTCAATGAGAGAAATAAGAAGATATTGAAGGACTTGATTTCTTGTTATTTTGCTGAAGAAATGATCTTTTCTCTTGATTTAATTATGTCTGCCATAAAAACAATGAAGAACTAAATTATTTTCTAGGATTATGGGATATTTCCCTTTGTAGTTTGAATATTTAATTTTTCTTTGCTTGGTTTTAATGGATATTGCATGGTTTATTCAATTCCACACTTAATGCTTTTCGCTGCCTGATCATCAGTTGAAATGCCTAAGGTCTCTAAATGGAACTTGACAAAGGGAGGTTAGAATAGACCCACATTGTGAATAGCCTTTGTTTGATTCATTTCAGAGTTAGGTGATGGTTTCGTGTTTAGGATAGATATATACCTAAATACCTTAGGCAACCAAATTAGAACATGAACTTGATGAAAATTTTCTAATTAATTTACATGGACATATGGGATTAATTATGGAAAGATATGCTCAATAGAGACGTGTATATAATATGGATTCTTGGTTAGCCATGTATTCCATTAACCTAAGGAAAATTATTTAATTAGTGTGAAGTTTTGAAAAACACCATAATCCTAGGTTTTAAGTAAATATTTCTTTTAATGACATTTTTTATTTGTTACTTATTTAGTTAATTAATTATTTTTAGTTTAATTAATCATTTGAAATTGAGTGCTTGGATAGGATTACTTTGTTATAAATTTAATACTTGGTAAGAATGGGTACAAATCTCTATGGGAAACGATACTCGACTTACCTTTATATTACTTGTACGGTAACATGCAATTGCGTGTAGTAATCCGATCAACAAGTTTTTGGCACTACTGCTGGGGATTTGTTTCTATTTATATTTACTAATATCAAATTAAACGAATTGTCTTAGACCAAGCTTGTTTTTCTTTTCTTTTCTGTTTTTCAAGTGTGTTCGACATTGTATGCGCAGAGCAAGAAACTTAGAGACTATCTCGTGTGACCTAAAGATCAAGCGAACACTTTGAAGATTGAGTTGAGAAAGTCAACAAGATTTTAATTCCTCAAATACAATGGATGAGCAACCAAGAAAGTGGCAAGTCCAAGAGAGGGTAGTTGAAGAGAATTGTGCATTAAGGGACTATGTTGTTCCTTTAGTATAAAGTATCCCAGCAGCATCAAAAGGCTAACCATTCTAGCAAATAATTTTGAGATCAAGCTAGCCATTATCACCATTATCCAGATGTTAATCCAGTTTAGAGGTTTTCTAAATGATGACCTAAATGCTCACATATCTAATTTTGTGGAAATATGTGACACTTTCAAGCAATAATCATAGATGATGCCATTTGACTGAGATTATTTCCATTGTCATTGAGGGACAGAGCAAAGGTGTGGTTGAATTCATTACTCATGAGCGCAATCACAACATGGGATGACCTTGCCCAGAAGTTCCTTGCAAAATACTTTCTTCCAATAAAGACAACTAAAATGAGGAACGATATCACTTCGTTCATACACTTTGATAATGAGACATTATAGGAAGCTTGGGATAAATACAAGGACTTACTTAGGTGTTGCCCGCATCATGTTCTCGAAAAGTGGATTCAAGTTCAAACATTTGATAATGGGCTGCATAGCCAATTTTGAGATACAATTGATGCAGTTGCAAGAAGAGCTCTTAGGGAAAAGATTATTGATGAAGCATATGACCTATTAAAGGAGATGGCATGAAACAATTATCAATGGCCATCGGAACAATCCACACATAGGAGAGTAACTGGAGTTCATGAGATTGATGCCATCATAGCATTAATTGCACAAGTAGCTACTCTAACCAAAAAGTTTGATTCCTTTAGTACTAATTCCATTTAAAGTCTTTTCGTAGTTTATGACAATTGTGGAGATGGACATGCTAGTGACCAATGTCCAAGTAACAATGTGAAAACAGTTCAATTCATTGGAAATAGACGGCAAAACAACATCTTCTCCAACATATACAATCTCAAATTGAGAAACCATTTAAACTTTTCATGGGGAAACAACTAGGGATTATCATTTTCAAGACAAAATATACCACTTGGTTTTCAACAGTAAGTGAGAGCCCTTATTCTTGATAAGAGGTTATCCATGGAAGACAAACTCCCTCATCAATCAATACATGGCCAAGATAGACTCCCTCATCAATAGTTAGGTAGCATCATTGTGAAACCTTGAGATGCAAGTTGGGTAGTTAGCAATCATAATTAATAGTGGAGCTCAAGGGACATTGCCTAGTGACACTGAGTTAAATCCAAGAAGGGAGGGTAAAGAACATGTAAAGGCCATCACATTGAGAAATGGAAAAATGAATAAGGGAAATACTAAACAAGTTGACCAAGTGGAGAAAGAAGCTCAAAATGAGAAATAGGTAGTTAGTCTTAACAAGTACAACGTAGAGAAAGAAACTATAGTCATACCACCACAACCCTTTCCTCAGCGATTCAAAGAACAACACCAAAAGAATCAATTTCAAAAATTTATGAAGGTATTCAAGAAGTTGCACATCATTCACAGAGGCTTTAGAGTAAATGACTTTGAACGTTAAGCTTTTGAAAGAGATATTGTTAAAGAAAAGATGACTGAGGAGTGCAGTGCAATCATATAGGACAAGCTTTCGTAGAAATTTAAAGATCCTAGCAATTTCACAATATTGTGCACCATTGGAGCATTCTATTTTGCCAAGGCATTATGTGAATTGGGAGCTAATATCAACCTGATGCCATTGTCTATTTACAAACAACTGGGGTTGGAAGAAATGAAGCCTACCATAATGACATTACAACATGCAGATTGCACCATCACATATCTTCATGGCATTTTAGAAAATGTATTAGTAAAAGTGGATAAGTTCAACTTTCCAGCTAATTTTTTTGTACTTGATATGGAGGAAGAAAAAGAGTTTCAATCATATTGGGAAGACTTTTCTTATGTACCGCTAGAACACTCATAGATGTAGGAAAAGGAGAGCATGCCTTGAGAGTCGAGGAACAAGAGGTAACCTTCAATACCTGTAAACCTTTGAAATACGCTAATGTTTATGATGAGTGCTTTATAGTAAATGTAGTTGTGGGTGAAAAGTGACTACTCCAATTAAATGAGATGGATGAAATACGGTTAAATGCTTATGAGAATGCCAAAATTTACAAAGAAAAGAAAAAATGATGGCATGACAAGAAGATTGTTGGATAACATTTTGAGCTAGGTCAATATATGTTGTTGTTCAATTCTTGTTTGAAATTGTTTCTAGGAAAATTGAAGTTGTGGCAGTCATGATCGTTTATCATTTCAAGAGTGTTGCAATATGGTGTCGTGGAACTAGTAGATGACATAATAAATACAAAATTTAAGGTGAATGGGTACAGTTTAAACATTATTAGTGGGTGACATAGATCGTCAACACTCTTCAATTAGTCTTTTCGAACCCAACTAAGCTAAAAACAGAGTCTAGCTAAAGACCTTAAAGAAAGCACAGCTTGGGGGGTAACCCAATGTTTTATTTACTTAAAAAAAATTTTGGTTATTCATTAATTACAAAATTATTCATATTACTAACTACTTATTCTTATTATCTTTTTGCTAGTTAATAATACTAATAATAATAGTTATTTGATTATTAAAAAAAAAGGTTGTTAGTGCTGCGATGCTGCAATATTCCTTAGGTTCCATAATGGAACCCAAGGTTGGGGTTTTGCAATGCTACCCATAAGGCGCTGTAGCATCCCATAATCAAAATTATATAAGGCATGGGCCTGTGGAGTGCTGCAGACTCCATGTCTTGTGTCGCATCACCGTGTCGAGCCCATGGCCTTATATAAACCCCTTTTTCCCCCATTATACAAACCTAGGTAGAAAGTTTCAGCCTTTCTCTATCCCACTTAAGAAAAGTCACTCCTTTTTACCTACCCACTACAAAATCTCTTCCAAACACCAATAATTTTGCATTAAACTTGAATTTTAAAGGATTTTAGAGCATTTTTAGTTTCTTAGAGGTATCTGAGTGCAAAAAACTATTGCAAGTGCCTTACTTTCTTATTCTAATTCTTGTTATAGATAGCATGGAGTTTTCAAGTTAGGTTTTTCTTATTTTAGATTTAATAATGTAGTATATGGATTCATGAATTTCTGAGTTTTGTGCTAAAATTAGAATTTTTGAATGGTTGGAACAATGAATAGCTCTAGTTTTTTGCACTTTGAATTTGAATTTGTAGAAGAGTAAGATTAGTGTTATTCATCTTATAAAGGCATGGAATAGTTAAGATAAAATATTTTATTTGTTTTGATTAATTATGTGTAATATATACTAACTAGTTGTGATCAAAAGTATGTTGCTTGTCGCTTGGGTATTCAGATAATCATCATGACACCAAAGAAAAGGACACGTGCAAGTGGAAGTGCGAATAGCTTTGATAGAAGTAAATTTATTTCAACTGAAGCTGAGAAGTGTCACACTTAGTCCCTATTGCACAAAGTTCCAGTTCCAGAACATGGCATTGATGTCTAAAGAGCACTTTATCCTAACATCTACAATATTATTGACATTACAGTGGGAGAAATTTTACACCCAGCCAGAGGTTGCAATAATGCCTATGGTTAAGGAATTCTATGCCAATGTTGTTGATCATGTAGATGGGCGAGCCTTCGTTCGAGGACGTTAGGTACCTTTTGACGCTCACACTATTAATCAGTTTTACAATACACTTGACATTGGAAACGATGAGTACGGCCAATTTGTGAATGGTTATGTTGTTTTGGATGAGGTTCTAGGGTCTATTAGCATTTTAGGTATTGAATGAAAGGTGCACAATGGTTTTCCAATTTCGTTCAAAGTTAATGCCACGGATAGCGACTACAAGGTGTGCTATCATTTTTTAGTTGCAAATATGCTTCTTGTAAAACACCTGATTGATGTGACCAAGGATCAAGCGGTCCTTTTGTATGCAATTGTCACTGAAAATCTATTAGCATCGGGCAATTTATCTTCAACGACATTATCATGTCAGCTCAATCACCAGTGGCAGATTGTGGTATCTATCTTTGATCACTGCCTGGTGTTATCAAGTCGAAATTGTTTGGTCAGCCAATGAAGAGTTGTTGCATCCAAAGATTCCATTAAATGGTGGGATCATTAATAAAATCTACATGTGGGAGTAGACCACCATTGGAGGAAGTTCATCTACGATACCTCAGTTATTGCGATGTTCTCAAAATCTCTCCCTGCCTCAACGAATGGAACAGCTTGAGTGTTGTTTTGACCATTAGAAAGAGTGTTTCAAATCCATCAATGAGATGATGAAGGCACATGCTGAGCATGTTATCATGGACATGGCTACCTTACTTACACTTCCTATTGATCCCATCCGGGATGAGAATGGCGATGCTACTATAGAAGAGGGTGGGGATTGACTTTATTTGCAAGTTTGGAGGAGTATTTTCTTTTTTTACTTTTAGGAACATTGAAGATAATGTTCACTTAAAGTTAAGGGGAATTGTTATGTTTTCTTTTATTTATTATATGTTTGTTTAAACTAGTTCATGTGCATGATATTAATAGGAACGTGTTGAAATATCAAGCTAGAGTTGTGCACCAATAGTAATTGATTTATCTATCCAATGATGAAAACTAATTGCCTTGTTATTCTTTTTACCTTTAGCAAGCATGAATATTGTTGTAATGTTATGTGGAATTCTTGTGCATAGTGTCATTTTAGATTGAGATTTTCATATTTGAGCACTATGTTTCTTATTTTGTTTCATGATGTACATTGTCAGTTAAAATTCTACCACGCAAGTATACGTATCGAATAGATAGTGTATTAGCAAAGTAAGAAGTATCGATCCCGCAGGGAATTGATCTAAAAGTTTACTAAGTACTAAAATTATTGCAAATTAATCTTATCCAAACAATATCAAAATAATATCAAATCAAACTAAGTTATAGCAGAATTAAATAGAAAAACAAAATAATAAATACTCAAATAAATATCAAATCAAACAAGCCTAGGATTACAATATCCCTCACACTTCATCTAAATCTTACCTCTCTTCCTTAACTTATCTCAATGGTTTGAATTGCTAACCTAGAGTCCTAAATTATTTATAAGGGTCTCCCAACTCATCTTATAAAAATATCTATTTTAACCAAAACACTATATCCCTATGTGAATTGAAATTAAAATAAAACTCATTAAGTTCAGGCTCTAATTTGGTTACATATGGCCTATAGGTATATCCCTATCCTATACGCAAATCAATTAATATGATCATATGCGATCCCAATTTTAGTCTATCACTAAACTCCCTTTCCCAAGTTTGTTTAGGTTTCTAGATCATTTAATTGGTGGCCATGCAATTAAAAGCTTAAGAACAAATTGGAATAAACAATTCAAATCCCATTGAAAATAAGCAAGAAGTGATTAAAAATCTAGATTACATGTGAGTTCAATTGCAATCCTAGAAAATAAATTAGTTCATAATATCTAATAAAGACAATATCCAAAGAAATTTAGCCATGAATCCAAGTCAAAGAAAATAAGAAAAAAAACACAAAGGTAAGAGAGAAAACTAATAGTTAGAGGTATGAATCTTGATTCTCTCTCCAATTCTCTTGTTTCCTTGCTTTGTTCTTGGCTCCAAATCTCCAGAATAGTTTCTTGCTGCCTCATTTGCTGCCTCTCTTGCTGCCTCAAAAATCTCTGAAAAAGTCTCCTTAAATAGGCTCCAAATAACCTAATTTTGCGAAATTCGTTAATGTCCTTTATTTTTTAGGGAAGTCGCGTACGCTGCGGCGCTACTCTCCAGCGCTGCAGCGTTGCGCTCTCTGGAATTTTGTATGTGTGCTTCCTTTCATCAACGCTGCAGCCTTGTTCTCCCAGCACTGTGGCAGTCTATCAACTTCAAACATGAGTTTCACCCTGATTTGTTAAGAACTGAGCAAAGTAGTAAACATAAAAGTTTTATACTCCTGTCTCTTAACTTTCTAATGGATTAAAAATCACATCAATTGGACTTCTGGATTGAAAGATTTGCTCCAAATACTGCATCATGTTCAGTCTTTACATCCTGCTGCAGTGGTCCGAATTGACAAATGTTTTGACCATGATCCAATCATAACTGGGCAATTGGTGAACATAAAATTGTTTCCCTTCTTCTTATAATTTGATTGGTCAAAGAATCATCTCATTTGGAGTTTTTTAGAAAGAGATATGGTCAAAATATTGAAACATATACGAATGAAGCTATCACCATACTTGCACTGATTTTCATCAAATGAGTCTTTTTCATCAATTTCCTACAAAAGCCATAGGAGAAATTAGCAATAACTACTCTTAAAGTAATTTAAAATAAAATAACCTAAATTTAACTAAAATAACTTAAATTAATCACTTAACAAATAATCAAACTTAAACTAAAAAAAACACCTATAATACTAAAATTCGAACATAAAATCTCAAAGATCTAGCTACTTAAGCTCCCAAATGAGTCAAAATAACTCTATATATAGAGTTATCATACATTTAGAGAATGAATATGTAAATGTGAATCTTCAAACTGCTAGAATTCGACCTCATGTTCAAGCATGAAAATAATCAATAAATTAAAATTAACGCAACAGAAAAAAAATAACATTAAATCAGAGAAATAGTTGAATCCTACTGGATCAATGTTTGTGTTTTTTATGTAACTTTCAAATAAATTATAAACACTCATAGGTTTAAGAGTTACATACCTTGCCCAAGATATTGTAATCAAGAGCCAATTAAATCCAAAATTTTTGCTTCTTCACCTTAAGGATTTGTCAAATCTTCAACCACCTAAGTGTTTGGCCTTTAACAGTAATCCATACAGTGACTGAATAAGACCTTCTCCAAGGCATGATTTTACTTGTGCTAGCAAGTTTTGTTTCTAAAAAAAAAGGCCAAAATTCTTGCCGAATCTTATTTTTGTCAGATAAAGAAAACTATTTTTCTTTCTTACCTTATGAAATGGCTGAAAAGTGGTTAAAGGCTTCTTATTTATTTTTAGTTTGCTAATCTAACATATTTATATAGCCAAACTAATTTGAAACTCTAAATACAATAGTTTTATTTTAATTTAATTAAGTCTCTAAGAACTTAATTAATTTTTCACTTTATTTTGGTCTCTTTCAATTAAGTCCAACTTAATTAAATTATCTTTATTTAACCCCAATCATGTCACTTAATGTGTGTGACCCATTAGGCTTCTAACATATTGGCAATAAATATAAATCATAATCAAATATCAATTTGAAAATTAATTTATATTTATAGATCATGAGCGGCATCTAGCAATGCATCATGACCACCCAAATGTTAGAGAGTCAATTAAAAAATTTGACAAAGCCCTTCAGTGATAAGCTTCTCTGTGCAATACGGTCTTTTCATCAAATATCTCGGATATGTCATTAAGCATGACTCGGTGTCTACTTATGACATTCCATATTAGTTCTCATAATTCATGACTAACCTTATGAATTTAGGAAACTAATTTTCCTCAAATTCATCATGCTTTGGCCAAAGACTTTATACAAGTTAATCAAGAATTGACAACAAGTGAGATACATCCCCTCATATCATTTGGGGTGATGAATCCTCTCTTGACTATTCATTCACCTTTGCATGCTTCATGGCATACCCAAAAACACCCTATTTAGGCATTTGGTTGCTTCCAAACCCATAGGGGTGAAATCAAAGTATGTCATTCCCTATACAAGATGACCTGGTGTCTCAAGTCTAAGGATTAGTTGTACGACTATCACATGAGAACATTTTCATAGACACTTGAGTGAAATACCAAATGGAGTTCTCATAGCGGGTCATGTTCAGTGAACTTATTCTTTAACAAGCACCTACATGTTATCTTCAAGTATCCCATATACTTCAATCTATGAGATCGATTACTTACTTCTCAAGTAAGGAGGCTTAACGTGTTCCAGTCTTTGAGCATTGTCAATGCCCTGTCTTGACAATACAATGACTAGGAACAATTTTAGAAACATGGCTTTGATGCATAGTGATCTCATAAATATAACAACTTTATAATTCTCTTGCAAGGCCTTTATGTTCCATGGGCTTCATTCAATTAGTACTTAATAACTCCTTATTATTGTACTAACATGAAGGAAAACCTCTATCACATAAAATTATGTGATTAAATATGCATTAAATGACAATATATATTCCTTGACCAACCTAATTAGCTCAAAGGTATATACCAACGTGAACTACAGTTAGAATTTTAGAATTTGTTTGATCGTTCTTTGAGGAGAAATTCTAGGTTATATTTAGCTAGGAAATGACTTAGGCTAGTTTTGGATCGATTGGGTCTTTTGTAGCTACCTTTGTCAAATTTATACTAGTACACTCCTGTGAGCCTAAAATTTATCCTGTTCTTTGTCAACTAGAAATAAATTATCCTACCTTGTAAATAATTTCCAATTCCATTACCTTCACTCCTAAGCATGTATATTGTTTTAGGATTTATATGGATAAATGTTGAAAAAGTAGAAAAGATGAGTGATAAAAATTTCATTCTACTAACATCAAAGAAAACAAGTTTAGGCAATGTTGAATTGTGAATAAAATAAAATTTATGCTTGATGAATGAAAAGTGAAAAAGAAAGAATGCAGTGTATGCTATGATTAGAGCATTAACATAGCGGAATAACAAAAATTGGACAAAGTAAGAACCATGAATCTTACCTCTAGGTCACCTTGGTTGCTTAATCCAAAGTTAAATACCATAGAAAATCAAAAAATGATTTTTATCTTTCCAAATGACATCATAATTAAATGGTTTCCTTTTGGTGTTGAAAAATGTGAACTCTTTTTTGTGTGAAAGAATCCCAGCTACTCAAACGATTGGCCTTCAATATTGCACACACGATTGCAACGGATCCTTCTCAAGGGGAGAGCTTTATGCCACGGGTTTCTGCTAGCCAGTGGATAGTGATTTGTCCTCTTTTCTTTTTTGATTTTTAAGCAAATAATCAATGGAAAAGTATTTTAAAACCCTCTCAAGAGTGGCAGCACTCAAGAGAAAAGTTATTAGTTTCTTTTTTCTTTCATTGCCTCAGAAAATAGTGGCTATAATGTAATATTTATATTTAGGTTTAATTTTATTATTAGACTTATTAAAATTTGCAAGATAAATCCTTAATATTGTAACAATTATAATATTTAATTAATCCCTAATTAAACTCTTTTAATTAGGTCTTTAGTAGTTAAAACTTAAGGTTTGATTTAAGTCTAACTTAAATCATCACACTCTAAATTTAATCCAAATTGAAACCTTTGTGTGTGACCCACTAGGTTCTTAACTTGTAGGTAGCAATGGAATTGAATTATAATTTTATTAATTAATTTATTTACATGAATCTTATACAATTTAAAATAACTAATTCAATTCCATAGACCAAGATTGACAACTAGCAATGCATCATGGTCATCTAATTGTTAAGAGAGTCAAACAATTCTTTGACAAGCTTTCAGTGTACATTTTATCAATGTCATTGAATCCTTCATCATATATCTATTGGTGTATGCCCTTGAGTCAATTGTATTGGTCAAGGCATATATGCTATCATTTAATGCATACTTAAGTGCATAACTATATTTAATAGAGGTTTTCCTTTATGTTAGTGCACTAATAAGGAGTTATTAAGAACTAATTGGATGAAGCTCATGGAACATAAAGACTTTACAAGAGAATTTTAATACAACAATGAGATCATTATGCATCAAAGCCATGTTCCTAAAATTGTTCCTTGTCATTCTATTGTCAAGATGGGGCATTGACAATGCTAAAAGACTAGTACATGTTAAGCCTCCTTACTTGAGAAGTAAGCAATCGATCTCATAGATGGAATTATATGAGATACTTGATGATAACATATGGATGCTTGTTAAAGAACAAGTTCATTAAACATGGCTTACTGTAAGAACTCCATTTGGTATTTCATTCAAGTGTCTATAGAATATGTTCTCATGTGATAATTATGCAACTAGTCCTCAAACTTAAGACATTAGGCCATCTTGTATAGGAATGACATAGTTTGATTTCACTTGTATAGGGCTAGAGGCAACCAGATGCCTAAATAGGTTGTTTTTGGGTATGCCATGAAGTATGTGAAGGTGGATGAGTGGTTAAGAGAGGATTCATCACCCCAAGTGATATGAGGGGATATATCTCACTTGTCCTCAATTCTAGATTAACTTGTATGAAGTCTTTGGCTAAAGCATGATGAATTTGAGGAAAGTTAGTTTCCTAAATTCATAAAGTAAGTCATGAATTATGAGAACTAATATGGAATATCATAAGTAGGCACTAAGCCATGCTTTATGATATATCCGGGATATTTGATGAAAAGACCTATTACACTAAGAGGCTTATCACTGAAGGGCTTTGTCAAATTTTTAATTGATTCTCTAATATTTGGGTGGTTATGATGTATTGCCAGATGCCATTTATGATTTATAAATATAAATCAATTATCAAATTGAGATTTGTTAGGATTTATATTTATGGCCAACATGTTGGAAGCTTCATACGTCACACACATTAAGTTATATGATTGAGAGTAAATAAGGATATTTAATTAAGTTAGACTTAATTAGAATAGAATAAAACAAAGTGAAAAATTAATTAAGTTCACAAGGTCTTAATTGAATAAAAGTACAATTGTTGTATCTACAATTAGAACTTAGTTGAGCTATATAAATATGTTATGTTAGCCAACTAAAATTCTAAGCCTTCAACCATATCCCAGTCGTTTCATGAAAATAAGATTTGGCAAGAACTTTGATCTTTTTTGTTTTAGAAGCAAAACTTGTTAGCATATGTAAAATCCTAAATTTGAGAAGTTCTTATTTGGTCATTGTGTGGATTACTGTTAAAGGTCAAACACTTGGGTGACTGAAGATTTGACAAATCTTCAAGGTAAAGAAGCAAAATTTTCAACTGTAGGATTTCTGATTGATTTGTTCTCTTTTCTTGTTACTTGCTTCATCACAAGCCTTTCGAATGTAATTGGCTCTTAATTACGATATCTAAAGCAAAGTGCGTAATACTTGAACCATGAGTGCTTAAAATTAATTTGAAAATTACATGAAATACACAAACATTAATCTTGTGAGATTCAACTATTTCTTTGATTAAATGCATATTTTTTTTTCTGTTGTATTATATTTTTAATTTCTTGATTATTTTCATGTTTGAGCATGAAGTTGAATCCTAGTAGTGGTATCAAGGCATTTGGTTGATGTTTTTCATGTAATTTTTATGCTCGGTTCTTGGTGATAATCAATAGGATTGATTTGTGTGTTGATTTGGTGTATATTGTTTTTAAAGGCTTTCTTTCAAATCTATTTTTCTATTTTAATTTAAATTTGAGAAATATGCAATTAATTCATTAAAACGTGTTTTAAAAGGTTTAAAATCATGTTTAGTTGAAGAATTAATGAATGGATTAAAAGGCTTGCAAAGCCAAGTTAAAATCAAATAGCTTTGAGGTGTTGTAGAGACTAGTGTGCTGATTATTTTTATTAATATTGGGTAAGTGTTGTGAGTAGTTTTTTAATTGTTAAAAATTGATTTTATAAAAGTAAATTACGACATGTTTCGGCTAGACTTGATTTAGTATGAAAAGAAACAAAAATTCATGTTTTCAAGTTTCAAAACAACAAAGATTCAATATAGGAAATTTTAGGTAGCTATGATCAGTTTTGGTGGCTTCATTGCCCATTAATTTTGTGTTTGATTTTTAAACACACTTGATGGAAATTTCTAGCAGCTTTTTTCATGAGTTTGGCTCATGATCTATGGAGTTTTAAGAGGACTAGAATGTCATCTATTTTAATTTTGGGTGATTCATAAAGAATAGAAAATTATTTCCTACTTTAAAAGCAATTCCTAAAATTAAGGATATAATTTTAATTTTAGGTGATTCATAAAGAATAGGAAATTGTTTCCCACTTTAAAAGAAATTCTTAAAATTAAGGATAGTATTTTAATTTAGGAAATTCATAGGAAATAGTTTTCTACTTTAAAAGAAATTTCTAAAGTTATGTCATAGCATTGAACATTCCTTAAAATTTCAGTTTGACTAGAAGTTTCAAAATTTGTTAGGTTACCATTTAGATAACTTGCACAAGATACAATTTAGGAAACTAATCCATGTTTTAAATGTCAGAAATTAGGATGTTGTCTTAAATATATTTTAGGAAGCTTACCTAAAATAAAGAGATTTCCAAAATTAAAAAGAGTTTTTATCATGGAAAGAATTAAAATGGAAAGTCTTAAAATAGAAAGTTCCATTTCAATAAATTTCTATTTAAGCAAAAAGTATAAAATATTTACTTTAAGTGTTAAATTGAAATAAAACAAAACCAAATAATGTGAGTCAAACACATTAAGTAAGTTAATTGATGCTTTTCTCAAATAACACACAAGATCACTAAGTGATATTGAGCTTGCATTTTTTCTGTGCTTTTGTTTGTGATTATAAAGCATGAGGATGATT
>NW_018397273.1:3176823-3176916 GCF_002168275.2 Theobroma umbraticum
ACCTTAGAAGATTAGGTCATAGATGTTTAAATTTATTTCTCATGGTATTTATGTTAAAATAAGATCTACGCACCTTGCCTTATCTCTATTTTC
>NW_018397273.1:3176926-3177733 GCF_002168275.2 Theobroma umbraticum
AAAATTCTTTTCTCACCTAACTCTTTTTGAATGTAACTCGAGGTTTCTTGATTATGGAATGTAATTAGTTACATCAAAGTGTAAAACTATGGTTAGATAAGAAAATTTTTGTAACTTGAAGATGAAGATCCAAGGCGCTATGCGGATATAAGGAGATTCAAAGTAAAGCTTGATGATGATGTTTGCAAAATCCCCTACGAATTTGACCAACTAATTTCCTTAATGGCTTAAGGAAATTAGAATTAGTAAAGTCCATACTCATCCTAGTAGTTGGTATGTGATAGATTTATTTTTCAATATATATATAAATGATATATGTGAAATGTGATAAATGCTATGCATGTTAACAACGTGAAATCAATGAGACCTTATTTAATGAATTAATAAATAAAATCCCTCATTAATATATTGAGTCAAAAAGTTGTCTTCCACTATATAAAAAGATAACCAAGTTATTCTTTAAATTGGAGGCTTGTTGAGTCACTCAAGGCCAAACTAGTACATGAGTACGTTTGAGTTATTGATGGGTCTTAGTCAACTAGTACCATGCTGTTTAGATGTGTCACACATGACCACATAGTGTAGTATTAGAGGCATAGTTAGGCAAAATGTATATGGCACAATTAGACAAGGAGTTATCACTTAACTGATCTAGGAGTTGTATAAGATACAATTGGCAATCTAAGTTACCTACCTAATTAGTTTCATTATGGCTTTTTAAGTCACTCAAGGTCATGGTGGGATAAAAGGGATCCTAGCTCAATAAAACATTTAAAGGTTAAATTTCTCGAAATATTAGAGGAGGGC
>NW_018397273.1:3177743-3177901 GCF_002168275.2 Theobroma umbraticum
ATAAAATATTGAGAATAATCATATAAGATTTTAAAACTTTGTCTTTATGATTACATAATTTGTATTAATGACTAAGCTTTATATATGTTGATTTATATAGGTTATAAATCAATCATAACAAGTAGTTTGTTAATTAGAAGCATACTTGATGCAAACAA
>NW_018397273.1:3177911-3178025 GCF_002168275.2 Theobroma umbraticum
CCAAATTTCATTGATTGGTTTCACAACATCAAGATTGTCTTGAAACAAGCGAAAAAGGTTTACGTCCTAGATGGTTCTGTTCTTGAGGAACCTAGCAATGATGCTACAAATGAG
>NW_018397273.1:3178035-3179103 GCF_002168275.2 Theobroma umbraticum
CCTATAGAGTTTATATGGATGATCTCGATCAAGCCACATGTGTGATATTAGTTAGTATGGCTCTAGATCTTCAAAAGCAACATGAAGCTATGAATGCCTTGGATATTATCCTAAATCTTAGAGAAATGTTCGATAAAGAAAGTCGCATAGAGATATTCAACATTTCAAAGGAATTGTTTCAATGTAACATGTCTAAGAGAAGCCTAGCAAGACCTCATGTGTTTAAAATGATAGGATATATCACTCGACTTGAACAGTTGGGTTGGGTTATGGATCATGATTTGACCATAAACCTTATACACTCTTCGCTACAAGAGAGCTATTCACAGTTTGTGTTGAACTCCAACATGAACAAGATTGAGGTGACCCTTTTGGGCTGATTGAATATGCTCACACAAGCTGAAAACACTATTATGTAGGAGAAGCCTTCAGCCCATCTTGTTTCATCTAAGAAAATTTTATAAAAAAGATAAAAGTGAAAATGCATCAACTTTGAAAGGTATGAGGCCTATTGGAGGAGTGAAGAAGGACAAGGACAATGACAAATGCCATTTCTGTAGCAAACTAGGGCATTGGAGGAGTAATTTTAGGGATTATCATGAATCCATCAAAAATAAAAAACAAAAGGAAGCTTCCACTACAGGTATGAATCATATGAAGATTTATTTTTCACTACTTGGTAAATGATACCTTACTCTTTATTAATTTTCTAATATGTATGACATATTATAAGAACTAATGACAAGGATTAGTGAAGAATAGGACCATGAAGGTGACAACCTTAATTGATGATGATCAAGCTTGTCGCCTTCAATTAGATTGTGGATCAATAAATAGTTTTAGAACATTAAATGTTTTCATGGCATGATTGTGAAAATGAGATGTTTTGGTTTTGGGCCTATGGTCAAATATTTTGTTTCATGTTTAGGAAATGTAGATTTATATTTTGCTAGCACGATATGCTTAGCTTATATATTTATATTTACATGACATCTCATTTTATTTTGGAATTGTTCTAAATTATTTATCTTTAAGTATATTTTTGCATATATGATAATCAATACTAAG
>NW_018397273.1:3179113-3179548 GCF_002168275.2 Theobroma umbraticum
AAGATCATTGTGAGATTATTTTTCTTTTGATTATGAATCCAAAAGGAAATTTACGAAATAACATAAATAAAATGAAGTCCTAACTCAGTGAATTCAAAATGGGATTATGAACACATTTAGTTAAAGAGCATTCTTATTGAGAGAAAATATCTAGATTAAGAGTGCTTAGAACTAAATAACAATTGATTATCATATTGAATTCATAATAGATTAATAACAAAGCATTCCAAACCTAGTTAATCACATGAACTAACCTTTGAGAGAATTTCATCCCCTAGCCAATGATGATCGACTTATGATATGTAAATATACATAAAATTTATGGATATAACTCCCCAAAAGAAAGTAAATAAGTTTGCATTTCTATACATGATAGAAATAATGGGAGCTCATGACACTTTAAAGGTCAAGGGTCATGAAATTATGAAATCCAAT
>NW_018397273.1:3179558-3180433 GCF_002168275.2 Theobroma umbraticum
TATGCACAAAGATTGATTTAATGGGATGCATAATTCATCTATTAAATACAAACCATTAGTAGGATGCCTATTGATGCGCTACTTAGATAAGTCGAGTCTAATGAATGATCCAACATGAATGTTAAGATAATAATCTCTATTCAATGTAATAAATTCAAAATAATTAAACATATTGAAGAAGATAAACATATTTTTTGCAAATCATAAAGTTAGTGGGAGTAAGATAAGTTACTCATTAAAAGTGTATAAGATACAATTGCTAGTATAAGAAAACAAAATAAGACTAAAGAGTTAGAGCTCACAAAGGGACTCAACAAAAGCATTTAAGATGATATGTTAAAGAAGTTTAACATGGACAAAATCCTAAATGCTAAAGTGACAAAAGTCATGATTGGGTAGTTGTATTGGAATGGTTACAAAACAAAGGCTAATTGCATGACTATATCTATAATCAGATGCAAACCTTTTGTTTAGGCTATAAAAGGATAGATATTTAGATCATTGGTTTAATAAACCAATATATGATTTCGAGTTGTTAAAGTAACAAAAAGAGCCGAAATAATGGAATTAAGGTCTCATTGTGATCTAAATCAGTATTTCAATTTTGACAATGGAGATTGTCAAACATATAAATTAATATATTCTCAAATATTGCAATTTGAGTTGTCCTAGTAGAGACACAATCACTATGAGAAAGAGTTTGATATTTGATATGTTAGCAATTGATTCAAGTGAAAGTAGAAGATTATCGGTATATACCCTAGAGCCAATTGGATTGGTCAAGGAATATATAATGTTATTTAATGCATACTTAATCACATAACTATATGTGATAGAGGTTTTTCTTCATATTAGTGTAATAATAAAGAGTTATT
>NW_018397273.1:3180443-3181145 GCF_002168275.2 Theobroma umbraticum
TAGATGAAGCCCATGGAACATAAAGACCTTGCAAGAAAATTATAAAGTTGTTAATCATTATGCATCAAAGCCATGTTCTTAAAATTATTCCTACTTATTGTATTGTCAAGATAGGGCATTGACAATACTCAAAGATTAGTACATTTTAAGCCTCCTTACTTGGGAAGTAGGAAATTGATGTCATACATTGAAGTATATAGGACACTTGAGGATAACATGTGGGTGCTTGTTAAGGAACAAGTTCACTGAACATGACTTGCTATAGGAGCTTCATTTAGTATTTCACTCAAGTGTCTACGAAATATGTTCTCATGTGATTGTCGTGCAACTAGTCTTCAGACTTGAGGCATTAGGTCATCTTGTATTGGGAATGACATACTTTGATTTCACTTCTACGAGTTTGAAGGAGACCAAATGCTTAAATAGGGTGTTTTTGGGTATGTCATAAAGCATGTGAAAATAGATGAGTGGTCAAGAAATTCATCATCCCAAGTGATATAAGGGAATGTATCTCACTTGTTCTCAAGTCTAGATTAACTTGTATAAAGTCTTTGGCTAAAGCAAGGTGAATTTGAGAAAAGTTAGTTTCCTAAATTCTTAAGGTTAGTCATGAATTATGAGAACTAATGTGGAATGTCATAGATACTAAGCCATGTTTTATGACATATACATTTTCTCTAACTATGCCTCTAATACTATGCG
>NW_018397273.1:3181155-3181357 GCF_002168275.2 Theobroma umbraticum
ACACATCCAAATAACATGGTACTAGCTGATTAAGACCCACCAATAACTCAAACATACTCGTGTAAAAATTTGACCTTAAGTGACTCAACAAGGCTCCAATTAAAAGAGTAGCCTAGTTATATTGTTACATGATGGAAGGTAACTTTTTAACTTAATATTTTAATAAGAGATTTTATGTATTAATTCATTAATTAAGGTCTCA
>NW_018397273.1:3181367-3182185 GCF_002168275.2 Theobroma umbraticum
ATTGTTGACATGCATAGCATTTATCATGTTTCACATATATCATATATATATATATATACTAAAAAATAAATATATCTCACACCAATTACTAGGATGATTATAGAATTTACTAATTCTAATTTCCTCGAACCATTAAGGATTCGGTTGGTCAAATTCCTAGGGAATTTACACAAACATCTTCTTCAAGCTTTGCTTATAATCTCCTTAAATCTCCATGGCACCTTTGGATCTCCATTTTCAAGTTGCAAAAATTTTTCTATTTAACCTTAGTTTTACACTTTGATGTAACTAATTACATTTTATAATCAAGAAACATCGAGTTACATTCAAGAGGAGTTAGGTGAGAAAATACTTTTACAGCCCAGAGAAAGTAGAGATAAGCTAGGGTGCGTAGACCTTATTTTAAAATAAATACCATGAAAAATAAATTTAACTATGCATGATCTAATCTTCTAAGGTCTAAGCCCATAATCATCCTCATGCTTTATAATCACAATCAAAAGCATACAAATAAATGCGTGTTTAATATCACTTGGTGATCTTGTGTGTTATTTAGGAAAAGCATCAATTAATTCACTTAAAGTGCTAGACTCAAATTTTTGCATTGTTTTATTCAAGTAAGTGTTTAAAAAATTCACATTTTCAAAACACTTAAAGTAACACATTTTACTGCACTTATCTTATTAGAAATTCATTGAAATAAAATTTTCCTTTTTAAGAGTTTCCATTTTAAATCTTTCCATAATTAAAACTTCTTTTAATCTTGGAAACCTCTTTATTCTAGATAAACTTCCTAAAATATATCTAAGACAACATTT
>NW_018397273.1:3182195-3184649 GCF_002168275.2 Theobroma umbraticum
CATTTAGAACATGGATTAGTTTCCTAAATTGTAAATGGTTCAAGTTACCTAAATGTTGACTTAACAAATTTTTGAAAACTTCTAGTCAAACCAAAATTTTAAGGAAAGTTTAATACTATCACATAATTTTAGAAATTTCTTCTAAAGGAGGAAACTATTTCCTATGAATCTATCAAATTAAAACACTGTCTTGAATTTTAAGAATTTCTTTTAAAGTAGGAAACAATTTTCTATTTTTTATGAATCGCCCAAAATTAAAATTTTATTCTTAATTTTAGAAATTACTTTTAAAGCAGAAAATAATTTCTTTTTTTATGAATCACTCAAAATTAAAATAGATGGCATTTAAGTACTCTTAAAACTCCATAAATCATAAGTCACACTCATGAAAAAGCTACTAAAAATTTTTAGCAAGTGTGTTTAATAATTAAACACAGAATTCATGAAGAATCAAGCCACCAAAACCGATCATAGCAGCCCAAAATTTTTTGCATTGAATCTTTATTGTTTTGAAGCCTGAAAACATGATTTTATGATTTATTTTCATACTAAATCAAGTTTGGCTGAAACATGCCGTAGTTTAATTTGATAAACTAATTTTTAACAATTAAAAAACTGCTTATAACATTTACCCAATGTTAGTAAAAAATAATCAACACATTAGTCCTCAAAATACCTCAAAACTATTCAGTTTTAACTTGACTTTGCAAGCCTTTTAATCCATTCATTAATTATTCAACTAAACATGATTTAAAATTTTTTAAAATATATTTTAATGAATTAATTACATGTTGTCTAGATTTGAATTAAAACAGAAAAATAAATTTTAAAGAAAGCCTTTAAAATTGATATATACCAAATCAGCACACAAATCAATCCTATTGATTATCACCAAGAATCAAGCATGCAAATTTCATGAAAAACATCAAACAAAGACTTTGATACCACTTTTGGGATTTGACTTTATGTTTAAACATGAAAGTAAGCAAGAAATTAAAAAATATAACAAATAAAAAAATAAACTAGTATTTACTCAGAGAAACGGTCGAATCTTACAATATCAATGTTTATATTTTTCATGTAATTTTTAAATTAATTATGAATATTCATAAGTTTAAGAGTTACATACCTTGCTCTAGATATGGTAATTAAGAGCCAATTAAATCCAAAATCTTTGCTTCTTTACCTTTAAGATTTGTCAAATCTTCAGCCACTTAAGTGTTTAGCCTCTCTAACATTAATCCACACAGTGACCAAATAAAACTTTCTCAAAGTTAGGATTTTTATATATGCTAGTAAGTTTTGTTTTTAAAACAAAAAGACCAAAAGTTCTTGTTGAATCTTATTTTTGTCAAGTAAAGAAAATTATTTTTCTTTTATTAGTTTGTGAAACAGCTGAAGAGTAGTTGAAGGCCTAGAGTTTTAGTTTGCTAGCATAATATATTTATATAGCCAAACTAAGTTGTAACCCTAAATACAACAATTATATTTTAATTTAATTAAGTCTATGTAAACTTAATTAATTTTTCACTTTATTTTGGTTTATTCTAATTAAATTTAACTTAATTAATTATCCTTATTTAATCCCAATCATGTCACTTAATGTGTGTGACCCATTAGGCTTCTAACATGTTGGCAATAAATATAAATCATAATCAAATATCAATTTAATAATTGATTTATATTTATAAATCATCAGTGATAGCTAATAATATATTATGACCACCCAAATATTAGAGAGTCAATTAAAGAATTTGACAAAGCCTTTCAGTGATAAACCTCTCAATGTAATACAGTCTTTTCATCAAATATCCCAGATATGTCATTAAGCAAGGCTCGGTGTCTACTTATGACATTCTATATTAGTTCTTATAATTCATGACTAACCTTATAAATTTACGAAACTAACTTTCCTCAAATTCATCATGCTTTGGCCAAAGACTTTATACAAGTTAATCAAGAAATGAGAATAAGTGAGATGCATCCCCTCATACCACTTGGGGTGATGAATGCTCTCTTGACCACTCATTCACCTTCGCATGTTTCATTGCATACCCAAAAACACCCTGTTTAGGCATTTGGTTGCTTTCAAATCCGTAAGGGTAAAATCAAAGTATGTAATTCCTCATACAAGATGACTTGTTTGCTAGGATTCGACCTCATGCTCAAACATGAAAATTAATCAAAAGTTAAAAAAATAACACAACGGAAAATTAAAAATAATATTCAATCAGAGAAACAATCGAATCCTACAGGATCAATGTTTGTGTTTTTCTTGTAACTTTCAAATAAATTATAAATACTTATAAGTTTAAGAGTTACATATCTTGCTCTAGATATCATAACCAAGAGCTAATTAAATCCAAAAATAATTACTTCTTCACCTTTAAGATTTGTCAAATCTTCAACCACCCAAGTGTTTGACCTCTAACAGTAATCCACACAGTGACTGAA
>NW_018397273.1:3184659-3185301 GCF_002168275.2 Theobroma umbraticum
TCCAAGGTAGGATTTTACTTGTGCTAGTAAGTTTTGTTTCTAAAACAAAATGACCAAAATTCTTGCCAAATCTTATTTTTGTTAGATAAAGAAAACTATTTTTCTTTTCTTATTTTATTAAACAACTGAAAAGTGGTTGGAGGCTTCATACTTTTAGTTTGCTAATATAACATATTTATATAGCCAAACTAATTTGTAACACTAAATACAACAATTGTATTTTAATTAAATAAAGTCTCTAAGAACTTAATTAATTTGTCACTTTGTTTTGGTCTCTTTCAATTAAGTTCAACTTAATTAAATTATCCTTATTCAATCCCAATCATGTCACTTAATGTGTGGGACCCATTAGGCTTCTAACATGCTGGTAATAAATATAAATTATAAGCAAATAATAATTTGATAATTAATTTATATTTATAAATCATGAGCGGCATCTAGCAATACATCATTACCACTAAAATGCTAGAGAGTCAATTAAAGAATTTGATAAAGCCTTTTAGTGCAATACCGTCCTTTTATCAAATATTCTGAATATGTCATTAAGCATGGCTCCGTGTCTACTTACGATATTTTATATTAGTTCTTTTAATTTATGACTAATTTTATGAATTTAAGAAACTAATTTTCCTCAAATTCATC
>NW_018397273.1:3185311-3185428 GCF_002168275.2 Theobroma umbraticum
CAAAGACTTTATACAAGTTAATCAAAAGTTGACAACAAGTGAGATACGTCCTCTCATATCACTTGGGGTGATGAATGCTCTCTTGACCACTCATTCACCTTCGCGTGCTTCATGGCA
>NW_018397273.1:3185438-3185749 GCF_002168275.2 Theobroma umbraticum
CACCCTATTTAGGTATCTGGTCGCTTCCAAATCCTTAAGAGTGAAATCAAAAAATGTAATTCCCTGTACAAGATGACTTGTTTGCCAAGATTCGACCTCATGCTTAAACATGAAAAATAATCAAAAATTAAAAAAATAACGCAACGAAAAAATAAAAATAATATTTAATCAGAGAAGCAATCAAATCCTACAGGGTCAATGTTTGTATTTTTTATGTAACTTTCAAATAAATTATAAATACTCATAGGTTTAAGAGTTACATACCTTGCTTTAGATATTGTAATCAATAGCCAATTAAATCCAAAAATAAT
>NW_018397273.1:3185759-3185840 GCF_002168275.2 Theobroma umbraticum
CCTTTAGGATTTGTCAAATCTTCGACCACCTAAGTGTTTGGCCTCTAACAGTAATCTACACAGTGACTGAATAAGACCTTC
>NW_018397273.1:3185850-3185969 GCF_002168275.2 Theobroma umbraticum
GATTTTACTTGTGCTAGTAAGTTTTGTTTCTAGAACCAAAGGACCAAAATTCTTGCCGAATCTTATTTTTGTCAGACAAAGAAAACGACTAAAAAGTGGTTGGAGGCTTCATACTTTTA
>NW_018397273.1:3186243-3186464 GCF_002168275.2 Theobroma umbraticum
ATCCTTATTCAATCCCAATCATGTCACTTAATGTGTGTGACCCATTAAGCTTCTAACATATTCGCAATAAATATAAATTATAAACAAATAGCAATTTGATAATTAATTTATATTTATAAATCATGAGCGACATCTAGCAATACATCATGACCACCAAAATGCTAGAGAGTTGATAACTCTATTATATAGAGTTATTTTGACTCATTTTGGGAGCTTAAGTA
>NW_018397273.1:3186564-3226366 GCF_002168275.2 Theobroma umbraticum
ATCTATTCGATACGTATACTTGCGTAGTAGAATTTTAACTGGCAAGAGTCAATTTAAGAATTTGATAAAGCCTTTCAGTGTAATACAGTCCTTTCATCAAATATTCTAGATATGTCATTAAGCATGGATCGATGTCTACTTACGACATTCTATATTAGTTCTCTTAATTAATGACTAACTTTATGAATTTATGAAACTAGTTTTCCTTAAATTCATCATGCTTTGCCCAAAGATTTTATACAAGTTAATCAAGAGTTGACAACAAGTGAGATACATCCCCTCATATCATTTGGGGTGATGAATCCTCTCTTGACCACTCATTCACCATCGCATGGTTCATGACATGCCCAAAAACACCCTGTTTAGGCATTTGGTTGCTTCCAAACTTGTGAGGGTGAAATCAAAGTATATCATTCCCTATACAAGATGACCTAGTATCTCAAGTCTAAGGACTAGTTGCATGACTATCATATGAGAATATTTTCCATAGACACTTGAGTGAAATACCAAATGGAGTTCTCATAGCGGGTCATGTTCAGTGAACTTGTTCTTTAACAAGCACCTACATGTTATTCTCAAGTATCTCATAAACTTCAATTTATGAGATTGATTGCTTACTTCCTAAGTAAGGAGGCTTAGCATGTACCAATCTTTGAGCATTGTTAATGCCCTGTCTTGATAATACAATGACCAGGAATAATTTTAGGAATATGGATTTGATGCATAATGATCTCATAATTATAACAACTTTATAATTCTCTTGCAAGGCTTTTATGTTCCATGGGCTCCATCCAATTAGTACTTAATAACTCTTTATTATTGCACTAACATGAAGGAAAATCTCTATCACATAAAATTATGCGATTAAATATATATTAAATCACAATATATATTCCTTGACCAATCTAATTGGCTCAAGGGCATATACCAACATTGTTGTCTCAAGTCTGAGAACTAGTTGCATGACTATCACTTGAGAACATATTCCATAAACACTAGAGTGAAATACTAAATGGAGTTCTCATAGTGGGTCATGTTCAGTGAACTTATTCTTTAACAAGCACCTACATATTATCCTCAATTATCTCATATTCTTTAGTCTATGAGATCAATTGCTTACTTCCCAAGTACGGAGGTTTAACATGTACCAATCTTTAATCATTGTCACTGCCCTGCCTTAACAATACAATGACCAAGAACAATTTTATGAACATGGCTTTAATGCATAGTGATCTCATAATTATAACAACTTTACAATTCTTTTGCAAGGCTATTATGTTCCATGGACTTCATCCAATTAGTACTTAATAACTTCTTATTATTGCATTAACATGAAGGAAAACCCTGTCATATATAGTTATGAAATTAAGTATGTATTAAATGACAATATATATTCCTTGACTAATCCAATTGACTCAAAGGCATATACCAACACTCTAAGCTCAGTATAATTCTAAGTGCCTTCAAATCTCTAAGGCATCATCAAATGAAACATAATCAATCTACCAATCCTCATGCTTTTAACCCCCCACATGGGTATTCATCATATTCAATCCAATCAATCATGGCTTAACAACTTTATGCATACCCTCAAATCAACCATAAATACTTGAGCATTCATGTATAAATCATATCCATAAGCAGTCATGGCTCTTTGGACACACATGCTTAACATCACCTTGATCATTGTGCCATTAGCCCAAATACATATCATGCCCATATACCTAATTGGGCAATCCATTCATCATAATTTGGCACAATCTTTAATACATAATTCATATCGCAACATGTGTAGGCTTCTTACTCTAAGTCCTACATACCATAAGGTTCTAACATAATGCCACCTTGTGGCTCATCACAAATCACACAAACACAAATTTCCTATCTTAGATAACTAATTAGCTTAGGCATCTTCATTCAGGCACATAGTCATATTTGTTTTCTACCCTAGGCACTTACTTATAGGCAAACATACACACATACATACACACACAGACATATATACATATAAATTCTCTAGCTTAAGCATTCTCATCTAGGCATACACACAACATTTAAGTACTATGCAGTGCATATATTATGCAAGATGCATTACATGCATATAATTAAATCTCACTCACTTTAGAAAACAGTGGCACGCTTACAATCAAGCTCAAGTTTTAGTCTTTAGTCATCCTCCAGCTCACAAACACATCAATAGCCTCCATTCTCCCTTTGAACAAATCAAAACATCATAAAAATGTTTATTTCCTAGCTTTCAAAAATATCTAAACTTTTCAAAAATACTCAAATTCATTATACATGCTCATTCTTCCAACAAATAAGCTAAATCCTTAGCTTAAAAGTTGGGTTGTCCAAATCTAAGCTTTAAATCTCCAACAAACTCAAGGGAAAAGAGTTTGACCAAGTTTGAAAATATTTAGATCCGAGGTTATTAACTAATTAAATTAAAAATTAATCAGTAAAAACATGTAATCTTACCTCTAGATCGATTTCCTAACTTGAATCTAGCGTAAATAGGCTCCAAATGCCATTTAGGTGCTTAAGGTTTCGTATGGGTAGAGGAGAAAGAGAGAGAAAAAAAAGAGAGGGTTTATGCATGGGTTGATGCCCAAACCTCTTTTTATTTTTGCCTTTCCTCAATGATGTATCAATACATTTGCTCATATTTCGACTAAATGTATCGATGCATAAGGTGATGTATCGATACATTTTCTCTTGTAGGCAGTTTTAAATCTTTTCTAACATCTAAAATTCCAACTTAACACTCCAAAATCCATTCCCTGTTAATCTTATACTTGAAATAACTCATATAATTCAAATCCTCATGCATACATTCTCAACTATACGTCAAGTTAAATCAAATCCTTAAGCTATAGGATTAATTCATCATTTTTATCGATATTTCCATTAATATAGTATTTAGGTGTCAAAGTGCTAAACATATGCACAATTCCATTGAAAATGCTCTTTTATACCAATATTCACAATCATACACCTATAAGTGTAGCTATATTCACCAAAGTTCAATTTAGCTCATCAATTGACTTAGCAATTTCATCATATTATTAGAATCTTCAATGCACACTAAAATTTAAAGTCTTTCTATATAGACCACAATAGCCATATGCATGCTCCACAAGCATATACATCAAGCTTTCAAGTTTTCTCAACCAATCACTTGGCCAACATCACATTTAGGCCATATAAAAAAATCAAAAGTGTTACAAACCCTCTCTTAGATATTTCATGTTATTATTGAGTAATATTTCTAACAGTGTCGATACCTCATTTAAAAATATCTATACTTCTCTTCTAGAATACTTGTTTTTCTTTAAAATCACACCCATTTGGCCTATATCTCTTCTATAGATCAAATACATATAGTAGCTTAAAAATATAACTTTTCAAGGGAAATTTCCAAAGATTTTTTAAATAAATAAGCTTTTAAATGCTCATCAAATAGAATTACTTTCTTATCTTTAATCTAAGGTGAAGGGTTTCTAAATTTTTTTTTCTTTTCGTTTGAAAACATAAAGAAGAAGAGTTACTACCAAAGTATAGATCAAAAGGCTAAAGCCCTAGAATTTTCACACTTTCAGTTTGTAACTATCCTTTTAGGAGCTTTAAAGCTTAATAAATTTTAAAAATATAAAAACAAGATAAACCTAAACATTGGAGTTTTGTTTGTAAAAATGAAGGGTTTTTTTTCATTATTTTTTTATTCTTTTGGAATAATATTAAGTTTTGTGTTCATTTTCTTTGTTGGATTTCTAAATAGTATTAGGTTCTTGTTTTTATTGTAATTAAACTGTAAGTGCTGAACTAGAATGTGTTGCATACTACTTTTTACATAATTTTTAAACTGTTTAGAAAAATCTCCAAACTTGTTAAGTGTGATTCATTTTAATTTATCTTATTTGTACTAGAAAGATTTTACAACAATTTTATTATTTTTTTATTTTAAAGGGAAATATTTAGCACTAAGTTTTTAAAGATTTAATTGAAAGATTTTGGGATGAAAGTGATAGAACAAGGATTTACCTCCCGCTTAGTAAATGAAATATTTTGTTCTGGATTGCCTTTTTTCCATGCCAACAAAGGGGCCAACGTTAAATGTCAAATTTGACCAAGTCAAGTCTTTAGTCTTCACCAAAACACAAGTTATAATAAATAAAGCCTTTCTTCCCATTTCTTCTCGGAAAATAAAAAAAAAAAAAGGAAAGAAAATCCTCAGAAATGCCCTTCTCCTCCTACCTTGGCAACACCCGCCGTGGCGGAGGATGGGCCCAGTCGTTACTTCCTTCTTCATCAGCCACCGTCAAATCAACCCCCAAATCCCATCCCGCTCGAAAGTCACGCAAACGGACGGCTCTGATCAACTACCTCTTCACCAACTTCTTCACCATAGCTCTTTCCCTTTCCCTTCTCTTCTTCCTCCTAACTCTCCTTCTCTTCGGAATCCCAAAACCCATATCATCCCACTTCAAGCCCCGATCCACGACCCGAAAGCCTACGATTCGGAAAACCGTAACTCGAAAACAACCCACCTTGAATCCAAAGCAGGACGGTGCCGTGGTAGACATAACGACTAAAGAACTGTATGATAAAATTGAGTTCTTGGATAAAGATGGAGGGGCTTGGAAACAAGGGTGGGAAGTTAGTTACAATGGAGATGAATGGGATAGTGAAAAATTGAAGGTTTTTGTGGTACCTCATTCACATAATGATCCAGGGTGGAAGTTTACTGTGGAAGAGTATTATGAGAGGCAGTCAAGGCATATACTTAATACTATTGTTGACACTTTATCAAAGGTGAGTTTTTCTTCTTTCTTTTTTTCTTTTGGTTGGGGGGATGGATTGGGTTGGGAGGTTACTCATGATGGGTTTTTGTTGAAATGGGGTGAATAAAGTTGGAATTTGGTTTTTGAGCTTGTTAGTTTTTTTCTTTTTGTTGATATTTAGTGTTGAATAAAGTTAGACTCTGATTGGGATTTGGTCGTTGAGCTTGCTAGTCTTTCTTTTTGGTTGATATTTGTGGTTGGTAAAAAGTTTGAATTTTGGTTGGAATTTGATTTTTCAGCTTGCTAGTTTCTTCTTTCTCCTTTTTATGTTTATATTTAGTGTGGAATGACGTTAGAATTGTGATTGGCATTTGGTTTTTGAAACTTGTTAGGCTTTTGTTGATCAATGGTGCTTAAGTGAGGTGAACTGAATGAAATAACGGGAATTCTTTTATCTTTCCTTTCCTTTGTAAAGAAAAGGAATTTCAGTGATGCTTCTGATTCCTTTGGGAGTTATGGCGTTTCTTTTTTAGGAGTTAGTTTTCATGAATATGTTGGATTGTGCTGAAATGGTTGAATGAATTGAGTGTTTTGATTGGCATTTGGTTTTTGAGCTTGTTAGTTGCTGTTTTGCTTCTTGGATTATGTATTTTACAAAACGCTGGTTATTATGCCCTTAGACTTATTTATCACCATTGAATCAAGGAGAAACAAGAAATTGTTTACTTTTGTTTTCTGATTAACAAACAATGGCAGCCTTTTAGATTTTGTAAATTTTGAAATTGTATTTGCAGGATGGTAGGCGGAAGTTCATATGGGAAGAGATGTCATATTTGGAAAAGTGGTGGAGAGATGCCTCAGAGGATAAAAGGGAATCTTTTACAAATTTGGTGAAGAATGGGCAGTTGGAAATAGTAGGAGGTGGCTGGGTGATGAATGATGAGGTATGCCCACAAGCTTATATAATACTGGAAATTCATGCATGTGGGGTGGGGCTTGGTTCATTGTTTTCTTTTCCCATTGTACTCTCATTCTCTCACTTTTCTTTGCTTTGCTTTTCTTTTTTGGTTATTTTAGCCCTGTACTTAGAATTAAACTTCACTATGGCTATCTCAGAATTGTGAGGTTTTGATTTTGACTCAACAAGTTTTTTGTTTTCTTTTTCTTGATACAGGCAAATTCACATTATTTTGCCATAATTGAGCAGGTATACCTTGAACCCTTTTTCTTGATGATTGTATTTGGCTTTATGATTGTCTTTTCGGAAGGTTTTTGGTATGTTTTAACCATGATTTACTCATGCATTTGTGATATAAAATACATGGTTTTGTCTCTTGCTTCCTTGTTTTCTTTGCATTTACATCAATGATCAACAAGGTTTTTATTTGTCATGATTTTCTAACCTCAAAAATCCTTTAGTGTCTCATTTTTACTTTGAATTTCTGATTTTTGTAAAAGCAGATAACTGAGGGAAACATGTGGCTGAATGACACTATTGGGTTTGTTCCCAAAAATTCTTGGGCAATAGATCCATTTGGTTACTCACCTACCATGGCTTATCTCCTCCGCCGTATGGGCTTTGAGAATATGCTTA
Organism: Theobroma umbraticum; assembly: GCF_002168275.2. Taxonomy (NCBI): domain Eukaryota; kingdom Viridiplantae; phylum Streptophyta; class Magnoliopsida; order Malvales; family Malvaceae; genus Theobroma; species Theobroma umbraticum. Next base: position 3,192,943 of record NW_018397273.1, read on the forward strand.
TTCAAAGGACTCATTATGAGCTGAAGAAGGAACTTGCTTGGAATAAAAATTTGGAATACATATGGCGTCAGAGCTGGGATGCTGAGGAAACTACTGACATTTTTGTGCACATGATGCCATTCTATTCATATGATATTCCACATACTTGTGGACCAGAGCCTGCTATTTGTTGTCAGTTTGATTTTGCTCGGACGCATGGCTTCTTTTATGAACTCTGCCCATGGGGAAAACATCCTGTAGAGACTAACCAGGAAAATGTCCACGAGAGGGCGCTAAAACTACTAGATCAATATAGGAAGAAGTCAACCCTATACCGGACCAACACACTTCTTGTACCTCTTGGAGATGATTTCCGCTATGTAAGCATTGATGAAGCTGAAGCTCAGTTTAGAAATTACCAAATGATATTTGATTACATCAATTCTAATCCCAGTTTAAATGCGGAAGCAAAATTTGGTACTTTGGATGACTATTTCCAAACCCTTCGGGAGGAGGCTGAGAGAATAAATTATTCCCTTCCTAGAGAAATTGGCTCTGGTCAGGTTGGAGGTTTTCCTTCTTTATCAGGTGACTTCTTTACTTATGCAGATAGGCAGCAGGATTATTGGAGTGGGTATTATGTGTCGAGACCTTTCTTTAAAGCTGTTGATCGAGTACTAGAGCATACACTTCGTGCATCAGAAATGTTGATGGCATTCTTACTTGGTTATTGCCAGAGAGCACAATGTGAAAAGTTGCCAACCGGGTATGCTTATAAGTTGACAGCTGCAAGGAGGAATTTAGCTCTTTTCCAGCATCATGATGGGGTGACTGGAACTGCCAAGGATCATGTTGTTCTGGATTATGGAACTCGGATGCACACTTCTTTACAGGACCTGCAGATTTTCATGTCCAAAGCAATTGAAGTATTGCTTGGAATTCGCCAAGAAAAGTCAGATCAGACCCCTGCCCAGTTTGATCCTGAACAGGTGAGATCAAAATATGATGCTCTACCTGTGCATAGAGCAATCAGTGCTCGGGAAGGAACTGCACAGTCAGTTGTACTCTTTAATCCTCTTGAGCAAACAAGAGAGGAGGTTGTGATGGTAGTTGTTAACAGACCAGATGTTACTGTTTTAGACTCAAACTGGACTTGTGTCCAAAGCCAGGTTTCTCCTGAACTGCAGCATGACAAAAGCAAGATTTTTACAGGCAGACATCGCATCCACTGGAAAGCTTCTGTTCCTGCCATGGGTTTGCAGACATATTATATTGCTAATGGGTTTGTTGGATGTGAAAAAGCTAAACCAGTGAAACTCAAACTCTTCTCAAAGTTGAGTTCAATTCAGTGCCCCACACCATATGCTTGCTCAAAAGTAGAAGGAGATATGGTTGAAATAGAGAATTTGTATCAAACTCTGACCTTTGATGTCAAGCATGGTTTGTTACAAAAAGTAATGCACAAAACTGGCCCCCAAAGCGTTGTGGTTGAAGAGATAGGCCTTTACTCAAGTTCTGGAGGTGCATACCTTTTTTTACCCAACGGTGATGCTCAGCCTATAATTCAGTCTGGTGGACATCTGGTTATCGCTGAGGGTCCCTTGATGCAGGAGGTGTACTCTTATCCAAAGACCTCATGGGAGAAAACCCCCATCTCCCACAGTACTCGTATATACAATGGAGGCAACACGTTTCAGGAGTTTCTGATTGAGAAGGAATATCATGTTGAGCTTCTTGGCAAGGATTTTAATGACAATGAATTAATTGTTAGGTATAAGACCGATACGGATAATAGAAGAATTTTCTACTCTGACTTGAATGGCTTTCAGATGAGCCGGAGAGAAACCTATGATAAGATTCCATTGCAGGGAAATTACTACCCTATGCCCTCTCTTGCATTCATGCAAGGGTCAAATGGCCAGCGGTTTTCTGTTCATTCTCAACAGTCATTGGGTGCTGCAAGCCTTAAAGAGGGGTGGCTAGAGATTATGCTGGACCGTCGTTTGGTGAGAGATGATGGGCGTGGTCTCGGGCAAGGAGTGATGGACAATCGAGTCATGAATGTTGTTTTCCATCTCCTGTTGGAATCCAACATTTCTTCAACTTCAAATTCTGTTTCCAACCCTCTTCCTCTGAGTCCATCTCTTCTTTCTCATCGTGTTAGTGCTCACTTGAATTATCCATTACATGCATTCATTGCCAAGAAGCCACAAGAAATTTCTGTACAGACACACTCGAGAACCTTTGCTCCTTTAGCTGCTTCCTTGCCGTGTGATTTACATATTGTAAGCTTCAAAGTCCCTCGACCATCAAAATATTCTCAGCAGCAACTTGGAGATCCTAGGTTTGTTCTAATGTTGCATAGGCGAAATTTTGATTCTTCTTACTGCCGGAAGGCCAGATCACAGTGTACAAGTGTGGCTGACGAGCCTGTAAATCTTTTCAACATGTTCAAGGGTCTTGCAGTATTGAATGCAAGAGCAACTTCTTTAAATCTTCTGCATGAGGATACAGAGATGCTGGGGTACAGTGAGCAGTTTGGTGATGTTGCTCAAGAGGGACATGTAATTATCACTCCCATGGAAATACAAGCATACAAGTTGGAATTGAGGCCACACCAGTGAAGACGGAGGCTGATTTAAGTACTACTATCCTACTGATGCTGATCAAATGGAGTTAGTAGCGAAGGAGAGCTGATCCTGTATCCCACTGTCAACATAATTATGACTAGTGCTAATTAACCATGTGCTGCTATCCCATGAAATATCTGAACAAGTCAAGAGACTTCAGACTAGCAGAATGTAAAGACTTTTGGTGGAAGCGTGTGGCTGAAAAAAGAGTAATTTAGTGGAATGGTAAGAGGTTACCTGCATGGAATTATCTTAGAAAGATAACAGGATAGTTTTTACCGTTTTTTGTGTACAATTAGTATTATTAGTTGAACACTGAGAAATTTATTTTTTCTAATATTTTCTGGGGAACTGAGATTTCTGTAAACACCTTCTAGAGCTAAGGTTAGGCCATAATCAACTTGAAATTTTGCTTATATCATTTCGCTTTGCAAAGATTGATTCTCATGCGTGAGAGTTCAAGAATCAAGCATGTGCTAGCAATTTAGCATGGTTAGTTCCAAATCTATAAAAAGTTGCAGAGAAAGAGATTTGGTGTTTGCTATTTTCAGAATGGTATTTAACGCAGTGCAATGCATTTTCTTTTGTTTCTTGTCCTCCAATTACCAGTTTTTGATAATCTCTCAAAATAACAATGATGTGTGCTTGAATGCAACTTTGAAAGGACTGAGATTCCTTGATCCCAATGACAGATTAACATGCTATATTGACCTGTTCTTCAAGGAATGTTTTGTAGGTGAACAAAATCAGTTAAGGGCCTATTCCCTGGAAACATGAGTTCGTCAAAGTTCAATTTAGTTATTTTTGATCAGAGGTCGATAGATTTTCAAACTAACAAGGGTCATAAATACAACTTGGAAACAACAAGACAAATCAAATGCATAAATAAAAGCAGCAACCTGTAGGATAAAAGCAATAAAATGGACTATCTCCTTGTTTAAGATTTTGCATTCTGACTCCCAAAATTTCCAATCTACAATAAATTAGACTTTTATCTCATATCACAACCTTTTGGTGGTAAAGCTATTCCACAGCTGTACTTCTACCTTGATTATGGTGTCACTAGCAGCAATATTTTTGGGGGCCTTATTCTTTTTCCAATGGCAAAAATCAGGACAGCTCGTCTTTCAACTGTCATAAAATGATCTCCTCCTGCACACTCAAGTTAAGGGTCTTATTCGGAAGAACAATACTATTGATCACCACAACTTCATCTTCAACAGTAACAGCTTCTCCTGCAATAGAGAAACATAAACTCAACATTTCTTCTGGTACATCGAAGGTTTCAGCCATTAAAAATATATATAGTTGAGCCACAGAAGAAATTTAGAAGGAAAAGTACCAAGGATGGTAATTCCAAGCTTTGCATTGTAGTCTCCATCAGCCTGAAAAATAAGGTTGGACATCAGCCAGCCAAGCAAAGATGATCTGCCTTATTTTCTTCTGACATGTTTTGTTATAATCATAAATCATGTTCTATATTGTACCAAGAAAACAGTTTGTGCCAGCTATGATAAACCTAAAAGGCTGATTGAACAAATTCGTTCAATTCATCTCTATCTATTTGTCTCTGTGTGTGTGCATGCATGTGGATATATGCATAGAATATGGTTGTTACACAAGAGAACTAAACTTGCCTGGACACGGGACCATTTCCCGACAGATGACTTCCATCCAACAATAGAATTAATAACAACTGCATTTTCCTGACAGGAGAATACAGGAAATTATATTTCCTTTGAATGAATAATTACTTACGCTGGCTTAACAAAAAGAAATGTGAGAACAAATTCTTTACAAGCATTCGCTTCCTTACCTGAACTTCAACATCATCCAAGATGATACAACTTATGAGCCTTACCCCTGCTCCTACACGAACATTTGCTGAAATAGAGACATTGGGACCAATCTGTTCAACAATGTGACTCAGAACTCAGTTACACAATTGAACAGAGATTGCTCAAAGAGAATTCTGAGCACTGCTGGGAGAAAAATAATGAGTTAGAATACCTTAGCGGTTGGATGTACTTTGGCCGAAGGATGCACATACACATCACCAACAATTGTAGCACTTTTAGTTCCATCTCCAGCAGCCAATAGGTGTGGGGAGGTAAAGCGGAATTGAGCAAGATAAAGACCAGAACATTTTAAGGACATCCTGTACCAATAATTACAGATTTATATATGCAGAAGACAGTCAAGAATAATTCATTGAAAAAGAAAAAATATCTTGCCAATCATTCTACCCTGGAGTCTTGATCTGTTCCCAGAAATCCATGGTCTCATATGTATACAGCTGCTTCTTTCCAGCAAAAGGGGACAAAATATCTTGATCCAATCTAATAAAATCTACAGGAAGGGCCCTACTGAGAAGAAACAGATAAGAGTATTAAATTTGGAACTGCAGCATTTCATAATGGACAGTACCCATAAAAGAAAAGAAAAAACCAACAGATAATGAACATTTTCTTAGATGCAAAACACATCAAAAAGAGATTGAAAAAAGAAATACCATATTATCAAAGACTAAAACATATCATCTCGACTTTTTTAGGAAAAGTGGTAGCTTAAGGAGAGAGAATTGAGAGGAAACTTGTTAGATTGATTGTGCACTGTTGAGGATTATGTGCAAAATTATGTTTTCTCTTACACTAAAAATTCTATCTTATAAGTTGGAACTAGGGATGTCAATGAATTATTGTTACATGCGTACCTGCAGGTATCAAACCCGATAACATAGGGTTAGGGTACCCTATATTTGATTATGGGGCAGATTAGGGTAATGCTTCTAAAACCCAACACGCATTCGGATAGGTTTTAGGTATCACCTTTAGGATGCCTTAAACCCGAAGCCAATTATATATAATGTGACAAAACTTTAGATTTTCTGGGATTTGAACTTTTATCCTTTTACCTTAAGACAATCTTTATCATCTCAACCAACCAACCTTTTTTGTAAACTGATAAATGTAATTATTAATTTATATTAGCCGAACTATGTTGCAAACTTAGTAGGGATAGAACTCATAGGAGGATAGGGAAACACTCTAAGTCTTTGCCAAACTCGCCAACTTAAATGGGTATTTAGCGGATAGTTGTTTACTATTAGGATTCACTTTTGGATAGTATTTTGTAATTTTCTACAGGTTTTAATAGGGCTTGGATACTTGATAACTATACAATTTCAGGCTGCTTATCTCAAAAATAGTGGGTACCCTACCCGATTACATCTCGAGGTGGAACCTGTTAACTTCATGGCACAGATACCAATATCATCAACACGTATAAAAGCCAAATTATAAACATGACATGTCTCTCATCCATTTTCCTAAACATTTGAAAGTATAGCAGTAAAAGAAAACTTTCTAAAAATAGTAAAACTAATGAAAGAGGTTAACCTTGTTGGAGATTGTAAGGTTTCAAAGCTGGACAAATGGCGTATATTAGCTGCAATAGGACCAAAAAAAAGTCATATACTGACAAAGGAGAGACGTTTTTTGCCAAACAGTAGGAAACAACCATGTTGTAAAAGCTTAAAGACTGCAACATGCAGCATGACCGCAGTCTTATTTATTTGTGCCAGGGCTTCCACAACAACAAAGTTGAGTTTTTTAGCTCAAGTGCAATGGGCTACCACATGTACCCAGAGAAAAAAAAAAGCAGAAATATTTAATGATGTGTAGTCATATCTTATTTCTGACAAGACTATACAAAGATTATAAATATCATGCTTGTTAAGGCATCATAAATTGTAATTAGAAAATAACCTTGGCCTTCCCGGTGTGTGGAGACTTCCTGAATGGCAGTAAAGATGTCACGGGTAAAGATGTAAACTCCACAGTTAATTAAATCACTTACCTGCATTCCATCAAATGTAAACAGCTAATTAAAAAAGCCAGGAAGAAGTAACTTTGACTAAATCATTAGTACTATTAATCAAGATATGAATTCCTCATATGCTAAGTAAAAGGTTAAAACTGCACCATCCACATACAAAAGTCTCAGGTTTCTCAGTGTAATGCAGTAGCTCATTGGTGATTGTGTCAGCAACCAACTCACCAAACTGGTTAGCTGATTCAGCAGAAACCTGCACAGGAAACAAAAAGTTAAAAGACTACCACAACAAAGACTAAAGTTATTGCAGTTCAAGCAAATTTTAAAAATAAATCTGCAGATAATTAAAATACTAACCTTGATTACTAATACTGTTCCCATCCCACCATACCTTTTGTGAGCCTCTGTAGAAATGAGCATCCAATTAATGCTCAAATTTTAAAGGAGAAGCACACTCAAGTATAAAGTTATATAAGGAGCAGGAAAGTTACCAAGCATTTCTGTCAATGGAAAACTGCAACAAACATCACAATTTAGCAGGAATATGTGTGACTGCACATAAACAGGACGAAAATATATGATAAATAAATCAAAGCATCTGCACATTTGAATTAGCATTGTTTGAAAAGTTATAGAAGATGGACAATCATAAATTTGATGAAAAATTTGTAAAAAAATGAAAGAATAGAAAAAGTAATGCAGAATTCAAACCGGGTTGTCTTCCATGATTATATTTCTGAAGTAATAAAGGCCACCAGCTGAACCATGGGGTTTATCTTCTTTCAAGTACCTACCTCAACAAACGGGAAAACAAAGAGTAAGATGCAACATATAATAGAAGACTAAAACAGCGAACTTAATAAATCAGTGCACTAATCACCTCACTGGTACTTTCAACTCATTAGAGATTGAAGAGACATACAATGCAAACTCCCTCTCCTCATAAAATCCAATCAGAAAAATATGAGCCAAGTTGGGTAACTATTCAACAACAGAACAACGGTGTAGGAAATCAATAAACATGAATATTATGAGCGGAATCACAACCAAAGATAAATAATAATAAAGAAGCATAGAACATAGTGCTGCAATTATGGTACATAAGATTAAAATAACAATGAGAACACAATTATGTGACAAATGCTTTGAAGTTATTCAGAAACGGAATAAAGGGGGCAAGAAGGTAGTAAAAGAGAATACCCTTTTACAAGCAGAAATAGGGTGATGAACCATAGGCTGCCCTGCTAAAGGGAACAAGGGTTTTGGTGTATTGAATGAAAGAGGCCTAAATCTAGTCCCTGGAAAAAATAAACTCCAAGCAACAAAACATAACTCATCAAAATCCAAATCCAAAACCCCACAAGAAAATTGCTTCATTTGTTTATTTCTTTACATAATGAAGGCAAACTTTATTACCTTTGGTAGGTCCACCAACCATAATCACAGCAACCACCTTCTCCTGATCTGAGCTCTCCATGTCCAAAAACCCTAGACCTTCACCTCAAAGAGAGAGAGAGGGAACCGGAAACAGATAGTACTAGGCTTTCAGTTGACAGAAATCTAAGCGAGATAGGTGTCAGTTCTGGGATTTCAGTTGGACAGTGAAAGGATTTTTTTGGTTACAGTTGGATCTGCGTGCGGACACTTAACGAACTTCGTGCAGACCGATGACCATGCTGTTCGCGGTATCATACCAATACCAAACTGTATTACGAGAACACACCACAAATCTCTGTTCTCAAAATCACTTGAAATTAATAACACAAAAATACTCCATGCAAGTGAAAATATAAAAAAAAATTAAAATAAAAAGTTTAAGTTTTTAATTACACATGATAAAAAATTAATATTTTATACTTTAAAATTAATTTAAATTATTAATATTTTAATGATAATAATATTTAAATTATAAAATATTAATATTTAAAAATGCTAATATTTAAATTATCACTTGCTAATATTTTAAATAAATTATAAATTATTAATATTTAAAAAACAAAACAGTATAAAAATAAATAACCATTTATTATAACAAAATGTTTAAGCTTTTAAGTATATGTTATAAAAAATTGATATTTTAAATTTAAAAATTAATTATCAGTTATTAATAGTTTAATCATCATAAATATTAATAAGTAAATAATAAATAAAATATTAATATTTAAATTATCAATGATTAATATTTTAAATAAATTATAACTTATTAATATTTAAAAAAATAAAAAATAAAAATAGATGAATATATATTATAATAAATGACATTTTTATTTTTTTAACATCTATTCTTTTGCTATTTCAAAATTATTTTTACCAATTAAGCATTGTAATGAGTTATAATAGCAATTCTTACCTTATTCTATTTCGTCAACTAAATTACATAATAACATTTTTATTCTATTCTCACATACTATCTATGATATTCCATTTCGTTCTATTCCATAAACTAAACATGTCTTGTAGAGTTTTGGATTTGATACTATTCCCATCAATGGGTCCTTGTACCTTCCATTACTCACTGCTTAAGTAGTAACGGGATAACTTATACTCAGGTTTGGATAATAAAATTATTAGCCATCATATGTTTGATTATGACTCAAACAGTGGTTATAAGATACTCATTACTTGAACCTAATTAGATGTAATAGTTATTAATATTAAATTCTAGTAATATATATATTTTTATTTATAAATTCTTTTTAATTAATATAATACTTATTAAAATTTATTAATTATTTTAAATATGATTTTAAATTTTAAATTATTTTTTATGAATTAAATTAAATTTATCAATTTAATTTTCATCAATCATATACATAAAAAATTATTTTAAATTTATTTAAATAAAATATTTATTGAGTATATGTATTTAACGTGTAATGTCTTGGGCATTAGGGTAAGGATTCGAGTAACAATTTAAAAATTTAATTGGATGCTTATTAGATTTGAGTATTTTATTAAATAATAAGATTCGAGTTAAGGTATTTCAAAAAGGAAAGGTATTTTACTTTTGATGTACCTTTGTCTCAAATCCATGTTAAAAAATTTGTGAAGTTTGTTAAGTGAAAAAGCTTGTGAAATATACCTAAGAGGAGAGGTGAATTGGATTTTCAAGCTAAAGTTTTCATCTTTCCCTCAAAACTAGTTAAAGCTTTAAACTTTAAACACAAATCAAGATGATAAGAGCAAGTAGAGATAACCACAGTAGATAAATGGAGAAAGGAATAGAGAAGAACACTTAGCCAGGACTTTTATAGAGATTTGGCCTTAATAGTGCTTTAGTCCTCTCCCTTGATATTATAAGGAATTTGAATCCATTAAAGATGTTGCCTTTCTCAACTAGATTCAGACATAATGTCACATTCCATTTTCTAGAGAAATCGTGATCGGTGCATGGACTTAAATAGGTATGGCCCACTAGGTCTAAGCAAACCTAATTAAATAATACATGGGTTAGTTATCCATCGCATTTACATATTAATTCATCTTCAATTATGAATATGCATTTAGTCCATCAAGATCAGCACATTACGTAACTTCTCAACATAAAGCATGGTTTCTTTCACATTTCATATAAATATTCACATATTAAAATCAATTGTGGTTTGACACGCGTCCCATGCTTGTATTGTTATGGCTCACCCACCATAGTCTTATTATTCACATGTACCCACATCTGGGGTCCAACATAATGTGCGAAAGGATAAACAAAAATGAGTATATCAACATTATTTACATAATCAAGTTTATTATAAACATGACGATTCAAGGACTAAACTGGACATGCTACGGAGTGTACGACATTGGAAGGCTGGAAAGAACACTCCACCATACCTACCACGAATGAGTTGCTCTATTACTCCACAAGTTGTCTAGTTAAGCAAGCTATTGATCTGAAACAAAATAAGGGAAAATAATGTATAAGTCACAAAGACTTCGTGAGTGGATACTAGAAATGAACAAGCCAAAAAGAAAGAGTTTTTCAATAAGTCATAATTTACAAAACAATATGATAATCATATAACTCATTTCAATAACCATAAACGCATTTAATAAATCTAAATGCATAAAATATAATAATCATATACAAGCTCAACTTACAAAACATTTGTAAGGAGATAACCTAAGGTGATCGTTGAACCTTCAAACTCAACATTGAACATTCACCTTGAGAAGGTATCATTTATTCAACAATTCATCTCATCATTTCTAGGTAGACACAATAATCATTAACTGCCAATTAGGCATCACAATATCCAATATATAGATATCGAATCAATGCACACTATTAGCAAATTAAGGGGAGAATGGGTACTTTCACCTAACTCATCCCTATGGAATTCTTATCCCTACACCGGGATTCACAAGAGAGAAAAAGTGATACGAAACCTAACTTAACATTGTGGTATTTTTACCCTCACACCTAGACTAGAGCTATTATGAAAAAAGGGAAAAAGTGACACATTGGTCAAATTTAACCTTATGGTATTATTACCCCACACTAGGACTCATAAAAAGAAGAAAAGTGATATAATGCCCAACTTAACCCTGTGATATTCTTACCCCCACATCGGGTTTCATAAAAAAAGAAAAGGTGGTGCAATGCCTAACCAAATCTTGTGGTATTCTTACCCCAACACTCGGGCAAAAACCAATTATAACTCAATCACAATCTCATACAAGATCATACCACGATCAAGCATTAATAGCAAATCATATCAATTTCATAAGTCATAGTAAAGTGGAGACCTTCTTAATCCACATTCACAATACTCACAAACAAGAGCATTTTCATCAATCATGAGCACAATCTCATCTAATGTCTCGTACTCACACTAGTCTTGAGGCTGAAGTAATTGAGGGAAATGTTCAAAACATTAAAAGGGTCTGTCCCCCCTTATTGAAAACTACTACATAGTAGGATATTTACTTATACATAATAGTTTTGACAGCCACTTCCAAAACATTTTCTCATCCATAAACACAATTTTTATTTATGGAAAACATGCTCAGTAATAATCCATCAAATCATTCAGTCATGCTTTCAACTTTACACACTAAAATAGTTTCAAAAATAGTGTACCCACTCACCTTGAAATTTTGGCTTTGATCAACAAGCACAATCTTATTCTAGCAATTCCCTTGGAGTTTTGTTCATTCCTATACATTCAATAATCATAGTAATTATTCCTCAATCCATAAACCATGTAATAATCTAACTAATCTGTTTCGAAATTTGTTGGATTCATCTATAACTAAATTCTTAGCTTAAATTCATTGTTCTACAAATACCCATGAGCAAAAAATTCATAAATCTATCATCTTTACCTTAGGTGAGCTTTAAACAAGGAGAAAATCCAACTAAGTTCTTTAGTTTGTTGAAATCAATAAATCTAGAACAATACACAATTTTTTCAAAGTTTAAACCTATGATTTAAAGGTTTCAAGAGTGAAAAATATCACTTTTGTTTCCAAAACTAAAAACTAAGCTCAAATCTTTCAAAAATGGGGATTTGAGTGAAAAATAGGTTGAAAAGGCCTTAAAAGGCAGAGAATACATTTGAAAATTGATTAAGAGCTAATACCTTAATTGCAAGTGATGTTTTTGTAGTTTAAAGTGTGAAAGTACCCCTTTGCCTTTTTTTTTTATCAGAAATCGACGTCATCTATTGATAATAAGGTTTTAAAATGTTTTAAAAAGCTTTTAGGCTTCTATCTATCGATAGATATTTATCAAAATCATTTCTAGGTTCAAACGAAGAACATTTGTCAATAGATGAAAAAATCTAACATAGACTCTAGTAAGCAAAAGTAGACTTAAAACCTTGTCTATTTGGACTCCTTTCAATCCCAAACTTTGTAAATCATCTGTGAGCATTAAAACATAAATTATTAAAGCTTAAAAACTTAGATTCAAATGCTTAAAGTATGTCAACTACTTGCTCACCCAAGGATTTCTTGTTGAACTCTATACATCAAGGATGGAACTTCACATGTAACCTTTACAATTACTGCCATTTCAAGGTTAAAGCACAACCTTTCTGCCTTTTGCAATTAAGGTATAACCAAGCTTACTTTTTAAGGCTCAAGCATAACTTATTTACCTTTTCAAAAAGGTATAACATTTACAACATTGGATCATAAGATGTATTGCATCTAACTAGGTTGATCAAAGGCTTTAAGTATAAGAGACTGAAGCAAAGATCAAACAGCTTAAGCTTTCGGCTGGTGCTCTATTTTTGAGAAGATTTGTAGAGTGAGAGATATGATCTTGAGAAATGAAGCTTTTCTTTCCTTTTAGATTGAAGCTTTTTTTCCTTTCCTTTTCTTGGTTCTCTTCCCTGTTTAAAATGGAGCTCTTGGAGATATATATAGCCTCTCATAAGATCTAGTCATTAAAGAGAAAAAAGAATTCAAAAATTCAAACCACTGGGGCCACTTGAGTTAAATTTATCAAACTTCAAAAATCGAAAATTGCTTAACAAGAAGTCGATTTTTCATGCCTTAGCTTTAAGCCTAATGCTTTCTGTTGTCTAGGAATAAATCATTCATCCATCAAGAAATCAGTTTTTCATGTCTTGCTTTAAGCTTGAGACATTCTATTTCGCAGGAATCAATCATTCATTTTTAGAGAAGTTGATTATTCATGGCTTTTGAGTGCTATTTAGAAATTTAAACTTTGGTTATCCCATTCAAATTTCCCCTTTAACTTTTTCAACAAGTTTCCATCTTTCATTTGGTTTCTTTAACATATTTCTAACCTTTTTCACTTAGCCTAAAGGAATCGATCATTAGAGACTTGAGAAGTCGATTCTTACTACTCAGTGCTTCTTACTTACACTTCTACCTTCACAAGAATCTACCTTTTGTTTCTTGAGTGCTCGATTCTTCTAGTCTAATAGCTCTCTATTTCATGAGAATCAATGGTTCATTCCTTAACAAGTTAATTCCTTCCTACTACAAATAAGAAATATAGGTTTCTATCTTTCAAGCAATCATTTTTTCACTTAATTATGTAAAAAACTATCAATTTAATGAGAAGTTTTCACATCAAGACAATATCATTATCAATGAAGCATTGACAAGGCATTTTGTACTTGTTGTAATCATACATAAGAAAATATTATGATCAAGCAAGCACAAGCATGATTACAGAAAGAATTTTGGCTATCTTTACTAATCATGATTTCAATTTGTTTCATGAAATGCATGAATGATTGCAATTAAAAAAATGACCAATGAAGTTCAAGGTACATGTCATTTCTCAATGTTCCATAATTCATGAGTGATCCAATTGTTATGAAATGATGAAAATAAAGCATTCAACTCATGAATATATCTAAAATAAGCATCCAAGCATCAATGAATACCAATTATCAAAATTCAAGAAATGAGCATTCAATTGGTAACCTATAAACTCAAGTTAGATGCACACAAAATCTTTTTAGATCATGCAAACATTTAAGTTCATGGAAAACATAGTTAATATTTGAATGCATGTTCAAAAGATATTCTAACTATGTCAACATAATATATTTCATGATTGAACTTGACAATCAAATTTACATTCAAACACATAGCTCAGGTAAAGCTTTGATTTTGATTAATAAGGTCAAGCAAGATAAAATATCATGTGAGCATGTGACTTGACCAAAATGATAGATGAACCAAAAATAATTCTCATGAAGTTATATGAGGTCATCCTAATCAATCTCATATATATAATCAAGGAGTCAATCTCGAAACATTCAATTTGTTTCAATCATAAAGCTTACTTTAAGAGTTGTTCCTAAATTAATTTTGATCATGACAATTTCTTGAAAAGGATTTTTCATGAGTTTCACATCCCTCAATTTTGTTCAATTATGCTTTATATGATTTATGAAACGTATGCTTAGCATAATGAAATATAGTTATCCATACCAATGATCATTTTCAACAATTTCATAATCATGAACTAAAAAAGCCTATGACCATTTAACTTTGCAAGTGATCATGCACATTCAACATGAACAAGTTAATAAGTTCTTTCATCATGAAACAAACTTGTTCAATCCATTAATTAACATAAACTCATGGATGGCAATCATTTTTCTTATATGAGTTTATTACGCTCTAAAGATACCAATTCAAGTAATCACTAACTTATCTAGCTCAAGAAACAGTGAATAAATAATTATGCACTTTGATATTCAAGTAAGGATAGGCAATCAAATTCAAAAGAATGAAAAACTAAGCTTAGTTAATGCAATTTAGGCAATCAAAAATTTGAAACAAATAAATAACTTTCGATGTAGAAATTACAAATATTCCATTGTGTGTCCAGTAGTATTTTTTTTTCTAAATTTTGTTCCTCCTTGTTCTTACACACCTATAAGAACTATTCTCATTTGGTCTTTAGTATCCGAGTTTCTTTAGATCCTTGAAGGTTAGTCTTATAAAAAATAAGCACAAGATAATAAATTAAACAATGAATGCAATAGAAATTTATGGGTTCATAGGAGTTCCTACTCTTAATTTCTTATTTATATTTTCTTTTAACAACACTTTTAATTTCTTGTTTTCTTTTTCTAAATAATCATAGTTTTTTTGAAGTATTTCAACATCAATTTTCAGTTGATTGTTTTCTTCAATCAATTATTCATTTCTAATCTTAAGATTTGAAATTTTCTCTTTTTGACTTAAGCTTAAATCTTGAAATGAAAGGCCTTCTTTTTCAAACACACTTTCTAATCCACTATTTCTAAAGACAAGTGGTTCATGGATGAAAATCCTACCTCATGGCTTGGTATTGAATTCTAGGATTATCTATTCAGTTCATATTCACTTGATGAACTTTTATCCAAAAGATTATCTTCTTCTATTCTCTTTCATGAGCTTCACCATATTACTCTTCTAGCTTTTCCCAAACATTCTTGGAACTTCCACAATTTGGAACTTGATCATGTTGCCTCTTTCTAGGTGTCCTAAATATGGTATGCATGGCTTTGGCATTGATTTCAATCATATCAAGATCATGTGGATTCCAATCATCCATTTCTTTTTCAATCTTGTATAGACCATCTTCAATTTGTATCCAAGCTTGATAGTTGTTGGCAATGATGAAATGCCTCATTCTATATCTCTATATAAAAAAGTCTTCACCATTGAAATATAAAGACTCAAGATGTGGTGATCTTTCTTGGGCCTTGTAGTCATCAAGTGTCATGAGACAAAATTTTGCAACTTCATCATCTTCCTCATCTTAGGAATCATCACTATCACTTCAAGTTACCATCAGTCCTTTCTTTTTGAAATTTCTTGAAGTGTTCCTTATGTTGTTGTTAGGGCATTCATATTTATTGTGATTGAGCCTTTTGCAATCAAAACATATCAAGTGATCTCTTATATGAACTTCTTTAAGCACATCCCTTATGGCAAGTTTCCTACTTCTAAAGTTTTTCTTCACGAACTTATTAAATTTCCTATCTAGCATTGCTATGTCCTCTTTATTCTCACTCTCACTCGCATTCTTAGTGTCTCTCTTTTCTTCCTCAACTATAGATTCAAGGGCTATCCTTTTTTTCTTGATGCCTTCTCTCTTAAAATTCTTTAACTCACTCTCCTGTTTCAATGTCATTTCATATATGAGTAGGGATCTTATTCATTCTTTTAGCTTAAAGTTGTTAAGGTTTCTAGTTTTTTCTATAGTTGTTACTTTAGGACTCCAAGATTTGGGTAAAGGATCTTTTTGACAAGTTGGGCATTAGGAAAGTCTTTCTTTAAAGCCTTCAAAGCTCCAACAATATTGGTAAATCTCTCAACATTTCATTATAGACTCATCTTCTTTCATTTTAAAGAGCTTATAGTCATGTGTAAGTAATCAAATCTTGGATTCCTTAACTTGGTTTGTTCCCTCATAGATAGTCTTTAGGGTGTCCTAAATTTATTTTTACATTTTCACACATAAACACTTTGTTAAACTTACTAACATCTAAGGAGCAAAGGAAAATGTTATATGTTTTACAATTGATTTAAATCAACCTTTGTTCTTTGTCACTCCACTCTTTTGTAGTCTTAATCACTATTTTGTTATGCACCACCTTATATGGGACATGTGAACCATCTAAAATAACATTCCAAATATTATAGGTCTATAGACTGTATAAACATTTTCATATGTTTTTTCCACTAAGGGTAGTTTGTAACTAAAAAGAGAGTTGGCCTTTAGATTGATTGCCCATCACCAAGCATGATTTTCATAAGTTTTTATAATTTAAGCTTTTACTATAGATCACTCAAGGCTGTTAAATGATCACTTTATTATTTAGAGTTATCTTATGCATCTTTGTAACAAAAAATTTAACTAAGTCCTCTAGTTTTAAGTAATCCATAGGTAATTTTATGCTTAGTAGTAGTAATTTAATTTATATCATGACATTTATCATTTATGCAATTTCAATGAATTTCTTGTTAAAATCCCTCATTTAAGCCTATAATTAATTGATTTTGTAATATTGAAGGATGTGCAAGGACTTGGAACTCAAATGGCGAAGGATGGTGCAAGTAGCTTAAAAGAGGCTTCCAAATATGCTATAATGTTTTAAGCATAACTTGAGCTATAGAATTCCAATCGACACAATTTCTTAGGCATATGGAAAGTTAAGAGGAAGAGATAGAACTTTAATGTTTATTACTTTACCCAGTTCAAAAGAGATCATGGTAAAAAATGCTGATCAATTTGATTGATTGTAGCAGATTGCAGTCAGTGTTGATTGAAGCTTGGGTGCCTAGGCATCGAATGCACTGTCCAACATGTTAAAACAAGCCACAAAATAGAAGCTCAGGTGCCTAAGTGCCGACACATAATTTTGCACATTTTTGGCTATTCGATTTTACATTAAATGGCCATAAAAAAGGTATAAATATAATAATTTTTTAAGGCTGAAGGGGCGATCTTGATGAGCAACTTTAGAGGCAAAAAGAAGCTTTCCACAAGGAGAAAAGAAGAGGAAAAATCTTGAAGAAAAGCTAAAATAGTTGCAGCAAATAGAGTTTTCTCTCACTAGCCTATTTTTCTCTCTTTAAATCTTTTTGTAGAAATGCTTAGTTTTGTTGAAATTTTGTTGTGGGCTATTGAAGTGTTACGCTAAACTTTCTTTTTTAGGATTATGGTGGATATTACTATATGGTTTGGATGCTTGATTGACTATTACTTGTTTTTATGGAATATTTAGTGTTTATTCAAATTTGCATTTATTTCCCATTTTATTGACTGATCATCAATAGGATGTGTATGGGTTTTTAGATAATACTTGACAAAGTTAGTTTAAAAAGACCATGGTTTTTTTAGTACATGATCATTGCAATTAGGAATTAGTTAGGTGATTTGTTAATAGGGTAAACATACACCTATTAACCATATACAATCAATTTATAGGATCTATACTTAAGGAACTTAGCTTCATTAGTTAGCTATAGACATATAAAGAATTAAATTAAGTCTGGCCATTATACAATAGCTTGACGAAGAATCATACATGCTTAAGGATCCTAGGCTAGCATTAGTTTTCCATAAAAGTAGATAATTAGTCAATCTTAAGTCCAAATGAAGGATTAATTGAAACCGTAATCATAGGTACTTCACCATTATTTTCCAACTCAATTTACTTGCATTTTTTTAGCTTCATTCACTAGTTTAGCCTTGCTACTTTAATTTTTTCATTTTAAAATAATTTCCATACTAGATTTCCTTGGATAAGATTAGATTGCCCAATTTTAGTAATTAGCAAGAAATTAGATACAATTTTCCGTGAAGACAATAACTCACTACTATATTAATTGTTGACCATGTACACTTGCATGATGTTTTTCTAATTTGATAAAAGTTTTAAAGCAAATTGTCGTGATAAATTAAAAAGCAACAAGTTTTTGACGCCATTGCTGGGGAGTTGTGTTTTTATTTTTGTTTGCTAATATTAATACTAATCAAGCTAGTCTTAATTCAAGCTTTATTTTCTTTATTTTCAAGTACTTTTGGTTGATGAATTATTATATTTACCAGTGGTTATCTGAACAATTTGCACCTATGAGGGTCACTAGTGATTATGAATTTGATGCAATCAATGCTTTGACCACCCAAGTAGATGCTTTATCATAGAAACTTGACACATGGGGTAATGTTTTTCAAAGTCCAATTGTGATATGTGAGCTTTGTGGAGATAAGCATTCAAGTGATTGCTGTTTAGTCTATTATGAATTAACGTAATTTGATAAAAGTTTCAATGGGCAACAAAACAATTCATACTTTAATAATTACAACTCAGGGTGGAATCACCGAACTTTTTCATGGAGGAATGATTAGGGTCCTACATATTCGTCACAGCTTGTTTTTCATAATGGTTTTCAATCACAAGTTGAAGTTCTTATACTTGAGAAGAAGCTAACTTTGGAAGAGATGCTTAGTGTCAGTTAAAATTCTACTATGCAAGTATACGTATCGAATAGATAGTATATTAGCAAGCAGGGTATCGATCCCACAGGAAATTGATCTAAAATTTTACTAAGTACTAAAATTAGAACAATTTAGTTTTATTCAAATAATTAAAATCTGAATTCTAATTGAACTAAAAATTACGCAACTAAAACTAATTTAATTACAAAATTAAACCAACAAGATAATTGTGCAAACAGCAAATCAAATAAGCCTAAGATTACAATATCCCTCACACTTCATCTAAATCTTACCTTCTCTTCTTAACTTATTTCAATGGGTTGAATTGCTAACCTAGAGTCCTAAATTATTTATAAGGGTCTCCCGACTCATCTTATAAAATATCTATTTTAACTAAAACACTATATCCCTTTGTGAATTGAAATTAAATAGACTCCTTCAGTTCAGGCTCTAATTGGCTACATATGGCCTATAGGTATATCCCTATCCTATACGCAAATCAATTAATATGATCATATGCTATCCCAATTTTAGTTTACACTAAACTCCTTTCCCATGTTTGTTTAGGTTCCTAGATCATTTAATTGGTGGCCATGCAATTAAAAAGCATTAAGCACAAATTGGAATAAGCAATTCGAATCCCATTAAAGATAAGTAAAAAAGAGATTAAAAGTTAGATTACATGTAAGTTCAATTGCAATTCTAGAAAAATAATTTAGATCATAGTATCTAATAAAAACAATATCCAAAGAAATTTAGCCATGAATCCAAGTCAAAGAAAATAAAAAAAACACAAAAGTAAAGAGAGAAAACTAATAGTTAGAGTTTTGTGATCTTGATTCTCCCTCCAATTCCCTTATTTCTTGGTTTTTTCTTGGCTTCAAATCTTCAGAATAGTTACTTGCTGCCTCCTCCCAAAATCTCTGAAAAAGGCTCCTTAAATAGGCTCCAAATAACCTAATTTTCAAAATCCTGTTAACTTCCTTATTTTTTAGAAAGTCGTGCAGCACTGCAGCGCTACTTCTCCAGCGCTGCAGCTCTGAGCTCTCTGAAAATTTTGTATGCTGCTGCCTTTCATCAACGCTGCAGCCTTGTTCTCCTAGCGCTGTGGCAGTCTATCAACTTCAAACGTGAGTTTCACCCTGATATGTTAGAAACTAGGCAAAGTAGTAAACATAAAAGTTTTATCCCTGTCTCTTAACTTTCTAATGGATTAAGAATCACATCAATTGGACTTCTGGATTCAAATATTTGCTCCAAATACCGCATCATATTCAGTCTTTACATACTGCTGCAGTGGTCCGACTTTGACAAATATTTTGACCATGATCTAATCAGAACTGGCCAAATTGGTGAACATAAACATTGTATCCCTTCTTCTTATAATTCGAGTGGTCTAATAATCACCTCATTTGGAGCTTTTTAGAAAGAGATATGGTCAAAATACTGAAACATATACAAATGAAGCTATCACCATACTTGCATTGATTTTCATCGAATGAGTCTTTTTCATCAATTTCCTACAAAAATCATAAGAGAAATTAGCAATAACTACTCTTAAAGTAATTTAAATAAAATAACCTAAAATTTAACTAAAATAACTTAAATTAATCACTTAACAAGTAATCAACACTAAACTAAAAAAAACACCTAACATGCTAAAATTCGAACCTAAAATCTCAAAGATCTAGCTACTTAAGCTCCCAAAATGAGTCAAAATAACTCTATATAATAGAGTTATCACTTAGGCAACACATAGAAAATATGGATGTAGTCATTCAAAGTAATAAAGGTTCAATGAGAAATAGTGAGACACGTGTGAGTCAACTTATTAATGGCATCAACAATAGGTCTATAGAAACTTTACCAAATGACACTGAGCTTAATCTTAGAGAGGAAGAATATGGTAAGCATTTTGATGAGGTAATGGTAAGAATGTGGTAAATGATGGAGATAAAGCAAATTTAGAGAATACTTCTGACAAGTAAGTTCAAGGTGAAGAAGTTAAGCAAGAGGAGGAAGTATCTACACCACCATAAGTCAAGCCATTTGTGCCTGTCGTTCCTTTTTTGGATACAGTTGACGAGCTCTTCTAAGGAGATTGTTGACATGAAAAATCCAAAGAAACTCCTTAAGTTTGTTTGGTTCAAGATGCAATAACAAAAGACAAAGATGAAGAACTCACAAATGTTACACATGTTTGAAGGCTATACCAGAAGTGCATTATTAAGAAGAACTCAATTTGAGATGTATGGTGTAACTCAGCCTATTATACCACCTTGGGTTGAGCAAGCACCAAATCTTGAGTTAAAACCACTACAACCTCATCTTAGGAGGAGGCTACTTTCACACCTTAAGCTTTTTCCATACAAACTCAATGCTACATTAACCTACAAAAAGTGAGCCTTAGCTTTGATACCGATAATTATAGTTTATGCTCAAAGCAATATATATCAAGAGGGGTTGAATTGGTATTTTAAAATTTCTTTTGAAGGCTAGGTGTAAAAATCAAGACTTTTGGGAATAAAAATTCTTTTTGTATCAAAAACAAGGTAAAAGATTTTTCTAATGCAAATGCAAGTAATAAACCACAATGTGAAAAATTAAAATCAAGACACAAAGAGAAGACTAAATGAAGGCTAGAGAAAAAATATAAACTTGAAGGTCTCTCAGGTTTTTTCAAGTGAAGTGCTAGTCTTTTCTTCTTCAAAATGATTCAAAGGCTACCTTTTATAGTCACAAGGGTGTTTGGAGCTGTTAAACACAAGTTTTAATTAAATTTGACCATTGTTGAAGCTTTGAGGTCAACTAAAATGCTTTAAGGTTAACTATGTTTTTTTAAAAATCCTGAATTAGGGCTTTTATTCTCCTCTTGAAGTTTGATATTTGATCTTCTTCTAGAAGCTCTTGTTTTTAAATTTGCCAAGCGTAGTTGACTATGGTTCTTTCAAGGTTGACCATGACTCTTTAAATCCTAGAATTTCTTGAATGTTTTTACTTCAGCTTCGACTATAGCTTTCTTAGGGTCGATGATGGATGCCTAAAGTTGAATTGTGCTTTGCAATTTACCTCAAGGTCAAGTATGTTGGAGTAGGATCTCAGTGAATTAATGTGATTGTGTAAAGCATGGATTTCAAAAAAAAAATTTATAAAGGAAGCAAGCAATCCAATTACACAAGCAAAAACACACATTATTATCATTACAAGTAGCATAATCACATCCAAAAAAATAAAAATTAAGAATCTATTAAGTAAGAAAAACCATACCTTTTATTTTGAGATTCTCATTTTTAGGCACCACACCAATGAATGATTTCTCGACCAAACAAGTTTACCACTTATTCTTCAAGAATACTTTCAATATAAACCTTGATTGGATCAAGTGTAGAATGCAAGACTGTAAGATGGCAACCGATTTTATCTCTCTTTTTTTTAGAAAAGCTTGGAGGAGGAGAAGAGAAGAGATGACTGAAACTTTTACAAGAAAAAGTACGTTCCCTTATTTTTACTTCCAATTTCTTCTCTTTTTATTAAAACTCTTGCTTCAAAGGTTTAGTCAAAACGAAACACCTTTGAATCAATCTTGACCATCCATTCAAAGTTATGGAAGCATCAAAATACTTCATAATTATCAAAATTAAAATTAAAGAATAAATAATTTCATTCTTGAATTATCATTTATAGTTCTTGATAAAATAAAATTCCTTATTAAATAATAATTCTTATTTAATTATTATCCATCTTTAATTAAAAAGACTTAATTGTAAATAAAAGAGTAATAGTCAAACATGTAGTCTCCTTTTATCAACATGGTTGTCTAGATTTATTTTGTAAGAATTTTTCTAAAATTATCTTAATTTACGATAACTCTTGTTTGTAATTAAGACAAAAATATTTTATTTTGTCTAAATTGAGACAAATATTTTTTCTTATCCAGATTAAGATAAAAAAGGTTTTTCTTGTCTTAAATTAAGACAAACATATTTTCTTCTCTAATCTAAATTAAGACCAAACATGTTTTTTTGTCTAAATTAAGACAAACATGTTAAAGCTGTCATTTTTATACACAATTTAATTAATCAAATTAAAACATACATTCCAACTTAAACAAGTTGAGTTCTATGAAGCTAAGTAGGGAATCTATTTGGACATAGATATTCCAAGCTCCAATAAGCTTAGAGTTATTCTTAATCTCATTAAAAATAATTCAAACTTATTAACCATGAAATCACTCCACCATAGATTCATAGTTGCACTTTTGGATTAACTATAATTACAAGAAACAATTCAATACTTGATATTAATTATTAGTTGTCCAATTGTAAAGCTTATATTGTGAACCCTCATAGCCATCCAATGACAAAAGGTAAAATTACCGTTTTACCCTTTATGTCAATTTTGTCCCATAGTCTCAAATTTCATCCAATTAGTGATTCAATACTCTAGATCTAATCTTTTGAGTATCTAGATGTCATAAATAGCTAATTCATTAATCCACTAAGCTTAGATTAATCACCAATCTTCTTGAAATCACTATAAGTGAAGTTAATACTATGACTTATATTATTTGGATATATGTTCCTAGATGTTCATCTCTATTATAATCTCAAATACGATGTCTAAATTAATGCTTTATGATGATCATGCTTATGGTAAATCAAAGATTATAAAGAGATTAAACACGAGTCCACTATCCATCAGGATTTCGATTCTACTATAAGCAAATGTATAAGTGTAAGATCAATATTTAGGTAACAGTAAAACTTAAATTTGATTCACACATGATTCTAGTTCATGTTATAATGCCATTACTCAAAGTCAACTATTTCAATGATTTGAGACTCATCATTCCCTTGAAATGAATCACATTCATTTCGTTAGAAGTAATTTGGACACTACAGCCTTAACACAATAAAGTGACTAGCTTTATTATATGATTGTGAATGATTTTTAGATTCAATTAAAATACATATCTCCTATTTATGACTCTTCATACAAATGTATTTTAATATCTCAATAGAATCTTGGTACCTTAATAACTAGATAATGAATGCTTACTAAAACAAATTCTTCATCTTATTATCAAAATGTACTTTCATTACAAATAAATTTAATGAAATTAAGCATGCGAATATACTTGTTTTCCAGGGCACCATATTCTCAAAATTTCTAACAATCTCCCACTTGCCCTAAAGTAAGTATGACATATCCCTTATTCCAAGACCTTCTAAGTGACCACCAAAACTCTTTTGTGTTAAAGCCTTTGTGAATGGATTGGCGAGGTTTTGCTTTGTTGGAATTTTCTTCACAAGTACTTCTCTACGTTGTATAATCTCTCAAATGAGATGATACTTCCTTTCAATGTGTTTTGCTACTTTATGATTTTGTAGTTCTTTTGCGTTAGCCACTGCTCCACTATTATCGCAATAGAGTGTAATAGGCTGTCCGCATTTGGAATTACTTCAAGGTCCATAAGGAACTTACGGAGCCATACAACTTCCTTTGCTGCTTCACAAGCCACAACATACTCTGTCTCTATAGTAGAGTCTGCAATACAAGATTGCTTGACACTCCTCCAAACTATGGCTCCTCCTCTAATGGTGAAAAGAGATCTTGATGTTGATTTCCTAGAATCAACATTAGGTTGAAAATCTGAATCAATTTACCTTGTTGCTACAAGGTCACTTCCAGAATATAAAAGCATGTAATTCTTCGTTCTACAAAGATATTTAAAAATGCACTTAACTGCAGTTCAGTGCTCCATCCTTGGGTTTGATTGAAAGCTACTAACTAATCTAATTGCATATTAAATATCTAGCTTATACACATTGCAAACATGAGATTTCCAATGACAGATGCATATGGAATCCATCTCATATTTTCAACTTCCTCTGGAGTTTTAGATGACATGTCTTTAGAAAATTTGATTCCATGTCTAAAAGGCATAAAACCCTTCTTGGAATCTTGCATAGCAAACTTTGCCAAAATCTTGTCTATGTAGGATGCTTGAGATAATGCTATTTGCTTATTCCTACGATCCCTTACAAGTTTTATCTCTAGAACATAACTAGCTTCTCCCATCCTTCATATTGAATTGTTGGTTTAGCCAACTTTTAACTGTTGATAACATTCCTATATCATTCCCAATGAGTAGAATGTCATCAACATATAGGACTAGGAGAATAACTTTTTTATCCTATATCCTTTTATAGACGCAAGGCTTATCAACATTTTGCTAGAAATCATATGATTTGATAGTAATATCAAATCTTATGTTCCAAGGCCTAGATGATTGCTTAAGTCCATAAATGGACCTATGCAATTCACAAACCTTATGCTTATGGCCTTTTTTAATGAAACCTTCTGGTGGAGCCATATAAATGCACTATTCAAGATCTCCATTTGAAAATGCAGGCTTGACATCCATTTGCTATATCTCATAATCAAGATGTACGGCTATGGATAGGAGGATCTTGATGGATTTAAGCATAGCAACCGACAAGAAGGTTTCCTCATAGTCAATCCCTTATCTTTGGGTAAAACCCTTGGCCACTAGTCTAGCCTTGAAGGTCTATACTTTCTTATCACTTCCTTATTTTCTCTTGTAAATCCATTTGCACTTTATAAGTTTTATCCTTTCAAGTGGATCTACTAGAGTCTAGACTTTATTAGAATCCATGGAGTCTAACTCAGATTGCATTGCCTTGTGCCATTCTTTAGCATCAACACCGTTCATAGCTTTCTTATATGTAATAGGATCAAATTCATGTTATTCTAAGAGTGCAATCATGTTTTCCCCCAAATCCATGTGCCTTTTTGGTTGTCTCACAACCTTCCCACTATGTCGAGGAACCACTATTTGATGTTCAGGTTGTGTTTGTGTTTTAACCCTTGAATCAAATTGTGTTATGACATCTTCAAAATTAACTCTTAAATCTAAAGGATTAGACAATTCTTCTAAGATAATTTTACTTCTAGGTTTGTGATTTCTCACAAACTCTTTCTCTAAGAAAGTGGCATTCGTATTAATGAAAACTTTCTTATCTTGAGGACTATAGAACTAACAACTTTTTGTTCCCTTTGGATATCCTACAAACAAGCACACCTCAGTCTTTGGTTACATCTTTGTGGACTCAGGCTTTAAAACATGTGCAGGACACCCCCAAGTTCACAAATGACGTACAGATGATTTACTCCTTGTCCACAGCTCCCTTGGTGTCTTAGGCACAGCCTTAAATGGAGCAAAATTGAGTAACTATTTAGTCATTTGCATACAATAGCCCCATAATGAGATTGGAAGGTTAGCATAGGACATCATTGATCTAACCATTTCTAAAAAAGTCCTATTTCTTCTTTCAGCTATACCATTATGTTGAGGTGTTCTTGGCATTGGCAAATTGAAAATTATCCCATTGTCAGTGAGATATTGCTGAAATTCATCTAATAAATACTCACCTCCCCTGTCTAATCGAACTTGTTTCAATGGATTGCCTAGTTGCTTTTCAACTTTGGCTTTGAATTCTTTGAACTTTTCAAAGGATTCACTTTTTCTGTGCATTAAATACATAAAGCCATTTCTCGAGTAATCATGAATAAAAGTTATGAAATATTCATAGCCTTCTCTAGCTTCTACATTCATTAGTCCACACACATTTGTGTGCACCAAGTCTAGAGCATTTGGCATTCTATTACCTTTTTCCTTGAAAGGCCCTTTAGTCATTTTAACTTCAATACAAGACTTACATACTGGGAAAGGACCCTCAACCATGTCTGGTAGAGTACCATCCTTTATAAGCCTATTAAGTCTATTTTGGTTGATATGACCTAAACACAGATGCTAAAGATAATTTTGATTTATACTAGATTCTTTGACTCTTTTAGTTTTAAATTGTATTGCTTCTACAATATTTGTAGAATAAGTCATATGCTCAAGGAAATAAAGATTATATCTTACAATTCCAGAACAAATAAAATCTTTATTCAAATAAATAGTGAGTGTCTTATTAAAATAAACTGAATATCCAGACTTTATTAGACAAAAGACATAAATCAAATTTCTGTAAGTCTTTGGAATGTAATAAACATTTTCCAAAACTAAGCTACAACCATAAGGAAATTGAAGAATAATGGCTCCCACTGCTAATGCTCAAACAAAAATGCCATTTGCCATCGTTATTCGAAACTGCCCTTTACTTAGTTTTCTCCTTCATTGAAACTCCTGTAAAGAATTGCAAACATGGTTAGTAGCTCCAGAATCTACTATCCAAGTATCTGTAGAATCAACCACTAAACAGGATTCTAACATATTTAGAAAACCCATACCTTGTTTATTCTTCTGGAATTCTTCAAGGTAGACCTTGCAATTTCGCTTCCAATGTCCTTTCACACCACAATGGAAACATTTTCCTTTGGTGTTGTCTTTTGAAGTAGTCTTTTTCTTCATAGGCTTTTTCTTTGCTCCCACTGAGCCTTTAGAAATCTTTTTATTTCCAACTATCTGCTTTTTACCCTTGGGTTTGGGCTTAAAAGTGGAAATTGCATGTGTTTGAGGCTTCTTTTTCAAATCAAGAACCTTTTCCACATTTTGAAGATCATTCATTAGTCCACTTAGGGTGTAATCCCTAATGTGCAGTTCATAATCCAATTTAAATTGTGAAAATGGCGAATTCAAGCTATGAACAATCATTGA
Source organism: Theobroma umbraticum (assembly GCF_002168275.2). Classification (NCBI taxonomy): domain Eukaryota; kingdom Viridiplantae; phylum Streptophyta; class Magnoliopsida; order Malvales; family Malvaceae; genus Theobroma; species Theobroma umbraticum. Next base: position 3,220,505 of record NW_018397273.1, read on the forward strand.
TATCTGTGTTTTCACATCTATCTCAGCACCATTTAGTTTTGCCTAATTGAGACAAGAGATCACTCTCAACATGTAATCTCTAACTGGTTCCTTGGGTTTCTACTTAAGGTCCTTAAAAACATTGATTGCTTTCATCTTATCAGATATAGTTTTTGTACCAAACATCTCATATAAGTGCAACATTATGTCAGCAACATTACCTATGCCTTCATACTGCTTTTTCAATATATTGTTTATAAAGGCTAGTATATAGCATTTAGCTAGCTTGTTTGCATCATGCCACTTTTTATGATATTCAATATCTTGTGAAGTTAACTGGGGAGTTAGTGCTTCACGCACATGGTCAGAAAGAACACACATGATCTTATCATGAATAATATTAAGGTTTCTTTTCCATTCAGAGTAGTTATCACCATTCAAAGTGCATTTGTTCAGCAAAATTGAATATGGATTCATATTTGTGATGCAATTATGTTTCTGAAAGTACATTGGATATTATGTAAGCATACTAGTTATTCATAGACTTTGAACATTTCATGATGCATGTATGCATGATGACAATATATAAAACCCTATAAATTATATTATTAGTTCGACAGTCATCTAACTTTCTATAATAAATTAACCGACTATAGGTAGTGAAAATTTACTACCAGGTAAACTAGGACCATTCCACTTAACTATGTCGCTCAGTATCTTCATACTTAACATGGTTAAGGAGCACCTTCATTTGGTCCATGAAGTTTACTAACAGAGCTATTGTAGGTAGGTTAATAGTAAATTCATGTTGAGTGTAACAACCATTGTTTCATTCTTTTAAGCTCCTTAGTGAGCCTCTGTGAGAGGTCTCACTTCATAATCCACCTAAAAGGGTTTATCCTTTCAGAGACCCAGTCCGTCATGATCTATATTCATATCCGCTTGTAGGGAGTGACATGTTTCACATGTCAATAAGCCAACAATGGAGACAGTGGACTCTAGGATTACTAGCATCCTCTCCTACTCAATATTTTTATACTTAGGGTTTTGATTGACTTTTAGCCAGATTTTTTAGATGCATATTTAGAATATCCTAAGTCAAATTATGGGCTTGGTTATGTTTCCAACTAAACACTTTTAGTATATAACTAAGTTTATATTACCATCTTGTCTAGATGTGATTTATTTTCCTATATTCATTATGTATTTCATAGTATAAAACTCTTTTTAAATTAAAATACATAATGTATGCATGGCATTCCTTAAGAGATATTGGCACCTTAATTTTAGATGACATGTTTTCAAGCATACAAATAATATCTAAAATCACTCATATAGACACATACACACATATATATTTACAATAAGCCATATTAACATCCATCCTAGAAAAAATAAAATAAAATAAAATTACAACTTGTAATTCTCTTCAATCTTGCTTGTTTTTTACTACTTGTTAGGATCACATCCATTTGGCACTCCTTTGAATTTTATGACTACTTAAAAACCCTCAATCTTAATTTTAATTTTAATCTCATTTAAGAAAATAATTTTATTTTGTCCAGTTAATTAATCTCATTAATTAATACCAAAATAATTTTTTTAATCCAAGGCTAAAATAAATTAATTTTTCAAAAATAAAAAGATATTTGAAAATTTTTAAAGAATATATATAATATATTTTTTAAATAATAAATTTTTTTATTTAAAATAGTTTATTAAAAAAAATTGGAAGGGGCCCACCCTGATGGGCTGTTGCTTAATAGCCCAAAGGTGGGCTGCTCCTTGCGGCAGCACTTGCTGCTACCCAATAGCAGCTTATGCTTTTGCCAGTAGCACGTTGCCGCTGTGTGCTGTCCAGTAGCACACAACAGTGTGCTGTGTGCTGTTCGGCAGTACACCTTACCCCTCTTTTCCCCCTTTTTTTTAATAAAAAATATTTTAATAAAAAATATATATTTTTATAATAACAGAATTTTAATATAAGAAAAAACTCTTTTTCTAAAAAAATAGATACAAAAAAAATTCCTTTTTCTAAAAAAAAAATAAGTCATAAAAAAAAATAAAGAGATCAAACATTACCTAAATACTTTTTTCCTTTTGGCTGTGAACTTCTTTCTTTATGGATGCATCAAATACATCAAGTAATATTAAAATTACATGAATTTTTCTAGTTACATAAATCTAAGAAAAAAATTAAAAAAAAAGTCAAAAAGGAAACATGGCAATGGTAGTTCATCCTTCTTGTTACATAACCAAAAGAAAAATGTTACATGTAAAATTTTCTAGGACAATTAATGTGGCAAAAACCTTGAATCATGCATCATAACATACAACCACACATTGATCACATCAAGATAGTTAAACATATGCAAAGGTGCTAACCATACAAAATAAATATAGAAAACAAACTTGCAATAATCCTTGCTCTGATACCAATTGTTGGAGTAGGATCTTAGTGAATTAATGTGATTATGTAAAGCATGGATTTCAAAAATTTTCTTTCATAAAGGAAGCAAGCAATCCAATTACACAAGTGGAACACACATTATTATTATTGTAAGTAACATAATCACATCAAAAAAAAAAAAAAGAATCTATTTAGTAAGAAAAACCATAGCTTTTATTTTAATACTCTTATTTTCAAACACCATCACACCAATGAATGATTTTCGACCAAACAAGTTTACCACTTATTCTTCAAGAATACTTTCAACATGACCCTTGAGTGGACTAGGTGTAGAATGTAAGACTACAAGATGGTAATCGATTTTGTCTCTCTTTCCTTTAGAAAAGCTCGGAGGAGGAGAAGAGAAAAAACAGCTAAAACCTTTTCAAGAAAATGTACGTTCCTTTATTTTTACTTCCAATCTCTTCTCTTTTTATTAAAACTCTTACTTCAAAGGTTTAATCAAAATGAAACACTTTTGAATCAATTTTGACCATCCATTCAAAATTATGGAAGCATCAAACTGTTTCATAATTATCAAAATTAAAATTAAAGAATAAATACTTAATTCTTTAATTATCATTTAGAGTTCTTGATAAAATAAAATTCCTTATTGAATAATAACTTTTATTTTATTATTATCCATCTTTAATTAAAAAAAATTAATAATAAATAAAAGTGTAATAGTCAAACATGTAGTCTCCTTTAATCAACATAGATGTCTAGATTCATTTCGCAATAATCCTCCTAAAATTATCTTAATTTAAGACAACTCTAGTATGTAATTAAGACAAAAATATTTTATCTTGTCTAAATTGAGACAAATATTTTTTCTTGTCTAGATTAAGATAAAAAATATTTTTCTTGTCTTAAATTAAGACAAATATATTTTCTTGTCCAAATTAAGACTAAACATGTTTTTTGGTCTAAATTAAGACAAAAATGTTAAAGCTGCCATTTTTGTACCCAATTTAATTAATCAAATTAAAACATGCATTCCAACTTAAACTAGTTGAATTTTACGAAGCTAAGTGGGGAATCTATTTGGATATAGTACTCCAAGTTTCAATAAACTTAGAATTATTCTTAATCTCATTAAAAATAATTCAAGCTTATTAACCATGAAATCATTGCACCATAGATTCATGGTTGCACTCTTGGATTAACTATAATTATAAGAAACTTGATATTAATTATTAGTTGTCCAATTGTAAATCTTATATTGTTCTCATAGCCATCCAATGAGAAAAGGTGAAATGACCGTTTTACTTTTGAGAAAATTGTGAGAACAGGACCTCAGTATAAGGTGATTTAAAAAATAACGTGCCATATAAACTTATCTGTTTTTAACCATTAAGAAGCATGAATAGACCAAAATGCCCTTAAAAACATCGTGAGAAAAAGTTCTCGATATCCCCCTCCCCTCAGAGAGAAAATAGAAATAAATGCTCAGCTGTTTAATTCTCTCATCTTTCTCTCTCAACTCTCTGAACTATATCAACTCTGTTAACTCTCTATTAAGCACCATTGTCATCAGGTCGCTCAACTCTCTAAACTGTATGAGCTCTGTCAACTCTCTGTTGAGCACCATCGTCATCGTGTTGTGGTTTATCTCTCGACATCTGGCCATATTGTCATCGATAAACAGACCCTATAGCAGAGATGACATCAATGTATGTTATTGGGTTTATTGCTAGAACAGATAAATTTTTGAAACTTGTTGTGTAAATTAGAACATGGATTACAAACACTACCAGAGTTGTTACACGCCATGCATCCATAAAGCAAATGATGTGTAAAAAATATACTGAAATAACATGTGTTAGCACAGGACGTGTAACACGTAATGAACATGGTGTGTAACAATTTTTGAGCATGGTGTGTAACATAGTTGAAAAATGGCGTGTAACAACATGACAGACAAATTATAAAACCTGGCATGTAATGTGTAAAATGATTGACAAATTTGATGTTTTCAAAATTACAGTGGAGTTCCAATTATGCAACTTGTGATAAGACATGGTGGTCAGTGGGTGGAAGGCATTTACAAGGGTGGTGACTCACGGATGCGGGGGGTTAGGAGTGATTTGTCGTTTGAGGGCTTGAAGAAGCAGGTTGAAGAAGTTGTTGAGGTAAACTCAGAAATGGATGAGATTGAGTTACATGCATCGATCGGTACACCCGAAGAGCTATTACGCCCAATTATCAAGGACGATGAGGATGTTCCATTAATTTTGATAGAATAGAGGAATGTTTCGGCTGTGTATGTCAAAATTAAGGGATGCCAAAGAAATGTTATATCACATCAAGAAGCTGAACAACATAGTAATCAGCTCAATAAAAATGAGATTTATAATGCTTCACACATACGACAGCATTCGGTCCATAACCCACAACAATGGCAATCGACGTATGCAGAAGAGTTTGTGCAGCTCGCTAGAGAGACGATATTCACAGAATAGTTGGCTGCACAATTTTGATCAGGATGTGCATCAAACCAATTACGTGCTTCTATCCAACCAATGCAACGATCGGGTGAAACTATAGAGGGTGTAATAGCATTTTCAAATGAGAATATCACACTTGAGGACAACAGTGCAATGTTAGAGGGTGACACTACGACGCTCGAGGATAATACTACATCTGATAAGGAAAATGATGATTTTTTCCCTACCGGTAAAGATAGATTTGATGACAATTCAGATGATAAGCCTGATGACAGTTTAGACAATGACTGGCTTTATGATAGTGACATTCCAATTTGCAATAATGTCGAAGGCGAAATGAAACCTGTTGGAGGTGTTGATGTTGGAGATGTTTGGTGTGATGACCCTATATATAATAACCCTATCGCTAGTGAGAACAGGATTCATTTCCCTGATACACTACTGGATGATAATTATTAGGATACGAAAAATGCAGGGATATGTCGTACGTGGGTAATTCTAGGTGCAGAGAGGTTCTCCTTCCAAACAATTACCATTAAGGAGTCGAGATGTGCTGATGATCGCTTATACAAAGGAAAAATGTTTTCCTCAAAGGCCGAGTTGAAATGAGCTTTGAACATATTCGCTTTAAAAAAACATTTTGAGATAAGAGTAAAAAAGTCATGTAAAGGTCATTATGAGATTGGTTGAAAGGACAAGGCATGCAAGTTCGGTGTGCATGCAGCGAAGTTACTTGAAGGAGAATATTGGCAAATTTAGACGTTCCACAAAGTACACACATGTACTGTCGATGGTTTACAAGGGCAATTCCCTACGACGAGTGTGAAGATAATCGGTGCACTTATGTCACACAAGCTTTAGGCTAGTGAAGTAGCATTGAGACCTAAGGACATAATTGGTCAGATGAGGGTGCAGTGGGGATTGGAATGCTTGTATGATAAGGCATGGCAAGTGAATGAGTATGCAGAAATGCTTGTTTTCGATCCC
>NW_018397273.1:3226466-3233688 GCF_002168275.2 Theobroma umbraticum
CTTTATGATCCCGACGTTACGCTGGCACATGTAATAGAATGAATTTCAAAATTCTTGGTGGATTAATTTCCCATTCGAAAACAATATTTGCAATATTATTTATCAGTTTACCTTGCACACTCGTTTTTCTTAAAAGCTTCATACCCTTCCACCATTGACGACTTAACATCCCGTCGGCTCACTGATGGGTCCATATACGGGCTTGCCATGTATTTGCTGGCCATTTTCACCCGTGCCCATTTAGTTGGGTCTGAAATCAGTGCTAACCGATGATTGACATTAGACACATCTGGTGATGACACTTGTGACGTGCTGCCTTCATGAGTCATTTGATGAAGATGGTCGCCTTCAGCCTCAATTAATGCAAGGTCCCCATCCCCTTCGACTGTTGCCTCGACTGCTGCATCGGCTTTAGGAAGATGGTCCCTTTCAACCACAATTGAGTGATGGTCCCCCTCTCCTCCAACAGATGCATCAATATCCGAATCGACCGTATCAACATTCTGTCCGCTAGCAGTAACATTCTCTACATCATCAGCAACAACGTCATGGTGCATGTGAACACCAGGTTGATCATGTTGTCGATCATCAGCACCATTGTGGTCATCACCATCAGCATGCGATGAGGCACCGCCCTACAGAAGGAGTCAAATAGGAAAATTCGTTAGCTCTAAAAATACCATCAACCATAAACAGGTAATAAAATATTAGAGTACACTTGCTGAAACTAAGTCAATTTTATATGAGCGAAGATAGAATAACGTACTTGTGATTTCAATCTATCTAGAATCCGACGAATGATATGGTCCTCCATGCTCTACATTGTGAGAGTCAATGACTAAATTGAAGCCTTCAGCTCCAACATCTCTTTTTCATGCCTGCGCATGACCCGTCGCAGCTCACGTATCGTGACTACTCCGGTATTGACTCTTCTCGCATGGGTCAACTGTAAGGCCATATACTGTTATTACTGTGTTATTCAATAATCATCGTTGAACATTAACCGGTACAATTTTAATTTCCTTACCAGCGGCTTGTTCGGACTATGCTGTTAAGCCGTATCGCTCGGTTGTTCAGGAGCTGTTGTCACCTCTGTCAACTGCAATAACAGAAATAACTATGTTACTCGATAAATACATATAGAAATGGTGAAACCAAACTGTTAGAATTGATCTTACTGATGGCTCGTTAGCACTGTGTGTCTGAGGATGACCTCTCGGTGGTTGTGGAGCTATAGTCGCATCGTCCAACTACGAACACAGAGGGTTAGTCGATAATCACTTATCGAATTGTTGAACAAAAATCGATACAACCATCCTTACTGGCTGTTGACTGCCATTGCCATGGTCTTCCCCTTCCTTCATAAACTCGGTGCTCAAAAGCTCATCAACTCCAGCAACAGCCGTACGCCTCCGCTTACCGGTACCAATGGCTCTTTTCTGCCATAAGTTCTTCCTTTTTTCCCTTGCACCTAAACCCCAGTTCGACCTATCATCCAATCGCCCGATTGGCACGTATTGGTGGCCTTTAGATAACAGCACATCGATGTTAATAAGATAGTCCCATCTGGCCTCTTCTAGGGTCACCTCCAATGTCTCGATAGCCCAAAACTACAAAATACGGCTTCTAATTAAATTTTATGAAAAATTAGTTTACAAATTCATAGCAAAAATTAGTTGTTGTTACCTCGCTCAGATGACTCCAACTTCTAAACTGTCTTCTAGAAGTTTTTTGGCTTCTGATTGCACTACCATTTGCACATACTTGGGTAGACGTTTTCCTTTGGAGTAGATGGGCCAACTATTTATTGCAAGGCCGGGATTGCCTCCATTGCCCAGAACTAAAGTAGCCTTGCGGATATACGTCCAGCAACATTCCGAAGCACGTTCGCTTCATTGCATCATACTCCCTTTTCTCTTGGAGTGTTTTGCTGATGTAATGCAGCTACGACCACTTACAATGGGTGTTAATCGAGACAGTGAAGGCTCATTTCTCCTTTGGCAATAAGGCTACTGTCAAGATCCTTACACTGTCTGGACTACATCTGTAAAACATGGCATAAATGTGGTTACACGCCATGCATAACAGGTAAAATGAGGTCACACGCCATGCATAACAAGTAACATGTGGTCACACGCCATGCATAACGAAAGGTCGTCACACGCCACGCATAACAAGTAAAATGTCATCACATGTCATCACATGCCATGCATAACAAGTAAAAGGTCATCACACGCCATGCATAACAAGTAAAATGTGGTCACACGCCATGCATAATGAGTAAAAGCTCGTCACACATCATGCATAACAAGTCAAATGTTGTAACACGCCAACCATGCCGTGACACGCGTACTAGTATAATGACTGACTCGTTACATGAATTGCCATACCAATGTCATGACATGATAAAAACCCCTAAACCAGCCCACCCATTACACGCCATATCAAATGTTTTATTTCATTTTACACGATATGCAGACACGAAACTCATTCAAAGCTTTGGTACGGCCATAAGACCATAAAACCGGGAAGAAAACAGGTTAACTAAGGCAATAACATTTCAAAAATCACCTTAAACTAAACTAAACATAATTTCCTCTTAAACTAATCTAACATAACAATTTCAAAAGGCAATAACACAAATATATCAAACAAACCCAGCAAAAAAGTAAAGAATAGAAGAAAGTTTTAATTTCAGACTGACTGACCTCTTCATTGATAATTGACATTGTTACTCTAATCTTGTTAAGCTTGCAAAGAACGAAGTCTGACTCTCTAGTACCTTTGGGAATGAGGAATGAATCAAACTCTCTGAGAACCCTTCACACAAACGTTTGTGATTTTTGAAAATTAATTAATTTAAAATGTGATGGCCTTATAATATTCATTTAATGGAAGTCGAATCAGTTTCCTCATTTTTTTCCCTACTTTTTTTTCCTTTCACTTTCAAAACATGTCGTGTCATAGTTTCAACCCATGCCATCTGACACACACCTGGCGTGTCACAGATTCTCTCAGTGGCATGTCACAACCCTGAATGCTGCTGTGTCACAAACCCTGAATGTTGGCGTGTCAAACTCTGAACCTTGGCGTGTCACAGATTCCCTCCATGGCATGTCACAAACCCTAAACCTTGCCGTGTCACAGATTCCCTCCATGGCGTGTTGCAAACTCTGAATACTACCATGTCACAGATTCCCTCCATGTCGTGTCACAAACTCTTAATACTGGTGTGTCACAGATTCCGTCCATCGCATGTCACAAACCCTGAACCCTGCCGTGTCACAAATTCCCTCCATGGGGTCTCACAAACTCTGAATACTACCGTGTCACAGATTCCCTCGATGCCGTGTCAAACTCTAAACTCTAGCATGTCACAGATTCCCTCCATGTCGTGTCGTAAACTCTAAACACTAGCATGTCACAGATTCCCTCCATGCCATGTTAAACTCTGAACTCTGATGTGTCACAGATTCCCTTCATGCCATGTCACAAACTCTGAACTCTGGAGTGTTATAGCTTCCCTCATGGCATGTCAAACTCTGAACTCTGACATGTCACAGATTCCTTCCATGCCATGTCACAAACTCTAAACTCTAGAGTGTCACAGATTCCCTCCATAGCATGTCACAAACTCTAAACCCTACCGTGTCACAGCCCTGTCACACATTCCCACCGTGCTGTTTCATGCCACATTCTCTGTCGTGTCACATATTATCACAATGTCAATTCACATATTCCCTTCGAGTCATATCACAAACTCTAAACCCTGCCATGCCATAGCTGTCTCACATATGCCATGCTGTAGCACGAAGATTTCGTGCTTTGGATTCACATCCTTCTCCTTCCGATTCACCACCGTATCACGAATTTCTGGTTTCATATCATTCTCGAAGCTTTCAATTCACTAGGATCGGTTCTGAATGCCATGTCCAAAATATCTGAAAAACCTTCTCATGCAACATTATTTTGCTTCACAAAAGCTTAGCAAAAAAACAATGGATTTTTTGCAGAAATTTAGAAGTTTGCCAATTATTTGCATATTTATCTATTTATTTTTCCATTTTTTGCGTGTTTGATGGTACGCCTCAACGAATATGTCTCATTAAGGGCATTTTTGTCTCAAAATCTACTGCGGTGGTTAAAAACAGTTAAAATTATCTCGGTGCTTATTTCCAAAAACACTTTATTTTTGAGGGGTAAAAACGCTTTATGATGATCATGTTCATGGTAAATCAAAGATTATAAGGCGATTAAACACGAGTCCACTATGCTCACATGATTTCAGTTCATGTTATAGTGTCATTACTACAAATCAACCATTTCGATGATTTGAGACTCATCATTCCCTTGAAATGAATCACATTTGTTTCATTGGAAGTAATCTGAACACTACATCCTTAACACAATAAAGTGACCAGCTTTATTATATGGATGTGGATAATTTTTAAATTCAATTAAAATACATGTCTCTTATATATGACTCTTCATACAAATGTATTTTAATATCTCAATAGAATCTTGGTACCTTAATAACTAGATAATGAATGTTTACTAAAACAAACTCTTCATCTTATTATCAAAATACACTTTTATTACAAATAACTTTAATGAAATTAAGAATGAGAATATACTTCCTTTCCAAGGCACCATATTCTAAAAGTTCCTAACAAACTATATCTCTTATAGGGTCGACTATTTCTTTTTTGTTTCACAATTCTTGATATGTTCTTCAACCATTCTGCCACTGGATCAACTTGAGCTTCTCTAGGGTCAACTATTGCCTTGCATCTTAAAGATTCTATTCTAAAAAATAAGCTTAAATTAAAACTACCAAGAGGGGGTGAATTGGTTGTTAAGTAAAAATTCCCCCTTTTTCAAAAATTAGTTCAACTATGAAAGAATAAAACAACAAAATAGAGTATAAACTTAATGAGCATATAACAAAAAAGTAAGAAGAGAATTAACAGTATTTTTATAAAGGTTTAACCTTTTAATGCCTCCGTCCTTTCCCTTGATAACATAGGGAATTTGAATCCACTATCAATTTGCCTTTTTAGCAAGGTCGAGCTAACTTTTACAAAATACCTTTTTGCAGGATTAGGTGTAACCTCTATAACTTGCCTTTTGTAGGATCAAGCATAACTTCCACCAAGACATTGCCTTTTCAAGTTAAAGTGCAACCTTTATACAAGAAAAGGCTTTTTAAAGGATCAAGCAAAACTCTTCTACTTTTTACTAGGGGGTATAACCAATACAACAGTGGATTCAGGTGAACCACACACTAAAAAACTCTAGAAAGGTTGATAACAAAGTTGAGGTTAAAAAAAGTGAGAGCTTTCATAAAAATAAGGATGATCAATGATGGTCCAAGCTTAAGAAAGATTAGCTGAAGAATAAAGATAAGAACTTTAGGCTTTTTGCTTGCTCAAAGATGGGAACTTTCTACTCACAGTTGTTTCTTTTATTTTTCCTCTCTTTTCCTCTCCGAGGATGATTCAAAATCTTTCAAAATCCTCTTTTTTCCTTTCTTTAATGTCATCAAGATGTATATTTATGGCTTTTGAGATTTTCTACTTGTTGGAGTAAGTTTGAATCATTTCTTGTACATTCAAGCTAGCTTGCATAATTCTATCACTTTTGTAGAATCGATTCTTTGCAGTTGAGTTGTAGGTCTTCGCAATGTCTATAGCTTTCTAGCTCTAAAGAATCAATTCTTCTATTTTGAGGTGTTCGTTCTTCTATAAATAGGGGTAAAGGTGACACCTTTGTAATCTCGGAGAATCGATTATTTTGTTTTAAGGTGTTGGTTCTTCACTATGGACTGGTGCCAAAATTTGAATTCAAGCTTCAATTTTCCACTCCACTCTTTTCCAGTTATGCTATGCCTTTCTCGGTCACCAAGTTTCTGAGTTATACTTTTAGTACTTAAAGAACAGACTTTTACTCCTTGTAGAATCGATTCTTTCTTCTTTGCTTTTCTCCATTTGCATTTTATCTCGAAGGTGTCAATTTTTCACAAATCCTGAAGCTTCTGTCTTCTAAGAATTGACTTCTCCTTTTCTTAAAATTGATTCTTCATAGTTGATCTTTGCTTTAGAGTTGACTTCTTCTTCTTTAGAATTGATTCTTTTTGTAATCAAACAAATATATTTTACTTCTTTTTCATTTAAGAATCAAGTTATTTCCTTTGAAAACTTGATCCTTGGGCTCACACATTTAATTTTTGAAAACAAGAGACTTTAGAGAACACTAAAAGCATGATCAACCATATTTAAAATATATTCAAATAATTAAAGCATTTCAATATATTTTTCTATTCAATTCAACTTTAACAATTTTTTAAGGATTTTCTTCATATTCAAAAATATCTTTCACTTTCAAAGCTCATTAAGCTCAATCAATTTTATCTTGTAAAAACAAGAATAAAGCAAACAATATCTCCCTTTTTGATGTGACAGAATTAAGAGTTAAATTTGCTCATTGAAGAAAAACTCCCCTAGAAAATATGCTCAATATTTCAAAAATACTTTTCCCAAGTAACCCTCCGCTTGAATTTGTGCTTTTTGAAATAGATTTGCATTTAAGTTTGGAAACACTTTTGAAATGCATTTTGAAAAATCCACCCAACATAAATGAAAATTTAAGTGCAAATTTGTTGCAAGCTTAAATCCTATGTGAAATTAAACTAACAAGTAAATGCACGTGTCGTGAACAAGTAATAAAGTGATAAGTACAATTGTCGATCCCTCGAGGAGTTAGTTATAATTCTTCACTAAATACTAAAATTGGGTCAAACAAACGTTGTTCAAGCAAACCAAAGTATGGAAAATGATTAAAAACAAGCTAATTAATTAAGCTAATTAAAGAAATGCAAGGCAAAATAATTTGGAAGTAGTATTTTAAAAGTCTATGATTATGGTTTTATCCAACATTTCACTTGGACTGTTTTTCTCTAATTACTTAATTCAATGGGGCTTGATGCTAATCTAGAATCCTGATGCTTGTACAATCCTATGTCTAGGTATTTGTATAATTTCCTAAATTACTAGGTCCTCTATATGTCTATAGGATTTAATTAAACTAGGTTCTTTAGGCACAATTTCTATTTAGACTATATGTGGCATCTAGATGTATGTCTTGTAAGATCCTCTATTCTTGTATAGAAGCCAATAAGACCTAATCAATAAGGTGAAGATTCAATTGACGTAAATTTAAGTGC
>NW_018397273.1:3233996-3234222 GCF_002168275.2 Theobroma umbraticum
AAAACGATGTTAATGGGTCCCATGTGCCTTTATTAAATAAAGCTAGAGCTAGTAAGTATATATTTAAATATTACAGTGGTACCTTGGTGAGGTGTAAATTTTATATTTTATTTGTACAAGTGTAAAGGAAGAAAGATAGAAGAAAATTGGAATTAAAGAAACATTGAAAGTACCAAATTGTAAAGGATGAAAGTTTAGAGGGTCACATGGTAAATAAGGAAAAGTT
>NW_018397273.1:3234431-3234594 GCF_002168275.2 Theobroma umbraticum
GTAATGAGATTGGTGCATTAGGTGGCCAAATGAGGAAAGTGAAATGTGGATTGCATGTGACTTGAATGGTGGAATAAATGGCCAAATAAAATGTAAAGTGAAGCTTGTGCATGGAGTTTGATTGGAGGAATAAGGTGGCAAATGAAATAAACCAAAAAAAAAA
>NW_018397273.1:3234694-3243685 GCF_002168275.2 Theobroma umbraticum
AATTAAGTGTATTGGGTTTGAATGGTTGCTAGGAAGCATATAAGTAGAGGAAGTAAGCCATGGTTGTGTGCCGGACTAGGTAACAAGTGACTGGCAAGTAGAATTAGCTAGATACGCATCCAAGTCAATAGCGATGTAGTATCCCGCTATTGTACGGTGAGTAGGGCGTGTCGATTTTCAAATTTCCATACTATATATATTGCTATACAATTATAGATGTGTCAATTTACTTTCAATGCGAATTATGGATAGCATGAGTTGGTAGAATGTTAGGCTTGTGAATGCCATGCTTTTAAGAGGTTTTGTATATATGTATGTATAACTATACATGTAAAGGATTTTAAACTAGGAAACAAGCCTTTTACCACAATTTATATCAAAGTGTGCCTTGTTGATTTGTTTGATATGCATGCATGAACAATTACATATATTCACCATGCTAACTTGATATTTAAAATTCATGCAAAGGTTTTACATTGCAAAGTCTTACAAAAGAGGTTTTATTATGTTACCGTGATTGATACTTTTGAAATGGATTTGAAATGAGCTTTTGAGAACTCAATTTATTTTAAATGGTTTTACCAAACTGAGAGATTTGAGAGTAGGTCAGATGTCTCATTGAAAACGTCTGACCCTTGTACACAAGTGAGCTCTAGCTAGAGAATCTTTGGGTTGTAGACGGACTGTTAGATGTGGCTGAGGCCATGGTCTGTGATATGTGTACATGGCTAGGCCACAAGTGATATATGCGATTTTGACTGCTTGATTTCTCCGATGTCGACCAACATCATTGAGACGGCCATGGCTGTGGGGATCCGATGGAGTGGAGCTCCCAAATGTTATTATACAAAAGCAGGTCCATGAGTTCTTTATTTCTATTACTTACTCAAGAGTGATATCTCTTTGGGTTTTCAATATGTATTCTTTCGCATGGTGAGAATTATAAGATTTTCCATTGCTCCCATATTTATACTATGATGTTGGATTTAACTCCTCACGTATGAGGTGATTTGCAAATTTGTGTATAAGCTTTGATAACTCTTGATTTGATGGAAGCATGCATGTTAATGTCGAATTAGTTGGAGTAAAGTTGTTGAATGATTTCAAAGATGGGAAATCTTATACTTATACTAGTTTAGATACATTAATTGTTAAATGATGCGTTGCCCTAAAATTCCTGGTTTTACAAATAAGGCACAAATGCTTCATTTAAATTACAATTGGTTTATGCATACTCTTATGTTTTAATATTCAAATCTTCTGCCCTTAGCTCGTTTTCCATCTACACCCTACTCACGGAGTTGATGATCAATGAGTCTACGAGACTCACCCCTTTATTTCCTTTGCAGATAAGTAATCGGTTAAAGTGCATCGGTCAGCAATTCGAGAGTAGCTACAACATAGGTAATGGCATTTCATAAACTTCCACTCCGAGTTGCTCTGCTGCATAGGGATCGTGTTGTGGAAATAGTTAGATTCTTAAAATTTATTAGTTATCGAAAATGTATTGCTAGAACTTAGAGGTTGTGTAATGAATATTAAATGTGTTTGTATTTGACTTAAAGTTTATCAAAATTGGATATTGTAATCAAGTAGTGACATATTAAATACAAATGTTTATTTCGCTTAAGCAAGTGATAGTATCACTATTGCTGGTCAGTTTGTATCCGTAAAAGAATATTTGAATTAATTGTCTGAAATCTCAACCAAGGCTTGTTCGGTATTTGGCCGGTTCACTTGCAAGTCTCAGATGTCGGTAGCGATCGGGGGAGAAGGTTGTTACATGTCGACCTTAGTTGCTAATCAAGGAACTTAATTTCTAAGTGATACGAACACATATTATCCAAGCCTAGGTCTAATCTAAACTAACTTTGTCAAGTCTCATTTGGATACCATAACCATTCAGTTGGTGATCAACAATCAATGGTCAATAAATTCATATTTGAATAAACATCAATATACCCATTCAAAATAAGTAAAAGAGAAACAAATAATCCAAGTTACATGAAGAAATCAACCAATATCCTAGATAAAAGCTATTTAGTTCATCATAGTTCTAGCAAAGTTTAATATTTCTAGAAAATAACTTATTTATACAATTAAAGATACAGAGAGAAAGGGAAAACTAGTAAGAGAAATGATTTGTTGCAACTTTTGGAACCAAATCTCCTTTGATTTCTTCCATTTTTCTTTTTTTATAGAAAGCTTTCTTTTCCAGAAAATATTCTCTACTTCCAACCCTAAAAGCCCACTTAAAATGGCCTATTAATATCACACTTTAAATGCTTTAACTGACAATTTTGAATATGTGCAGATTTAAATTCCTCTTGTTAGTGCCTAGGTCTTGCTGCTGTGTTTGAGGGGTGGCAAGCGCCTAGGTGCTGGGTAGTTGGTGCGTAGGTGCTAGGCCTTTTGTTTGTTGTAATGCAGTCTGTAGCAGTACTCTAGATTCCAATGTGATTTTGACCATGATTCATTTAGAACTAGGAAAAGTTATAAACTTGAACATTGTAGCACTTCCTCTTTGCTTTCTAGAGATACAAGAATCACAGTGATCAGACTTTTGTAGCTCAAGTTTCACTTAAAACACTGTAGCATATTCAAGAGACACCTTAAGCCATTTTGCACAGTTTATCATCCATTAAGCTCTCTTGCATGTAAAACCCTTCAATAACAATAGGACCGAATTAGTGATGGTTGAAATTGTGATTTTTAACATGAAATTAAATTAAAATTGGTTAAACTAAAATAATTAAACATGCATCAGACTTATTAATGAAAAACATGAAAATTACCTAAATACAACTTAAAACACAAGGACTTTGCTCTTTTTATGCCCAAAAATAGTACAAGATAACTCTATTATATAGAGTTATCAAAACTTACTCACTATATTTTACTCCTTTTTTGTTACATCAAAAAGGAAAAGAAAATGGAGTATAAGAACAAAGAAAGAAAAACTCATAGAGAGATAGAGCATTAGTAGCACAAATTAATTATAGTTATCAATAAATATTAATGATTAAATCATAGAGACAGTCATAGCGAGTAAGTTTAATCAATCAGTAATTAACATAGAGAGATATTAACATAGAGTAACATGATCAAAAAGATGTTTCATTGATTAAAAGGAATGTACAAGGTGCCAATCTCCTTACAATTAGACTTACACAAAATTAAGACATGTGCAAGTGCTGATGCGTATGCCTACTAGTCAGAATTAGTATCAAATTCTAAACTATCAAAATTGAGAATTATGGTGGGCTTTGTTGTGTTCATCCTATCATGGAATCTCTCTTGGTTGTGGGCCAAATCAATTTGATTTTTCACTAGTTGCTTCATTTCTTTATCTAGCTTGCTCACAATTTTTTGTGGTTTCTCAATCAAGTGACAACAGTGATCAAAGTCCTTTTGGAACTGAGGAACAAATTTTGAAATTGCATCTTCAATCTTTTGCTCAATCTTCTCCAGGTTTTGTTCAACCATCCTCCCTTGGTTGTCAACCCTTGCACTAAGATATTCATATGCACCTTGACGAATATGCATCATGCTAGGTTGACTAGATGGGCTTGGAGCAGTCTGTGGACTGCCTGTTGATGAGGTAGCAGTAGTGGTTGGAGTAGGTGGATTTCTTGGCGCTTGTTGCTCTTTTTCTTGAGCTCCATCTTTTTTAAGCCAACCATTCTGTTCAACACTATACTCATACCCCATTCTCTCAAGGGTATTCTTATCTAAGAACTTAATCTTTTTCTATATTTTGAGCTTGTAGGTGCTGGTGTTTATCCTTAACTTCTGAATTACTTCACTAATATCCATACTATAAACCAAGTTATTTCTTGCTCCTCGAACCAAATATCTCATGTCTTTGAAAATGAACTGAGGAAGATCAATGGTATTTTTCTTTTGATTTGGTACATGAACCACATTTCCTTTGGAGTTACCAAAGCATGCTTTGTTTCAAAAGGTCTTATGTTGTAGGCAACAATTAGATGCAAAATTTTATCATTTAGACTCAACCTTGAAAAGCTATTAGGGAATTTTGCTATTGTGATTGGCTTTACAAAGAATTCGACATTTAACTCCTCTTCTGATATATCATTTTCTTCACTTATAAAGGTTAATGCATTTTTGCTTAAAGGTTTCAACCTTAACACTTTTTAAAGCAATGAAGGTGTAATGACATATGATCTTCCAGCTAATGAAATGAGGAAGGATTCATCATGACTGACAATATTTGTTGGGTTTGCAGGGACAGCATGACAGAAAATTACACAGCGAAAAGAAAAACAAAATTGATTAAACCACATAAAACAATGCTTCCAACGATAGATCACCTTGATGATTTTAACACATAAAATCTAAAAAAAAAATTACAATTTAGAAAGTTACCATGCCATGTGATCTCTTAATTACAATGGCATTTTCTTGGGGCAATCTTGCAACCACCACAAGGAGCAAGAATCCTAGCCAGTCAAGTGCTTAGCTTTCAAGGGTAGTACACATGATTGTAAAAACAAGCCTTCTTCAATTGAGGGAGTTTTTTTTTTTTCACATTTCTTTGTGCTACCAAAGAGGACAACGTTTCTCCTTTTTCTAGTTCTCATAAGATAGTCGAATCTCTCTATTGAAAATTCCTTCACAAGCAATTTTCTTTCTTCAAAAGTTAAGCGGTGGCTAGTAAAGAAAAACTCCTTTTTTTTTTCTTTTTTGACAACTAGGTTTGTTAAGAATGAAAAGCTCTAAGAAAATAGTTAAAAGATGACTTATATAGTTAGGTCAAAATAGCTTTAAATTTACAACTAAGCCCTCAATATTATAACACATTATAATGTTGGACCCATTACTTAATTAAACTTTTTTAATTAAGTTTATAGTAGTTAAATGCCTACTATGTGATTTAAGTCCAACGTAAATAATTACACTCCCAATTTAATTTATACTGCAATCTTTGTGTGTGACCCATTAGGTTCCTGACATGTTGGTAATGGAATAGAATTATAATTTTATTAATTAATTAATTTAAATGAGTCATATTCAATTTAAATTAACTAATTCAATTCTATAGACCAAGATTGGCATCTAGCAATGCATCATGGCTACCCAATTGTTAAGAGATTCGAAGGATTCTTTGACAATCTTTCAATGTATAGTCATACAATGTAATTCAGTCACTCATCATTGTTAGGAGCAATACGATTAGAGCATCAATGCAGTAGGATAACAAAAATTGAAACAAAATAGAAACCATGCCTTCTACTTTTGGATCACCATGGTAGTTTAATGCAAAGTCAAACTCCATAGAAAATTAGAATAAGATTTTTACCTTTCTAAATGATATCATAAACAAATCATTTTTTTTTTGGTGTTGAAAAGCGTTAACACCTTGTTTTGTGAAAGAATTCCAACCACTCTAACGTTTGGCCTCCAATGTTGCACTTACGATTCTAGCATATCTTTCTCATGAAGAGAGCTTTATGCCACGGGCTTATGCTAGCAAGTGGACAATGATTTGTCCTCTTTTCTTCTTTGATTTCTAGCAAATATCAATGGAGAAGTTTTTTGAAAAAACCCTCTCAAGAGTGGTGGCATTCAAGAGAAAAACTATTATTTTTTTTCTTTTATTGCCTTAGAAAAGACTGGCTATAATGTGATATTTATATCTAGGTTTAATTTTATTATTAGACTTATTAAAATTTACAAAATAAGTCCTTAATATTGTAACAATTATAATATTTAACTAATGTCTAATTAAACTCTTTTAAATACATCTTTAGTAGTTAAAACCTAGAATTTGATTTAAGTCTAACTTAAATCATCACACTTTCAATTGAATCCAAATTGCAGCCTTTGTGTATGACTTATGAAGTCCATAACATGTTGGCAATAGAATTGAATTATAATTTTATTAATTAATTTAAATTAATCATATTCAATTTTAAAATAACTAATTCAATTCCATTGTAACACCTCATACCCACATATAAGAGCAGTGATAGGTGAAAGGAATATTTTGAAACAAAATATTTCGTACGTGAAGACATGATAATTAAATAATAATATTTTATCAAGAATAAATTAGCAAGATAAAAAGGCAATTCTAAAGTGAACTAGAACAAGTGAGACATTTTGGAACCTGAGGAGTCAAGTGAAGGATTTTAAAATAAAATGATATTTTATTAATAGTAAAAATTAAAATATTAATATTTTATCTGTGGTTGAAATTAGTCATGAAGAAGGAGTATATGACTAATCTAAATGGAGGAGAAGAAGTAAGGATGAATTGCGAAGAAAAACGACATAAGCAAGGCGCACGTGCCTTTATTGACCAAAAGATGAGGGGGTAAGAATATATTTAAATATTATGACGATATTTTGGTGAAGTGCAAAGTTGATATTTTAGTTCTACACATGTAATGGAAGAAAGATAGAAGGAAATTGGAATTTAAAAGAAATGATTGAAGGACCAAATTGTAAGAATGAAAAGTTTGGTGGGACAAATGGTAAATAAGGAAAAGTTGAGGACCAATGTGCAATTACAATATTTGAAGCTAAGCGGACATTAACTAACTAAAGCAAGTTAGATTATGTGAGATAATAATATGTGCATGTAAAATTCACTATTACATGCAAATGATGGCATGCAAAAAAGTGGAAGGTAGTGGGGAACATGTGGGGCACCCATCATGTGAAGTAAAAAGGAAGGATAGGCTTAAACTTGTTTGCATGAAAAGGGATTGGTGCATTAATTGGCCAAATGAGGAAAGGGGGACATAAATACATGTGTCTTTAATGGTTTGAAGAATGACTTAATAAAATATGAAATAAGGATTGTGCATGAAAGGTGATTGGAGGAATAAGGTGGTGATTGAAATAAATAAAGTAAGGATAGATATTGGAACAATGGACAAGGGAAGAAATTGGTGCATGAAGCACCATTAGGTGGCAAGGTGGCCAAATAAAATAAAAAGAATAAAAATGCACGAATTTTGATTGGTTTATGAGGGTGGCCAAATGAAATCAAAGGAAAAATATGTGCATGAAATGTGATTGGCCCAATGGGTGGCGATATAAATGAAAAGTTTTAAGAGAGAAAGAGAAAGGTGAGGGGGGACTTAGGAGAAGCCTGAGGGCCAGTTATTAGAAAAGAAAAGAGAGGAAGAGAAGTTTGAAAGGTGTTAGTTAAAATTCTACTATGCAAGTATACGTATCGAATATATAGTATATTAGCAAGCAGAGTATCGATCCCACAAGGAATTGATATAAAATTTTACTAAGTACTAAAATTAAAACAATTTAGTTTTATTCAAATAATTAAAATCTTAATTCTAATTGAACTAAAAATTACGCAACTAAAACTAATTTGATTACAAATTAAAGCAATAAGATAATTGGGCAAACAGCAAATCAAACAAGCCTAGGATTACAATATCCCTCACACTTCATCTAAATCTTACCTCTCTTTCTTAACTTATTTCAATGGGTTGAATTGCTAACCTAGAGTCCTAAATTATTTATAAAGGTCTCCCGACTCATCTTATAAAAATATCTATTTTAACTAAAACACTATATCCCTATGTGAATTGAAATTAAAATAGACTCATTTAGTTCAGGTCTAATCTAACTCATATGGCCTATAGGTATATCCCTATCCTATGGGCAAATCAATAATATGATCATATGCTATCTCAATTTTAGTCTACACTAAACTCCCTTTCCAAGTTTGTTTAGGTTTCTAGATTAATTTAATTGGTGGCCAAGCAATTAAAGAATTAAGAACAAATTGAAATAAACAATTCAAATCCCATTGAAAATAAACAGAAGAAGATAAAAAATTAGATTACATGTGAGTTCAATTGCAATCCTAGAAAAATAATTTAGTCATAGTATCTAATAAAACAATATCCCAAGAAATTTAGCCATGAATTCAAGTCAAAGAAAATAAAAAAACACAAAGGTAAGAGAGAAAACTAATAGTTAGAGATTTGTGATCTTGATTCTCTCTCTAATTCTCTTGTTTCCTTGCTTTTTTCTAGCTCCAAATCTCCAGAATAGTTGCTTGCTGCCTCCCCCAAAAATCTCTAAAAAGGCTCCTTAAATAGGCTCCAAATAACCTAATTTTCGAAATCCCGTTAACTTCCTTATTTTTAGGAAAGTCGTGCAGCGCTGCGGCGCTACTTCCCCAGCGCTGCAGCTCTGAGTTCTCTGGAATTTTGTATGTTTGCTTCCTTTCATCAACGCTGCAGCCTTGTTCTCCCAGCCTGTGGCAGTCTATCAACTTCAAACGTGAGTTTCACCCTGATATGTTAGGAACTGGGCAAAGTAGTAAACAAAAAGTTTTATCCGTGTCTCTTAACTTTCCAATGGATTAAGAATCACATCAATTGGACTTCTGATTGAAAGATTTGCTCCAAATACGCCATCATGTTCAGTCTTTACATACTGCTGCAGTGGTCCGACTTTGACAATATTTTGACCATGATCCAATCAGAACTGGGAAAATTGGTGAACATAAACATTGTATCCCTTCTTCTTATAATTTGATTGGTCTAAGAATCACCTCATTTGGAGTCTTTTAGAAAGAGAATGGTCAAAATACTGAAACTATACGAATGAAGCTATCACCATACTTCACTGATTTTCATCCAATGAGTCTTTTTCATCAATTCCGCAAAAGCCATAAGAGAAATTAGCAATACTACTCTAATAATTTAAAATAAGATAACCTAAATTTAACTAAAATAACTTAAATTAATCACTTACAAGTAATCACACTAAAAAAAACACCTAAAATGCTAAAATTCGAACTAAAATCTCAAAGATCTAGCTACTTAAGCTCCAAAATGAGTCAAAATAACTCTATATAATAGAGTTATCAAAAGGATTCCACCCGGGAGCAAGAGATAAAGAGAAAGAAAAGAGAGAAAGGAAGGAAAGGCTCGATTTGCACTAGATCAAGAAAAATCGCAAGGTTTCCTCCTTCATCTTGTAGCC
>NW_018397273.1:3243695-3243820 GCF_002168275.2 Theobroma umbraticum
CTAGCAACCAAGGAGTCTCCAACACTTAAGAAAGAAGTCGTGGAGTGTGGATGGAAGTGTAAAGCTCAGTTTTGCAATTTAAGCAAACAAAGGTAAGGATTTTGGTTTTTAGTTTGATTAATCCT
>NW_018397273.1:3243830-3244132 GCF_002168275.2 Theobroma umbraticum
TTGATGACTAAGAGAGATGTCTTGTGGCACCAAAGATCAGCTTGATTGAAGAAGGTTTGGTGACATGCAAGCCACTCAAAAACGTGGGTGCATGGTGGGTGCCAAGTGAAAGGAAAGTGGTAAACTTAACACTTTGTTTTGAGGCCTACAGTTAGTTGAATATTCTGAGGAAATGATTGTGTAAAATGTTGGCAACTTCGTGGGTGGAACTTTGGAAGAGCATTGAGGTTGCATACAAGGTCTAATCGATCACAAAGGTAAGGCATGCAAAGTGAAATGGTGGTAAGATGTTTTGAGTATGG
>NW_018397273.1:3244442-3245805 GCF_002168275.2 Theobroma umbraticum
AATGGTGGATTGAGAAATAAAGCATTGAAAGTAAATAGATAATGATGCATGTGACCTTATAAGTAATCGAGTAAATTAGGAATGATTGTTGCTGCCATATATATATATGGTTAATGTTATCAAAATATAAGATGGATTGGGATGAAAATTGCTTAAAATAGTTGAAATGGGCACTTAATGATATAATCAAGTTGTCAGTGCACGTAACATAAAGGATTACGCAAGTAGAAGATATGAATTCCATTAGTAAAAGTATGTCAAAATGTATATGAATGTGTAAGGATTGAGTGGGAAAGAAAGATGTTCTAACATAATGTAAGTTGTAAAATTGATGCTGAATGTATGATTGAGAAAGGAAAATGAGAATGATCAATACTAAGTACATTAAGCTTTGTTTATTACTAGGAAGTGTGTAAATGGAAAAGGATTGCCGTAGCAATTAATTAAAGGAGGAAACATGACTGGATTAGTGGCAAAGTGGTATCCCGCCATCGTGAGGTGAGTAGGGGGTGTCAATTTTAAAATCTCTGTAGTATATATTGTTTTACATTAATAAACATTGTTGGCTTTTCTTAAGAGCATTTGTGGATAGCATGAGCCATTAGCCTTGATATGCCCTTTTTAAAATGGATTTATAATGATTTATTTATTGCTATTGTGGAAAGCACGAGCTAATAGAACTATAGCAGATTGTGGATGCAAGTGTTTTTAATGTGATTTGGATATATCTATAGATAAGCTATATATATAAAGAGTTTTAGAAATAGGGAAACAAGCCTTTCATGATGTTTGCATCAAAATTCGTACCTTATATTTCTGTGTGATATGCATAGCTAAATGCATTTGTTAAATGATTTAAAATGCAAGTTTGAGCACCGGTTTTATTCTGATCTTTGTACAAAGGGTTTACACCATGCTATTTAATGTGTAAAACAATTTGAAGGATTAATGAACCTTGATTTCAAATGTTTTAAAGGAAAAGCCTTGGAAAACTTGATTTAGTTTCTACAATAGTTTTGACAAACCGAGAGCATCGAGAGTAGGTCGACTGTCATTTCTGTTAAGTGTGACCCTTACACACAAGTGAGATCTAGATAAAGAGCCTTTGGGTCACTGACGGGCTGTTGGAAATGGCTGGAGCCATAGCTTATGATATACGTGGCAAGGCCATGGGTTGTTATATGTGGCTAGGCCACAAGTGATATTCGCAGTTGTGACCGCTTGATTTCTCTTATGTCGACTAACATTGTTAAGATTGCCATGGCTATGGGATCCGGTGGAGTAGAGCTCTTGGATTGTTATTACGTGGAATTGGGTCCACGGGTGATTACGATTCTTACCTATTCGAGAGCCTTATAAGTTT
>NW_018397273.1:3246079-3246225 GCF_002168275.2 Theobroma umbraticum
GCGTGCATACTTTATATTGTTATTCATATTTTTATGGCAAGCAATGTTTTTGATATTTGAACTCAGTTTCATTACATTTGTTTTTGGCACTATTTTGCCAAGTGAAATATTGTAATGATGATTTTACAGCTTCATTTTTACAAGGC
>NW_018397273.1:3246483-3250072 GCF_002168275.2 Theobroma umbraticum
GTTTTATCATTCGAATATATCTGCCTTATGCTTGTTTCCCATCTATGCCCTACTCATGGAGTCGATGATCACTGAGTCTATGAGACTCACCCCTTTATTTCCCTTTTGCAGATAGTGATTAGCTTAGCGAGGAATCATCGGCATTTTTAGTCCACCGCGGATAGGTAAAGGCATCTCATAGCTCTTTATTCTGAGTCACTCTGCTACTAGAGGTCGAGTTGTCATAGTGTAACTTGTTATGAAATTAGACAATAGTGTCAATGGGAATGTACATTTGGAGATTATAAGTCTTGATGTATTAAGTTTACGATTATATGGAATAAAGGTTTAGTCAATTTATAAAGATTATCTTATTACAAAGAGTTTTATGGTTCAAAGAAATTTTCATAGATTGATGGCAAGAATATGAAGTAATAACTAACATTTTAAGTAAGGCTTGTTTGGGACTTGGCGGGTTCTTCCGCGAGACTCGAACGTCGATAGCGATCGAGGTGCAGTCGTGGCAGACTTGGTATCAAAGCTCTAGGTTTAGCTGAGTCTTAGGAATTCCTATGTCGGTCAGCAGAGTTGTTGGAGTTAATGTAGAGGCCTGTCCTTTGATTATGGGTGCGCAACACGAATCATGGGTAAAGGCTGCACAAACTCTTTTTCATCTAGAAGCCTACCTTAGTTCCAATACGTAAGAGGTCAAGAATTAACGAATGTTTATGTATAGGTTTTTGAGGTGCCCTTGCGACACAACATGAGCTGCAGTGGGAAGAAAAGGAAAGGTTCCCCTAGTATTGAAGAAGGATAGATGGAATCCACTTCTCGGAGCCGTCATGTGTAAGAGTGTGAAAGCCCACAAAGCAAACTGATCGATATTCTAATCGGATGGGTTCCCTCAGGAAATGAAATAATATTTAAGAGTTGGAGAAGCCTTGAAAAGATGGCGCATGATGGAATTGATCTTAGGAAAAAGGACAAGGAAAATGTGGGAAAAGTAACTGTTGGGAATTATTGTCCAAGGAAGGTATTTACTGTTCGAGATTATCCTCTTGGTTGTGGGAGAGGTGCTGCACCCGTAAGTAGGGAAGATTATGTGAATGAACAGCAAGGTGAAAATGCTAAGGATGAGAAGGATCCTCAAGAGGTCGAGGATGATGTGGATCATGATACATTGACAAGTTCAAGCTCAGACAACAGTAGTTCTCTTGAAATCATATGGTCTAAGGGGAATTATAGGATTACGAGACTATGTTGATGTAGTTGAACTAAATTATGATTGTTATTTATATGTTTCGAGAATTTGAGACATGATTGACTCTCATGTGGTTTGAACAAATTAACTCGTAGTTAATTTAGTGCTTTGATGGAGTGTTTGAAATTTGTCATGCATTATTGAGTTGGATTACCATTGGTAGAAGTATGTCAATCTTCCAATTATTTCTTGTGGAGTATGATTAATGGTTGAATAGAGACACCCGGTGCCATGATATTATAAGATGAATTTTTAGATTAATAGTGATGTGAGCATAAGGTGTTGATCAAGATGGACTACTTTTATGGCAATTTTAAGTTAAAAGTTGGTAAATTAGTGAATTGCAATGCAAGAAAGACAATGAGATATGGATATCAAGGAATTGTGGAATGTTATAAATGGTGAATAATTATGTGTGCATTGTTATATATATATATTGTGAATCCATTACAAAATATGGAACAAACGTCCTAAGATGGGATTTATTGAATGATGGTAAGTGTTAAAAGATAATATAAGTTTGAAATTATTGACTTGGTCAAGTGCACATGGTGAACAAGGTGGAAGAAGTGTTTAGTAAGAAAATTTTCCAGCAACTACAGTGCCATAGCGCTGAAGCTACCCCATATCCAGCAACCTCAGTGCTGTAGCATTGGCTTCCCAGCGCTATAGCATCGAAACCAGCAACTGCAGCACCACGACCATGACTATCCAGTACCGCAGCACTGATGATACTTGATGTTTGTGGATTTATGACAAAAAAAATAAAATAATAGATAAATAAAGAGTGATTAGCTCAATAATGTGGCATGATGATGGATTTACAAGCCAAATTATGGTTATTGGTTTTGATGTCGGGCTTTCTTAATTAGAGTTTTAAGTGTTTTGAAGAATGTTTATGTGAATGAATGGAAAAGTTCTTTATTGTCTTATTTATTGACATGTAAGCAAAAGAGAAATTGAAAGTTCTTGAGATGACTACAATGAGATAAGCTATAATGTGCAATGTTAAGACAAACATCATGTTAACTAAAGTCAAATCTTAAGGAATAAAAGGGACAAAAGATTAAGCCTTGTTAAAAAGACCAAGAAAAGAGTGAGTGAAAAGTTAAAAGAATGTATGAGGCATTGATAAAGTAAAGCCAATATTAAATGATGAAATTGTGAATAAAGGATTATAAGATTGGCATAGCAAATGAGTTGATATAAAGTAATGTCATGAGGATTTGTAAATCTTATCTTGACATGGTTGAAGGGGAAAGATTAGTAACAAGACAAGGCCTAATTATGTGGCATACTAGAAACTTATGAATATCAATTGAGGCATGAATCGATGAGTATGCATTCAAATTTCTTGGAAAAAAAGTGTATACTTTTGGAATGAATGTGCTTGCAAGGATAATGGACAAAAGAGAAATTAAGTGTTTGGAAAATGCACCAAAGTTTTGAAAAGGATATATCAAACTATATGTGGCAAGAATGATAATTGATGTTACTTAGAAATATTTTATATGCGCATTGATGTAATGTGGTATTTGGAACTTACTAAAGAACTTAAAGGCTAAACCACGAGTTATGTGGTTGCATGTTATGAGACATAAATTAAGGTGGATAATTAGAAGGAAATATTCAAAAGGAATTTTGTTATGAATCTTGTGAAAACGAGCATTAAGTTGTGTAGTTACAAAAAGGAAGTTGTATGTTTGAAAGTGGATACTTGCAATGATATTGAGATGTATTTAGTGGAATCATATTTCAAGTATTGCAATTTTAAGCATTGATTGTGTAGATGCAAAAGGAAAAGGAAATAATGACATATCGGTATAAACAAATAGTACAAAAGATGATTCAAGGTAACCATGATAACAAAGTCAGTTAATGAAAACCTCTTAATGTATTATAGAAGTTAGAATTCAAAAATGCATAAGGCACGCATAATTCAAATGAATCTAAGTCCTGAGTGACTAAATAATATTGAAATGCAAAAAGATATAATATATGCCTGAAGTATGAAAAATAATTGAGAAGTGAAGATAACTTTTTGGAATGATTGTATTGCATGAGATGTCAATACCAAGTAAAGATGAACCTTGAAGGATCAATAAGAATGTAAGGCATACACGGATATCGGATGGTAATTTAATGAAAATGATATGTAATAATTGAAATGTGATTAATGACATTGTGATGTAAGGATACATGGTATAATGAAACTTGTACTTATGATTGGAAATGATAAGAAAGAGTATAAGCTTGTAAATTATTGAAGTTGTGCATAGATATAAGATCAATCTGTATGGATTATATAGAGTCAAAGTATGGTAAGATGTAAGTTAAATGGCAACTTAA
>NW_018397273.1:3250082-3250218 GCF_002168275.2 Theobroma umbraticum
GGGTAATCTGGAATTGACTATACCCTAATGTTTGTGGATTAAACTCGATTTATATATATGAAATGGAAAGGTAAATTAGAAACATCAAGATTGAGAGAAGCAAAAGGGAGAATAAAGTATGAATCATATGTTCTAA
>NW_018397273.1:3250228-3250368 GCF_002168275.2 Theobroma umbraticum
TCGAATCTTGGTAGTGGATTGGAATGAATAAAGAGAAATTTAGCCTGAACATATTTGACACGAGGATTCTTACACATGGTGATGAATGTTGACCTTAAAATGTGTGTGCATATGTACATGTGGAGTTGATTATGTGACCA
>NW_018397273.1:3250378-3250961 GCF_002168275.2 Theobroma umbraticum
AAGATTATTTTTAGTAATTTGAGATTCGAACTCAATATGTTTGATGAGTTGTGTAGGTGAAACAATGATAGAAGATACCATCAGAATTGAATTGTGTTGATGTAAGGAAATTTTGAAGTAATCGTCACAGAAAGGAAATTAAGAAATGGAATCTATAGTGTAGTTAAGTTTTACTAGGTGAATTAATATGACTGAGATGTAAGAAGTAATGAAGTGCTATGACATAATTATATTACACTCTGCATAAACAATAGTGCAATGGATGGAGAATAAATGGTGATAGTACTATGACATGGATATTTGGAAGAATCAATCAAGAAAGATAAAATTTAATATCGTTGATGATGATTAAAACAAAAGGTTTTAAGTTCTAATAATGACATCATACTTTGAGATATGAAGAATTGGAAATAATGAAAAGAATTTTATGGTGAATGAAAGAATTACAATTGGGGTTAAAGATTGGCAAGTGAGTTGCCCTTCCGCATGATGTAAATCTCATTGGTTTAAGAATGATGTAGAGATGTGAACATTTGAATGTGTAATCTATGGAGAAATTAAGAAGATTGGAATTACATAAATG
>NW_018397273.1:3250971-3252329 GCF_002168275.2 Theobroma umbraticum
ATGAAATATGAGGGAATGATGAAAGATTCAACTTCCCTTAATGATAAAAATATGTACAGGAATGAATGCGGCATGTTTATAATGCTATAAAGTTATGTAATAGAGTATGGGGATAAGATGAATGAATATCAAGAAGCTTGACAAGATACGAAGTAATAAGATGGTGATTAGGAATATATAAGTATGTATGAATCGTGATTGAAATTGATATGATTGAGATTGAGATACGTTTAAGGTTAGTAATAAGAATTGAAGCGTATTGAGACTTTAGTAATAAAAGAGATTAATGGTTGAAGGGTACTGCTGTTTTGATTCAAAGAGAGTAATAGATATAAGTTACATACCTTAATCTTGTAAAGTGTTCCAGTCGAACTGAAGGTAAACGAGCTGGATAAATCAAAATTCCCTATGAAGAAGGAGATGAAGTATGATCATAGAGTGAGATTTGTAACATGCTGTGGATATGAATTCGAGGACAAATTCTTTTTAAGAGGGGAGATTGTAACACCCCGTACCCTCATATAAAAGCAATGGTAAGCAAAAGGAATATTTTAGAATAAAATATTTCGTACGTGAGGATATGATAATTAAATAATAATATTTTATCGAGGATGAATTAGCGAGATAAAAAGACAATTCAGAAGTGAACCGGGACAAGTGAGACATTTTAATATAATAATATTTTATCGAAGAGTCAAGTGAAGGATTTTGAAATAAAATAATATTTTATTAATAAAATAATATTAAAATATTAATATTTTATCTATAGTTAAAATTAGTCATAAAGAAGGAGTATATAACTAATCTAAGTTGGGGAGAAGAAGTAAGGATGAATTTTGAAGAAAAACGACGTGAGCGGAGCCCACATATCTTTATTGACCAAAAGACGAGAGCGAGTAAGTATATATTTAAATATTTATGGCAGATTTGATGAAGTGAGAATTGATTTAGTTGCACAGATGTAAGGGAAGAAAGATAGAAGGAAATTGGAATTTAAAAGAAAATGATTGAAGACCAAATTGTAAGAATGAAAAGTTTGGTGGGACAAATGGAAATAAGAAAAAGTTGAGGACCAATGTGCAATTACAATATTTGAAGCTAAGCGGACATTAACTAACTAAAGCAAGTTAGATTATGTGAGATAATAATATGTGCATGTAAATTCACTATTACATGCAATGATGGCATGCAAAAAAAGTGGAAGGTAGTGGGGAACATGTGGGGCACCCATCATGTGAAGTAAAAAGGAAGGATAGGCTTAAACTTGTTTGCATAAAAAGGGGTTGGTGCATTAATGATAACTTTATTATATAGAGTTATTTTGACTCATTTTGAGAGCTTAAGTAGCTAGATCTTTG
>NW_018397273.1:3252429-3252580 GCF_002168275.2 Theobroma umbraticum
CACCTCAATTTCAGCTATGGGGAAGGAAAAGGAAAGAACTTCATGTAGAGGAAGATAAAAGGGAAGAAACAAGGGAATAAATGGAGAGAAGAGGTTAAGGCTGGCTGGTTATGGTGATGGGTGCGGTTTGGGAGGAAGAAATCCTTCACAA
>NW_018397273.1:3252789-3252939 GCF_002168275.2 Theobroma umbraticum
TTCTAGTGTTCAGCATGTCAAGAAGAAAAAAAATAGAAAATTCTCTCCCCTTTTGGCCGGCCAAAGGATGGAAGAAATGAGAAGACTCAAGAAGTTTCAAGATAAATTTTTGTTGGTCAACATAGGTAACTTCTTTGTCTTTTTCCCCTT
>NW_018397273.1:3252949-3253146 GCF_002168275.2 Theobroma umbraticum
CCCATCCTTTCCTTCCCTACCTATACCAATTTTTTCTACAAACATAACATGCATGACCGGCCATGTGGGAAAAGAATGAGAGAAAGAAATATCAAGCTTCCTTTGTAAGCTTTGACCAAGCTAAATCGAAAAATCTCCATTTAGCCCTCCGAAGTTCTCATTCTTTTTATTGAGTCCTTCCATCACTTTTAAAATTT
>NW_018397273.1:3253273-3253531 GCF_002168275.2 Theobroma umbraticum
GTCACCATAATATTTAAATATATACTTACCCGATAATGCTCTATTTTATCAAAGTATACAGGTTCCCTCCAACCTCATGGTTTTCTTCCAATTTTCCTCTTTTCTTCCCCTCCCCTAGTTGGATTAGTCCTATAACTCTCTATTTTAACTAATTCCACTAATAAATGAAATATATAATATTTCAATATTATTTTATTTCGAAATATTCTTTTTACTTGTTACTATTCTCTAACGCTTAGATTTATGTCAAATGACCTT
>NW_018397273.1:3253681-3253862 GCF_002168275.2 Theobroma umbraticum
CCACATCACTTCTGTTGGGCATTCTTAACATAAGATTTTGATTTACTCATTATACTTACTTCCAATCTTTATAGAAAACTCACAATGTCATAACACATACAATTATGCGTAATACATTTCTTAAATTAGATCATTATTATTCTTCTTCTTATACAGAGATTTCAAATATATCATCACTTCT
>NW_018397273.1:3254132-3254237 GCF_002168275.2 Theobroma umbraticum
AAGCATTTTATTCCACCATTGACTATGGCTATATTGAGAACCAATCATTATCTACTGCTATATATTTCCATATAATTTCCATTGAAGCATTCCAATGAATAACGA
>NW_018397273.1:3254247-3254324 GCF_002168275.2 Theobroma umbraticum
ACATCCTTATGGTCTTAACCAATCTCTTTATTGACCAGTTTAACCTCTTAAGTTTAAAATTGCTCAAAAATTTCCTT
>NW_018397273.1:3254334-3254478 GCF_002168275.2 Theobroma umbraticum
TTCCAAGTCTTATCTTGATTACTAACCATCTCTATCAATCCAAAGTCGTAGCTAATTTACTAATTATATGCCACACAAAACATATTCAACTTGAGGTTCCTTAGAATTATTTTAAATGTCAAACCTCACGGCCCCATTAGTTCA
>NW_018397273.1:3254488-3254629 GCF_002168275.2 Theobroma umbraticum
GAAGAAATTGCACACTTATCTTTTCTTACATGTTCTTTAAAATTAAAGAATCATGTATTAAAACCTTTCTGAAATTAACTTCTTTTGGCCCCTTTTTACCTTAGGGAATTAAATCCATAATTAAGCATTCACAATCATCCT
>NW_018397273.1:3255094-3255341 GCF_002168275.2 Theobroma umbraticum
ACCGAATAAAATTATAACCAACTCCATATGAGTTTTTGTGCTGATATGCAACATATATATTCATATATATATATATTTCCAAAAATTTTAACTTCAAGTAATCTTAGGCATAACAAACCCAATAAGCCATCTGAAAAATTAAAATAACCGACGATCAAGTTTAGAATCATCTCTTCTACTATTCCTTTCTATGGATATAACATCATTTTCCCTTAACCGTCATACAATTAGTACTTGTAATTGCAAA
>NW_018397273.1:3255452-3255643 GCF_002168275.2 Theobroma umbraticum
TTTTCACAAAATTCATAACAAGATTCCTCTTGAATATTTCCTTGTAATTGCCCATCCTAATTTATATCTCACATCATGCAACCACATAACCCGTGGTTTAGCCTCTGGGTTCCCTACCAAGTTGCAAATACCACAGTACATCAATATGCATATAAACTATTTCTAAGTAACATCAATTATCATTGTTTCCA
>NW_018397273.1:3255757-3255894 GCF_002168275.2 Theobroma umbraticum
CAAACACTTAATTACTCTTTTATCCATTATCCTTGCAAGCACATTTATTCCAAAGGCATGCACTTATTCTCCAAAATATTCGAATGCATGCTCATCTATTCATGCCTTAATTAATATTCTTAAGTTTCTAATATATC
>NW_018397273.1:3255904-3256028 GCF_002168275.2 Theobroma umbraticum
CCTTGTCTTGTTACTAACCTTTTCCATTCAACTATGTCAAGTTAAGATTTGCAAATCCTTATAACATTGATTTAGATTAGCTCATTTGCTCAACTTTGTAATCCTTCGTTCACAATTTCATCAT
>NW_018397273.1:3256252-3256391 GCF_002168275.2 Theobroma umbraticum
TCTCTTTTGTTCACATGTCAATATATGGCAATAAGGAACTTTTCCATTCATTCAGCTAAGCATTCTTCAAAACACTTAAAACTCGAATTAAGAATTTCCAACCTTAAGGTCAATAGCCATAACTTGGCTTGCAAATTCG
>NW_018397273.1:3256647-3256809 GCF_002168275.2 Theobroma umbraticum
GCTCTTTTACCACCTCGTCCAACATATGTACTTGACCAAGTCATTAGTTTCAAATTTGTACTAGCTTTAACTGTTATCATCATTTAGTAAGTCACACCTTAGGCCATTCTTTCCATATTTTGTAATAGATTCATAGTAAATATAACTCTACATATCTAATTA
>NW_018397273.1:3256819-3256944 GCF_002168275.2 Theobroma umbraticum
ACAACCTTCCACAATTCCTTGATCAACACTTTATGCTCACCTTACTATTAACTCCAAGAATTCATATTTCCTTATTTCCATAATTACTCCCATTAACATATATTGAGGCATTCTCAATTTTATGC
>NW_018397273.1:3257044-3272674 GCF_002168275.2 Theobroma umbraticum
AAGAGAAAGAAAAGAGAGAAAGGAAGGAAAGGCTCGATTTGCACTAGATCAAGAGAAATCACAAGGTTTCCTCCTTCATCTTGTAGCCTTGTGCTATTCTAGCAACTAGGGAGTCCCCAACACTCAAGAGAGAAGCCGTGGAGTGTGGATGGAGGTGTAAAGCTCGGTTTTGGAATTTAAGCGAGCAAAGGTAAGGATTTTGGTTTTTAGTTTGATTAATCCTTGCATATGGGTTGATGACTAAGATAGATGTCTTGTGCAAACAAAGATCGGCTTGATTGGAGAAGGTTTGGTGACATGTAGGCCACTCAAAACTGTGGGTGCATGGTAAGTGCCAAGTGAAAGGAAAGTGGTAAGCTTAACACTTTGTTTTTGGGCCTACGGTTAGTTGAATATTGTGAGGAAATGATTGTGTTAAATGTGGGCAGCTTGGTGGGTGGATCTTTGGAAGAGCATTGAGGTTGCATGCAAGGTCTAATCCATTGCAAAGGTATGGCATGCAAAGTGAAATGGTGGTAAGATGTTTTGAGTATGGTTAGGAAACAATTATGCTAGTTGAGAGTTAAAAATGAAATGAATGAAAATAGTGGGTATGTGTTGGTGTGAAAAGTTTAAAAATGTTGAGAATGTTGATATATGATGAATGGAAATTGATGTCATGTTTAGTGGTGGTATGTTAAAAGTGAATATGGTTGTTGAAAGAAATCTAACATGCATGAGCTATTTAGAAATATTGAGTTTGCTTGGTAGGTCATTCAAAAGAATAAAGAGAAATAATGTGAATGGTGGAGTGAGAAACAAAGCATTGAAAGTAAATAGATAATGATTCATGTGAACTTACAAGTAATCCAGTAAATTAGGAATGATTGTTGCTGCTATATATATATATATGGTTAATGTTATGAAAATATAAGATGGATTGGGATGAAAATTGCTTAAAAAAGTTGAAATGGACACTTACTGATATAATCAAGTTGCCGGTACATGTAACGTAAAGGTTTATGCAAGTAAGAGATATGAATTCCATTCGTAAAAGTATGCCAAAATGTATATGGATGTGTAAGGATTAAGTAAGAAAGAAAGATGTCCTAGCATAATGTAAGCTGTAAAATTGATGATGAATGTATGATTGAGAAAGGAAAATGAGAATGATCAATACTAACTACATTAAACTTGGTTTATTGCTAGGAAGTGTGCAAATAGAAAATGATTGCCATAGTGATTAAGTAAAAGGGGAAGCATGACTAGATTAGTAGCGAAGTGTTATCCCGTCATTGTGAGGTGAGTAGGGGGTGTCGATTTTAAAATCTCCATAATATATATTATTTTACGTTAATAAACGTTGTTGATTTTTCTTAAGAGCATTTGTGGATAGCATGAGCTGTTAGCCTTGATAGGCTTCTTTTTTTTAAAAAAATGGATTTATAATGATTTATATATTGCTATTATGGAAAGCACGAGTTGGTAGAACCATAGGAAATTGTGGATGCAAGTGGTTTTAAAGTGATATAGATATATCTATAGATAAGCTATATATGTAAAGAGTTTTAGAAACTGGGAAACAAGCCTTTCATGATGTTTGCATCAAAATCCATGCCTTGTATTTTTGTGTGATATGCATAGCTAAATTTGTTAAATGATTTAAAATGCAAGTTTGAGCATCAGTTTTATTTCGATCTTTGTACAAAGTGTTTACACCATGCCATATAATGTGAAAAACAATTTGAAGGATTATTGAACCTTGATTTCAAATGATTTAAAGAAAAGCCTCAGAAAACTTGATTTGGTTTCTCAAACGGTTTTGGCAAACTGAGAGCATCGAGAGTAGGCCGTTGTCACTTTAGTTAAGTGTGACCCTTGTGCACATGTGAGCTCTAGCTAAAAAACCTTTAGGTCGCTGATAGGCTGTTAGACATGGCTAGGGCCATAGTTTGTGATATACGTGGCTAGGCCACGGGTTGTTATATGTGGCTAGGCCACAAGTGATATTCGTGATTGCGACCGCTTGATTTCTCTGATGTTGGCCAACATCGTTGAGACTGGAATTAGGTCCACAGGTGATTATGATTCTTACCTACTCGAGAGCCTTGTGAGTTTTCGACACATACTCTTTTGCATGGTGGAGAGTTAAGATTTCTTTACAGCTCCCTTTATTTGATTAAAAGCTTTCTGTGCTTACTTGATGATCAAGGAATGGTTTATGTGGTCGTACATTTTGATTTCTTTACATGCCACACATTTTGAGAGCATGCATACTTTATATTGTTATTCATATTTTTATGGCAAGCAATGTTTTTGATGTTTGAACTCGATTTCATTACATTTGTTTTCGGCACCGTTTTGCCAAGTGAAATATTGTAATGATGATTTTACAGCTTCAACTTTATAAGGCACAAACATTCTACTAGTGATTTGATTTTTCTAAGATTACTATACTTATTCCGGTTTTATCATTCGAATATATTTGCCTTATGCTTGTTTCCCATCTACGCCCTACTCACGGAGCCGATGATCATTGAGTTTGTGAGACTCACCCCCTTATTTCCTTTTTGTAGATAGTGATCAGCTTAGCATTCAGTTATCGACATTTTTAGTCTTCTGCGGATAGGTAAAGCATCTCATAGTTCTTTATTCTAAGTCGCTCCACTAATAGAGATCGAGTTGTTATAGGGTAACTTGTTATGAAATTAGAAAATAGTGTCAATACGAATGTACATTTGGAGATTATAAGTCTTGATGTATTAATTTTACGATTATATGGAATAAAGGTTTAGTCAATTTATAAAGATTATTGTTCAAATTTTATTACAAAAGGCTTTACGATTCAAAGAAATTTTCATAGATTGATGGCATGAATATGAAGTAATAACTAATGTTTTAAGTCAGGCTTGTTTAGGATTTGGTGGATTTTCCTGTGAGACTCGGATGCTAGTAACGATCGAGTAGTGGTCATTACATTCATAAACGAAGATTGGCATTTAGCAATGTATCATGGGCAGCCAATTGTTAGGAGAGTCAAATGATTATTTGACAACCTTTTAGTGCACAGTTTATCAATGTAATCATTCCTTCATCATATATCCCAAAGATGATTAGATCTTGGTGCAGTGCCTACTTTTATTGAACTTCATATTTATTCCTGCAGTTATATCATTAGCTTTATGGAGACTTATGAAACTCATTTCATATTTCCTAATCACCTTGGCCATGGATGTGATTAAGTTAATATCAACCAAGAACTAATGAGGTATTTACCGCTGAATCACTAAGGGTGATGATTCTTATTTTGACCACCCATTTTCCTTCATATGCTTCATACTGTACATAAAAACATCTTGTTTTGGCATCCTTGGTTAGGCACCTATAGGGATGAAATCAAAGCATAGCTCTGCACGTACAAGATAACCTGGAGTTTCTAATGTAGGGAGTAGTTACGCAGCTGACACATGAGAAGTATTACATAGACACTTGAGTGGTACCAAATGCAATTCTCATGGTAGGTCATGTTCAGTGAACTTGCCCTCCCATGGCAAGCACCCGCATGATAGTTCCAAGTATCATTAAATTGCAACCTATGAGAGCTGTTGCCTACTTCACAAGTAAGGAACATAACTTGTGCCAATCTTTGAGCATTATTGATGCCCTATCTCAATAATAAAATGACTAGAAACTTTTAGGAACAATATTTTGATGCATTAGGATTTTATAATTGTATCCTAATACAATTCCTTTGTAAGGCATATATAATTTCACGGGCTTTATCCACATAAGTACAAAAAGTAATTAAATCATAAACTTATGGATAAAGAACTACCTCAGAATTATTATAAATTAATAAAATGCCATACATGAATAACTTAAAATGTAATTCCCATACGACTAGAGATTGGTTTGCAGGGCTCATACTAACAATCATATATCTCAAAGACAATAAGTGGTTGGTGTAGTGCCTACTCTTATTTACTTCTATATTTGTTCCTACAATTAGATTATTAGCTTTATAGAGACTTAGGAAACTCATTTCAAAGTCTCTTAATCACCTTGGTCAAGGATTTGATTAAGCTAATATCAACCAAGAACAAATGAGATATTTCCCCTTGAATCACTTGGGTGATGATTTCTATCTTGAGCACTCATTTGCCTTCATATGCTTCATACTATACCCAAAAGCATCTTGTTTTGGCATCCTTGGTTAAGCACCCATAGGGATGAAATCAAAGCATAGCACTACACATATAAGATAACATGGCATCCTAACTCTAAGGAGTAGTTACACAATTGACATATAAGAAGCATTGCATAGACACTAGAGCGAAACACTAAATGCACTTTTCATGTCGGGTCATATTCAGTGAACTTCCCTATCCATGGCAAGTGCTTACATGCTAGTTCTAAGTATCTTTATACTTTAACATGTGAGAGCGATTGCTTATTTCTCAAGTAAGGAACATAGCATGCGTCGATCTTCAAGCATTATTGATGACCTGTCTCAATAATACAATGATCAAGAACTTTTAGGAACAATGCTTTAATGCATAAGAATCTCATAATTGTATCCTAATAAAATTCCTTTACAACATAAGTATAAATAATAATTAAACCATGAACTTAAGGATAAAGAACTACTTCAATGTTATTATGAATAACTAAAATGTTATACATGAATATCTCAAAATGTAATTCTCATATAACTATAGGTTGGCTTGTAGGGCTCATACTATCAATCTCCTGTTAGCATTGAAACTGATCGCCTATGTATCTAATACCAATGTTCTCAACATGACGATTATGTTTTTCCTGGAGCAGTGCTTTAGTGAAAGGATTAGCAACATTATCCAAATATACAGTTTACATAAATGTCTCTTTTTCCAATGATCGCCTTGATCACATAGCAACGTCGTAATACATGTTTGGATTTCAAATAAGACCTTGGTTCCTCTACTTGAGCAATGGCTTCGTTATTATCACAATACAGAGATATTAGATGAACAATGCTAGGAACAACATCTAGTTCAGTAATGAACTTCTTAATCCAAAATGCCTCTTTTGCTACCTCAAACATAGAGATGTATTCGGTCTTGGTTGTAAAATCTCTAGTCATCTCTTCTTTGGAACTTTTCCTACATATTGAACCTCTATTAAGTGTGAATACATATCTACTTTGAGACTTGCTATCATCTTTGTCAATCTGAAAGTTTGCATCTACATAACCCCTAACTCTGAGTTTGCCTTCTTCATAGACTAGAAATACATCTTTAGTTCTTTATAAGTACTTTAGGATGTTTTTTACAACTAACTAGTGACTTTCACTAGGATTAGTTTGGTATTTGCTCATGAAACTTAAGATATAAGATACATCTAGTCTAGTATAAGGCATCACATACATGATAGATTTTATTGTGAAGCATATGGGATCTTATCTAAGCAATCTCTCTTCTTTTGATTTCATGGACATATGTCTTTGGAGAGATAGATGCCTTGTGACATAAGCAAGTGTCCTCTCTTAGACTCCATCATGCTAAACCATTTTTGTACCTTGTCTATGTACATGGATGAAGAGAAACTTAACAACCTTTTAGATTTATCTCTATAGATCTTTATTCCTAGAATGTAGGCTGCTTTTTCTAATTCTTTCATGGAGAATTATTTAGACAACCAAATCTTCACAGATTGCCACAATGGTATATCTTTTCCTATGAGCAATATGTTATCAACATAAAACACTAGGAAAATTATTATGCTCCCACTAGCCTTCTTATAGACAAATAGTTCATCCTTTTTCTTGAGGAAGTCCAACCCTTTTACAGCTTCATCAAAATGGATGTTCCAACTCTCAGAAGGTTGCTTAGGTTCATAAATGGACTTTAAAGCTTGCACACCTTGTTAGCATTAGCATTAAATGTAAAACTTTCAAGTTGCACCATGTACACTTCCTCTTGCAAATATCCATTGAGGAATGCCATTTTCATATCCATATGTGATATTTCAAAGTAATGGTATGCTGTAATTACAAGCAAAATCCTAAATGATTTAAGCATAACAACTAGTGAAAAGGTTTCCTCAAAGTCAATTCCTTGAATTTATTTGTAACCTTTTGCTACCAGTCTGGCATTAAAGGTTTACAACTTGTCATCTACATCGATCTTTCTCTTAAAGACCTAATTGCAGCTAATGCATTTTATCAAGTCCATACTTGGTTGGTATCCATAGCATCCATTTAGCTTTCATAGCTTTTATCCATTTCTTAAAATTAATGTCTAACATCGCCTCCTCATAGGTTGTAAGCTCATCATTTATGGGCAATACATCCCTTTCTCAAAGAAATCAATATCTCTTTGGAGCTTGACATATCTTACTAAACCTTCTTAGTGGTTATGTCTTTTGAGATTGTGGTTGTACATCAAATGTCACAATCTCAAGCTCAGGTTCCTATGGAATGTTAATTTGTGGGTCTCAAATTTCTTCATGTACAATTGTACTCCTACTAGCCCTTTCAACTGAGAACTCTTTCTCAAGAAAGGTTGCATGCCTTAAGACAAACACCTTTTGCTTAGTGGGATTATACAAGCAATATCCATTTGTTTATTTAGGATATCCCACAATTCTACATTTGTCTAATCTCATTCTTAGCTTATCAGACATTGTATGCTTCACATAAGTAGTACATCCCTAAATGTTGGCATAAGACAAGTTGACCTTTTTCCCACTCCATATCTCATATGGTATCTTATCTACTAATTTGATAAGAACCTGGTTCAGTAAGCGGCTAGTGGTTTCTTGGGCTTATCCCTAGAAAGATATAAGAAGATCTTCACGACTCATCATGGATCGAATCATGTCTAACAATGTTCTATTCCTTCTCTTAAACACCCTATTGTGTTGTGGAGTCTTCGAAGGAGTCCATTTTACGAGAATCCCATTCTTTTTTGGATAATCTTGAAATGCTTGGCTAAGATATTCTCCTCTCGATCAAATCTAAGAGTGAGAGTACTCTTCCTAGTTTGTTTCTCAACCTTTGTTCTGTATTCTTTGAACTTTTCAAAGGATTCAGATTTAGATCTCATCAAATGCACATAACCACAACAAGAATGGTCATCTATGAAGGTGATTAAGTAAAAGTATGCTCCTCTGGCATTAGCATTCATAGGACCACATACATCTGAATGTACAAGTCCTAGCAACACCCAAGCTCATTCATCCTTCTTGGTGAAAGATAACATGGTCATTTTACCAAGGAGACAACACTTACTGTTTCATAAGATTCACAATTAAATGGATCAATGTAAATTTGTTTGTGTAATTTAGTTAAGCGAGTCTCATTAATGTGTCTAAGCCTACAATGGCAGATGTAGGATAGTTTTGGAACATCTTTTTGTGCTTTTTTGACCTCTATATTGAGTATGGGTCTATTAGGATCAAGCATATATAGATTGTTTGAATGTGTCCCTACATTATAGTGTATTTCTCTATTGGAGAAAAAATAATGATTGCCCTTAATGCTAAATTCAAAATCATCATATAGTGCCAAGTATGACATAAAAATGATGTTTTACGACATGGAAAGGACATAATAGCAATCTCTTGATTCCTAGCTCAACTCAGTAGCTAAAGGTATGGTAACTGTCACTACAACTGAGGTGGCAACCTTTGCTTTATTACCTACTTTTAAGACCAGCTCTCCCTTTGTTAATCTTCTACTCATTTCTAGCACTTTCATGTTGTTAATAAGTGTGACCCACATCCAGTATCTAATACCCATGATGGGGGATCAGTGATAGCTAGTTTTACTTCAATCCTACACATGGTTAAAGGTGAAACTTTTACAAGCTTCTCATTCTATGACTTTGTCAAAATGGCAAGGACATCTTCCTTAATGACATCTATTCTTAATAAATGTTTCAGAATGTTTCTCAACTTGATATGCCAATCCAAACATTTTGGCTCGGATTTCATGATGGCATCATTTATGCAGTGCAAAGTGTTGTGTATTCACATACTAACAACCTAGACATTTAAAAAGCATATATAAGTATTCACATATTATAATCAATTTAAATGAGATAGTTAATCTTGAATTGGTTGCTTCCACTATTTTCTTCAAGATGATAACCCTCCATATCACCTTAAGCGATCTTTATAAGGATTCTCTTAGTGGGCTAGGATCCCTATTCATTTTAATCATGATTTTGAGTGTGCTGAACAAATCATGATAAATGGATTAGGTAGGTAACTAAGCTTACCAATTTTATCTCTATACAACTCCTAGATTACCTACATGACAACACATTGTCTAAACATATCATATTTGTTTCGCCTAGCCATTGCCTTTGGTTTCCATAATAATCATGTTTCCAAGCATTCAGATTTTATGAAACTAGTAGAGTAAGACCCACCAATAGCTCAAACATACTATATAGAAGTGTGACCTTGGGTGAGCTCAACAAGCGTCCAATTAAAAGAGCAACAAGGTTATCTTGCTATGTGGTGGATGACAACTTAATCATGTGTAACATGTGACTCAACGTTTTACGAGGGATTTTGGTATTTCTTATTAGGTTTCATTTGTATAGCATGTATAGCAATTAATATATTGCATAAAATTAAATCTATAACGTGCTGTTTTACTAGGATGGTTGTGGACTTTTCTACTCTAGTTTTCTTGAGCCATCAAAGGAAACTAGTTAGTCAAATCCTAGGAGATTGCATGCATTAAGCACTTTATGCCTTACCTTGCATCCACCTTTAACTTTTCATGGCGCCTTGGATCTTCATCTTCAAATTTACTATCACGACCTAAACTTGGGGCTTTGTGACCAGCGAGTGAGCCTGGTAGGCAAAGCTTGCAAGACCTAAGCAAGCTTGAGAACTTTGAATCACATTACACATAGCCGAGGGATTTGGTAAGCAAATATTCATATAAAAAATTTAAATTCAAATATAAAACATTATCCTTAGAACATAGTTCATACATAATATTCATAAGGCTATACATTGGCCATTAAATTGAGTTTGTACTTAACAACCTTTACAAAAGTTCAAATGGCACATCTTGCTTACATTTACATTTAACCAAATGTGAAGTGGAAGCTTACAACATATTTAGTGGAGTGGATGTGTTAGAATGGGACCTACAGAATGCCAAAATTGGTTTGTTAATGGATGATCCTTGCCACACAATCTTATGGCCTATTTATCTACACATGCTATTCAAATGGGTGAGTCCTCTAATACTCAATGAGGGATGCAAATAAATTTAACATGTAAAATTCAAAAATATATACATATATATGTAATGCACTATCAGTGCAACCAAATATTCTAACATACATCTCCAAGGTTAAGGGCATATTAATCATCCTTAAGGAATCTCCATAATTATCATACAAATCATCGGGCTTATCCTTTAAGCCATTCAAAGTCATTCTCCATGGCACACTGTAGTCGCTGATGTATCATATCAAATCCTGATCAAATTTATCTAAGCCTATCCGATGCTACGTCACTTCACTCATAATTCGAATCATAATTAAACGAGCGATCATCCATTAAACATCATCAAATCATGCACGATGGCTAACAATTTGAGTCAAATCACACTTAAGGCAAAGCCATTAGTGGAGAGTCAAATCACGTTGCTATTGAAACAAGAAACAGAGAATTAGAATCATTGTCTAGAGTAATCTCTTGATGGATGGCATCACTTAGAGTATTCTCAGATGAGTGGCATCGAAGCACTACAGGTGGGAATCACGGGTGAGACTAATACTGTTGTTTCTACTTACCACCATCTTTACAAGCACAGAACAAAGTCATAAAGAGATGGGACTCCACTCAACCTCAAATCAAATCAACATCCAAAATTCATCCATTGGACGGAACACATATCCATAAACAAGGCCATCATGCCTTCATCATTCCATATGTCTACATCAAATCATAAGTCACATTCAACAAGCTTTAATA
The DNA here is from genome assembly GCF_002168275.2 of Theobroma umbraticum. Taxonomy (NCBI): domain Eukaryota; kingdom Viridiplantae; phylum Streptophyta; class Magnoliopsida; order Malvales; family Malvaceae; genus Theobroma; species Theobroma umbraticum. The sequence continues at coordinate 3,267,008 of NW_018397273.1, forward strand.
ATCTAGAAACTTGGTATGGTTCTAAGTGCCTTTAAGACTCTAAGGCATCAACTACCTAAATCCTCTTAAAATCATTCGTTTAGGGCAGTCTACTCTTATATTTGATAAATCTTGGAGTTTGATGATTTGATTGTATATTTAAGTTTATGTATGAAGGATATCAAATAAAATGAATGGTTTGAAGTGTTTTCATTGAAGGAAAATGAATTAGAGGCTTTAGGAATGAGTTTGGGGACTTAAGAAAGTGAAAGTGTGAAATATGGGCATGATTTATCGATAGATGTTCTACACCTATTAATAGATGCAAGATAAGAATGCTTAAAAAAACAAGTTGGATGACCACCTGAGAACTTTGCAAAGCAAAAGGTCCTAGAAACTATTGATAAATCTACAAAATTTATCGATAGATGGTTGATGGAAATGAAAAATAAACAAGTTGAGATGCATCTATCAATAGATTTGTGGAGTCTATCGATAGATGGTTGAATAGGGAAAAATAAAAGAGGGGGTTATGGCATGATTTATTGCTAGATTTGAGGAATCCATCGATAGATTAAAGTTAATGCCCAAAATATTTTGAAAGATTTATCAATAGATCAACTCAAAAATGCAAAAATAAAAGGGGTTTTAGGCCATTTGAACCATTTTCAACAAAACCAAACCCTTTCTCTCTTTAAACCCTAAAACCTTAGCCTCCCAAATGGATTTTTTGAGCTTGGGAAACTCCTCTAGAGGTAAGATTACACCATTTACCAATTGATTTCCAATTTAATCGGTAAATAACTTAGATTCGATTTGGTTCAACTTCAGAGAGATTTTCTCCATTAAGTTTGCTAGGGATTTGAAGTCAAGATTCGAGCAACCCAACACCTAAAGTAAGGATTTAGCTTACTTGTGGAAAGATTGAGCTTATATATCGAATTTGGTTATTTTTGAAAACTTAGGCAATTTTGAAAGTTGAGAAATAATTATGATTTGATGTGTTAAGGGGAAATTGCAGCAAATTGGGCACATTTGTAAGCTGAAAAGACGGTTGAAAGCTAAAAATTGAAGCTTGGTTGTGGACGTGCTTCAACTATCAATGTGAGTGTGTTTAAATTTAAAATGTATGTCATGCATGATGCCTATTAGAGGCACTACCATGGTACTAGAAAAGATGTACATAAATATGTACGTTTGCTTAGATGTATATGCCAGGTTAGAAAACAAAAGTTAGGAATTGTGTGCCTTAGTGCAAGCCATATAGGTAGCTTATGTTTTGTAAGCCTAGTCTAGGAAGTCTAGAGGATATGATGAACATCATCTTTATAGAAATCAATGCCTAAGTATCACAAGGCATAAGTCCACATACTTAGTCATATTAATCCATTATCAAAGTCCTCAAATGCATTATAAATTTAAATCCATCCTCCACAATTACATCCAAAAAATCAAGGGTGTTACATTATTCTCTCCTTCTAAGAAATTCATCCTTGAATTTAAATTATAAACCATAAATTGCAAATATTTTAAACCTCAAAGAGATAGAGGTCTTTCTTTTGCATTTCCTTTTCTAGTTCGCACCTGGCTTCCTCGACCGAATGGCTTTGCCACAACACTTTCATTGTAGCAATGCCTTTAGAGCAAAGTCATTTTACTTGCCAATCCAATATGGCTATAGGTTGCTCTTCATAACTGAGACCATCTTATAATTGGACTTCATTATATCATATCACATGCGAAAGATCGGGAACATACTTCTTAAGCATGGATTCATGGAAGACCAGATGAACATCAGACACGTTAGGCGGTAATGCCAGGTGATAAGCAATTGCACCAACACACCTTAATACCTTAAAGGTTCTGACGTACTTAGGGCTTAGTTTACCCATCTTTTCGAACCTCTTAACTTCTTTGGTTGGCAAAACTTTCAAAAACACATAGTTGCCAACTCCAAACTCCAAAGGTCTATGCCTATTAGCAATGTAAGATTTTTGACAACTTTAAGTCGTTAGCATCCTTTCTTGAATTATATGCACACTTCACTCAGCTTCTTGGACCATCTCCAACCCTAAAAGTTTTCATTCCCCAACTTCAAGCCAACCAATAAATGATCTACATCTTCACCCATACAAGGCCTCATACGGAGCCATAGTAATCATGGCTTAATAGCTATTGTTACAAGAAAATTTGGCCAAAGGCAAATAATGTTTCCATGAGATCTAACGCCCAACACAATTACTCTCAACATATCTTCCAGCGTTAGAATAGTGCAATCAAATTGGCCATCCATTTAGGGGTGGAAGGCCATACCAAAATACAATCTAGTGCCTAAGGCCTCTTTCAATTTTCTCCAAAATTGAATAATGAACTATAGTCCCTTGTCTTACAATATCATCACTAGAACACCATAGTCTTACCATCTCATTAATATAAATTAGGCGTACAGAGCTACTCCGTACTTAGTTTTGACCAGTAAAAAATAAGTTGACTTATTTAGTCAATTATCACCCAAATGGCATCATAGCCAGCCCTCGCTATGGTAAACCCGTCACAAAGTCCATTGCTACATGTTCCCACTTCCACTCAGGTATTGGTAATGATTGTAGCAATCTTGAAGGTTTCTGATATTTCAGCTTTTACTTGTTGACAAGTCAAACACTAAGAGACATATTCCTCTACGTCTCTTTTTAATCTTGGCCACTAGTAAACAAACTTTAAATCATAACACATTTTGGTGGCTCCAAGGTGTATTGCATAGGCTCTAATATGTGCCTTTTCCAAAATCTCATTTCTTAATCAGCCATATTTAGTACATAAACTCGCGATCCATATCTCATTAAACCATTGGTGCTATAAACAAAGTCTCAGGCTTTATCCTCGCTCATTTTCCCAAATATTTTCACAAAATATTCATCTTGATCCTGAGTTGCTTTAATCTGATCTAATATCATCGGCTTAATTCTAAAATGTGCCAATAAGGTGTTTGAATGATTAATCTCCAAGTGTACTGCCATACTGCCCAGATCATATAAACTTTGCATCAAGGATTGTCTTTCCACAGTCACATGTGCCAAACTCCCCATCGACTTTCAGCTTAGAGCATTTGCTACCACATTCACTTTGCCGAGATGGTAAAGTATGGTGTAGTCATAGTCTTTCAATAACTAACCATCTACACTGTCTCAAATTTAGGTCCCTCTGTTGAAATATATACTTCAAACTCTTGTGGTTAGTATATATTCCACAAGTCTCACTATAGGGATAATGGCGCCATATTTTCAAAATGAATACAATTGCTTCCATATCTAAGTGATGTGTAAGGTAGTTTTATTCATGCCTTTTTAGTTGTCAGGAGGCATATGTTATGACTTTCCCATGTTGCATAAGCACACAACCAAATCCAATTTGTGATGCATCACAATACATAGTATAGCCTCTGGATCCACATAGTCGGCTCAACAGTGGCATAGATGTGAGGTAAGCCTTAAACCTTTGAAAACTAGACTTACATGCATCACACTAATTAAACTTAACTCCTTTCTAAGTTATTCTTGCTAAAGGGAATGCAATCTTAGAAAAATCTTGTACTAATCGTCTGTAATACCTAGCTTAGCCTAAAAAACTTCTAACTTCAGTTACAGATGTCAACCTTGGCCAAGTTTTCACAGCTTTGACATTACTAGGATCCACTTGCATCCCTTGTTCAAACATGATGTGTCCCAAGAAATGGACTTTACTCAACTAGAATTCATAATTTGAAAACTTAGCATACAATTGATGCTCTTTCAAGGTCTAAAGCATGATTCTTAAATATTGTGCACGTTCCTCCAAGCTCTTAGAGTACACCAAGATGTCATCTATGAACATGATCACAAATTTATCCAAATATGCCCCAAAAGACCCTGTTAATTAGGTCTATAAATGCTGCAAGTGCATTGGTGAGTCCAAACAACATTATTGTTGTTGATTTCTCACATAGGTGCACATATCGTTAACAAATAACAAAGTAAAAAGTAGAATTCATTCCCCCGAAGAATTGAATTAATCCCTACTTGCTAACTACTAAAATTATCACATCCTAATCTTATCCAAACAATTAAAAATTAAATTAAAAAGAAAGATTAATTTTAACAAACTAAAGACTAAAACTAAACTAAATTAATTAGCAAAATTATTTTATTAAATCCGATTGACTTTTAAACCTAAGATTATGATGTCTCTTAATACTTCATTTGAATATTGTCTTTCTCTCTTAATTTAGTTTAATGGATTAAATTGTTAACTTAGAGTCTTGATTTATTTAAAAGTCTTGATGGAGTTTCTTAGGAAAATATTTTTCTCAATTAATTTACTATATGTCTATGCAAATTAAATTGAAAAAAGATTCATTAAGTTTATAGTCTAATTTTGACTACATAGGGCTTATAGGTGTATGTCTACCTTATATAAAAATCAAACAACCTAATCAACTTAGTGTATTCGATCATACGCTATTCTATTCAAGGTCTACTTAAATCTCTTTCATCAAGATTTAACCTAGGTTTTCAATTCAATCTAATTGGTGGCCAAGTAATTAGAAGTATTAAGAACAAAATAAAATAAACAACTTAAATCCATAAAACATAAGCAAAAAAGAGATAAGTAAATCGGACTACATATTGAGTTCAATAATAATCTTTAATAAATAACTTAGTTCCCCATCAAGTCATACATTGTCATCAATTTATGTATAAACATTAAAATCAAACTAAGAAAATAAAAGAATAACAAAAGGATAATATAACCCAAAAATTGTATGACGGAGTTGGATCTAAGAAGATTGATGTGATTCTGTAAAACATGGATTTCAAAAAATTTCTTTATAAAGGAAGCAAGCAATCCAATTACACAAGCAGAAAAACACATCATTCTTATTGCAAGTAACATAATTGCATCCTAAAAAATAAGAATTTATTAAGTAAGATAAAACGTGCCTTTTATTTTGAGATTATTATTTTTGGACACCACCACACCACCAATTGATTTCTTGACCGAACAAGTTTACCACTTATTCTTCAAGAATGCTTTCAACTTGAACCTTGAGTGGACAAGGTGTAGAATGCTAGACTATAAGATGGAAACAGATTTTATCTCTATTTTCTTCCTAAAAATTAATGGCTTTCTTAAACATTAATGGCTATTTTTCTTTCAAAAAATTCAGCCAAGAATGGGAGAGAGGAGAGAGGTATGACAAAGTTAACAGGAGAAGGACGAGAGAAGTGACGGCTGAAATTTTTTTAAGAAAGATATGTACATTTCTTTTGTTCCAATCTTTGCTCATTTTTATTAAAACTCTTGCCTTAAAGGTTTAATAAAAATCAAATACCTTTAAATCAATTTTGACCGTCTATTTAGAGTTATGGAAGCATCAAACATGCTCTATAATTATCAAACTTAGAATTAAAGAATAAATAATTTATTTCTTGAATTATCATTTAGAGTTCTTGATAAAATAAAACTCCTTGTTGAATAATAACTCTTGTTTTATTATTATTTGTCTTTATTTAAAAATAATTAATGACAAATGAAAAAGTGATATTCAAACATAGAATCTTCTTAACGTTATCTTAATTTAAAACAACTCTTGTCTTTACTTAAGAAAAAATATGTTTTCTTGTCTAAATTGAGGTAAATATATTTTCTTGT
>NW_018397273.1:3272688-3273152 GCF_002168275.2 Theobroma umbraticum
AACATATTTTTTTTGTCTTAAATTAAGACAAACATATTTTCTTGTCTAAATTAACACAAAGCAGGTTTCTTGCCTAAATTAAGACAAACATGTTTTTCTTGTCTAAATTAAGACAAAACATGTTTTCTTGTCTAAATTAAGACATTACATGTTTTCTTGTCTAAATTAAGATAAAATATGTTAAACTTGCCATTTTTGTACAAAATTTAATTAATCAAATAAAGCATGCATTCCAACTTAAACAAGTTGAATTTTACAAAGCTAAGTGGGGAATCTATTTGGACATATATATTCCAAGTTCCAATAAACTTAGAATTATTCCTAATCTCATTAAGATAATTCAAGCTTATTAGCCATGAAGTCACTCCACCATAGATTCATGGTTACACTATTGGATTAACTATAATTACAAGAAATGATTCAGTACTTTATATTAATTATTAATTGTCCAATTGCAAACCTTA
>NW_018397273.1:3273162-3321034 GCF_002168275.2 Theobroma umbraticum
CCTCATAACCATCAAATGATAAAAAGTGAAATTACCATTTTACCTTTTATCTCAAATTTGTCCCCTAGTCTCAAATTTATGAAATTAGTGATTCAATACTTTAGATCTAATCTTTTGAGTATCCAAATGTGATAAGTAGCTAATTCATCCATCCACTAGGCCCAGATTAATCACCAATCTTCTTGAAATCCTTAGAAGTGATGTTAATACTATGAACTCCATTATTTGGATATATATGTTCCTTGATGTTGATTTCGATTATAATCCCAACATATGGAGTTTAGATCAATGCTTTATGATGATCATGCTCATGTTATATCCAAGATTATAAGGAGATTAAACATGAGTCCATTATTCTTCAAGATTTCGATTCTACTATAAGTAAATGCATAAGTGTGAAATCAAGATTTAAGTAACGGTTAAACATAAATTTAATTCTCACATGATTTCAGTTCATGTTATAGTGTCATTATTCGAAGTCAACCATTTCAATGGTTTAAGATTCATCATTTCTTTGAAGTGAATCACATTTCTTTCGTTGGAAGTAATCTAGATACTACTGCCCCAACACAATAAAGTGACCAACTTTATTATATGGCTGTAAACAAATTTTAGATTCAATTAAAATACATGTCTCCTATGTATGACTTTTCATACAAATGTATTTTAATATCTCAATAGAATCATGGTACTTTAATAACTAGATAATGAATACTTACTTAAAAGAAACTCCTCATCTTATTATCAAAATGTACTTTCATCACATATAAATTAAATGAAATTAAACATGAAAATATACTTGCTTTCTTGGAGACTATATTCTCAAAATTCCTAACAATCTCCCACTTGCCCTAAAGCAAGTATGACATATCCTTGATTCCAAGACCTTTTAAGTGACTATCGAAACTCTTTTATGTTAGAGTTTTTGTGAATGGGTTATTGAGATTCTGCTTTGTTGAAATTTTCTTTACAAGTACTTTTCCACATTGTATGATCTCTCGAATAAGATGATACTTCCTTTTAATATGATTTACTACCTTATGATTTCATGGTTCCTTTGAGTTAGCCACTATTCCACTATTATCACAATAGAGTGTAATAGGTTTGTCCACATCTAGAATTACTTGAAGATCCATAAGGAACTTATAAAGCCATATAGCTTTCGTTGCTGCTTCACAAGTCGCAACATACTCTGCCTCCATAGTTGAGCTTGCAATATGAGATTGCTTTACACTCTTCCAAACTATGGCTCTTCCTCCAATAGTGAAAACAGATCCTAATGTTGATTTCTTAAAATCAACATTAAATTGAAAATCTGAATCAATGTACCATGTTGTTACGAGGTCACTTTCAAAATATACAAGCATGTAATTCTTCGATCGAAGAAGATATTTCAAAATGTAGTTGACTGTAGTCTAGTGCTCCATGCCTAAGTTTGATTGAAATATGCTAACTTGTTCAGTTGTATAACACATATCTAACCTATTGCATAGTATAACATACATGGGACTTCCAACAACAGATGTATATGGAATCCGTCTCATGTTTTCAACTTTTTTTGGAGTTTTAGATGACATCTCCTTAGAAAGTTTGATTCCATGTCTAAAGGGCATAAAACCTTTCTTAGAATCTTGTATAGCAAACTTGGCCAAAATCTTGTCTATGTAAGATGCTTAAGATAATGCTATCTACTTGTTCTTATGATCCCTTACAAGTTTGATCCCTAGAACATAGCTAGCTTCTCCTAAATCCTTCATATTGAATTGTTTGTTTAGCCAACCTTTAATTGTTGATAACATTCCTACATCATTCCCAATGAATAAAATGTCATCAACATAAATTTATCCTATATCTTTTTATAGACACAAGGTTTGTCAACATTTTGTTGAAAATTGAATGATTCAATAATAGCATCAAATCTTATAATCCAAGACATAGATGCTTGCTTAAGTCCATAAATGGGCCTATGCATTTCACAAACCTTATGCTTTTGGCCCTTTTTAATGAAACCTTCTGGTTAAGCCATATAAATGTGCTCTTCAAAATCCTCATTTAGAGTGTAGTCTTGAGACTTATTTTTCATATCTCATAATCAAGATGTGCGACTATGGATAGGAGGATCCTAATGGATTTAACCATAGCAACTAGTAAGAAGGTTCTTATAGTCAATATTTTCTCATTGGGTAAAACCCTTAGCCACTAGTCTAGCCTTGAAGGTCTCTATTTTTCCATCACTTCTCTTTTTCTCTTATAAATCCATTTGCACCTTATGGGTTTTATCCTTTTAGGTGGATCTATTATAGTCTATAGTTTATTGGAATCCATAAAGTCCAACTTAGATTTCATGGCCTTATGCCACTCTTTAACATCTACATTGTTAATAACTTTCTTGTATGTAATAAGGTTAGATCATGTTCAACTAAAAGTTCAATCATGTTTTCTCCCAGACCTATGTATCTCTCTGGTTGTTTCACAACCTTCCCATTACATCGAGGCCCTATTATTTAATGTTCAACTTGTGTTTCTATTTCAACCCTTGAATCAGATTGTGTTATGACATCTTCAAAATTAACACTTAAATATGAAAGATTAGACAATTATTCTAAGACAATTTTACTTATAGGTCTATGATTTCTCACAAACTCTTACTTTAAGAAAGTGGCATTTGCATCAATGAAAACTTTCTTATCTTAAGGACTATAAAAGTAATAACTTCTTGTTCTTTTTGGATACCCTACAAATAAGCACACCTTAGGTTTTGGTTCCATCTTTGTGGACTTAGGATTTAAAACCTAGGCAGGAGACCCCCAAGTTCGTAGATGACATACAGATGATTTACGCCTTGTCCACAACTCCTTTTGGTGTCTTAGGCATGACCTTAAATGGAGCAAAACTAAGCAAGTACTTAGTAGTTTACATATTTTATCTCCAGAATAAGATTGAAAAGTTAACATAGGACATCATTAATCTAACCATTTTTAAGAAAGTCCTATTTCTTTTTTTAGCTATACCATTATATTGAGGTATTCTTGACGCTGACAAATTGCAAATTATCCCATTAAATTCATCTAGTAAATACTCACCACCTTGATCTGATCGAAGTTGTTTCAATGGCTTGCTTAGTTGCTTTCCAACTCTAGCTTTGAATTCTTGGAACTTTTCAAAGGATTCACTTTTTCTGTGCATTAAATACACAGAGCCACGTCTTGAGTAGTCATCAATAAAAGTTATGAAATATTCATAACCTCTTCTAGCTTGTACATTCATTAGTTCACACACATCTGTGTGAACTAAGTCTAAAATGTTTGGCATTCTGTTACCTTTTGTCTTGAAGGGCCTTTTGGTGATTTTTGCTTCAGTACAAGGCTCACATACTAGTAAAGGAACCTCAACCATGTTTGGTACGGTACCATCCTTTATAAGCCTATTGAGTCTATTTTGATTGATATGACTTAAACATAGATGGTAAAGATAATTTTGATTTATAATAGAATTTTTTTCCCTTTTAGTTTTAAATTATATTGCTTCTGCATCTTTTGTAGAATAAGTCATAAGCTTAAGGAAATAAAGATTATATCTTACAATTTCAAAAAAATAAATCCTTATTTGAATAAATAGTGTGCGTCTCAGTAAAATAAACTAAATAGCCAGACTTTATTAAATAAAAGACAGAAATCAAATTTCTATAAGTCTTTGGAATGTAATAAACATTTTCCAAAACTAAGCTACGACCATAAGGAAATTGAAGAATAATGGCTCCCAACACTAATGTTGAAATGAATATGCCATTTTCCATCCTCATTCAAAATTTCCTTTTACTCAGTTTTCTCCTTTGTTAAAATGCTTGCAAAGAATTACAAACATGGTTAGTGGCTTTAGAATCTACTATCCAAGTATTCATAGAATCAACCACTAAATAGGCTTCTAACATATTTAGAAAACCCATACGTAGTTTACTTTTCTAGATTTCTTCGAGGTAAACCTTGTAGTTTTGCTTCCAATGTCCTTTCACACCACAATGGAAACATTTTCCTTTAGTGTTTTTTCTTGAAGCAGTCTTTTTCTTCATGAGCTTTTTCTTTGCTCCCACTTAGGCTTTATAAGTCTTTTTATTTTCATCTATCTTTTTTTTATTCTTGGGTTTAGGCCTAGAAGTGGAAACTGCATGTGCTTCTTTTTCAAATCCAGAACCTCTTCCACATTTTGGAGATAATTCATTAGCCCATTTATGGTGTAATCCTTAGTGTGCAAATTATAATCCAATTTGAACTGTGAAAAATGATGAATTCAAGCTATGAATGATAATTGATATTTGTGTTTTTGCATCTATCTCAGCACCATGTAGTTCTGCCTTATTGAGACAAGAGATCACTTACAACGTGTAATCTCTAACTAGCTCCTAAGTTTCTGCTTAGGGTCTTTAAAAGCATTGATTACTTTCATTTTAGCAGACCTTGTTTTTGTACCAAACATCTCATGTTAATGCAACATTACGTCAGCAGCATTACCCACTCCTTCATGCTACTTTTGCAATATTCTATTCATAGAGGCTAGTATATAGCATTTAACCAACTCATTTACATCATGCCACTTCTTATGATATTTAATATCTTGTGGAGCTGATTGTGGAGTTAGTGCTTTAGGCTCATGGTCAAAAGGAACCCATGGGATCTTGTCATAATTAAGGATGATATTAAAGCTTCATTTCCATTTAGTATAGTTATCACCATTCAGAGTGCATTTATTCAGCAAAATTGAAAATGGATTCACATTTGTTATGCACATACATTTTTAAAAGTACATTTGAAATTTTGTAAGCATACTAGTTATTCATGGACTTTGAACATTTCATGATACATGTATGCATGATGACAATATATAAAATCCAATAAATTGTATTATGGGTTTGATGGTCATTTACTTTTTAGTAATCAATTAATCGACCATGGGTCGTGAGAATTTACTACCAAGCAAACTGGGAACATTTCACTTAACTATGATATCCAGTATCTTCGTACTTAACATGGTTAAGGAGCACTTTCATTTGGTTGACGAAGTTTACTAATAGAGCTACTATAGGCTGGTTAATAGTAAATTCATGTTAAATGTAACAACTATTGTTTCATTCTTTCAAACTCCTTACTCAGTGAGCCTTTAAGGGAGATCTCACTTCATAATCCACCTAAAAGGGTTTATCTTTTCTATAACACCTCTAATTTCTGCTGTAAGTTAAGTTAGTTGATGCTATATTATGTATGCCAAGTGTTTGAGGATATATATGTGGATAAATAGGTATTTACGCAAATTTTGAGGGAATATGTGATAAATCCCATAGTTTGAGGTTTTGATCTAAGTTTGATGTTGTGTTTGTGAATTTATGTGGACGGGATTAAGTTAAATGAATGATTTGAGATGTGATATTAACAAGGAATGATTTTAGGGGGTTAAACTTGATTTTTTGAAACTTTTGGAAGCTTAAAATTGCGTATAGGGGAAGATGTATCGATACATCCCTTCATGTATCGATACATTACCCCAATATATCAATACATTTGAAGCAAAGGGCATTTAAGACCATTCCACTTGAAATGTATCGATACATTTAGTTGAAATGTGGGCAAATGTATTAATACATTTCCAAACATATTGATGCATCACTGAGGAAAGGAAAAAATAAAAAAAGGTTTTGGGCCATTTTCGCCCAATCTCACTCTTAGCTTTTTCTTTCCGTTCTCTCTCTAAAAACCTCAAAACCCTAATCATCAAATTGATATTTAGAGCCATTTAGGGCTATTTGGAGCTTGCGAAACCATTCTGGAGGTAAGATTTAACGTTTACCAATTATTTTTCAATTTAATCAGTTAATAACTTCAAAACCTTATTTTTCTCCAAATTTGGTAATTTTCCCTCTTTGGCTTAGATTGGAGAATTTAGAGCTAACACTCATGCAATCCAGCTACTAAGGTATGGGTTTATCTCGTTAATGAAGGATTGGAGCTTAAATAGTTGGATTGCTAAGATTTGGTTAATTGTGAAAAAGCTATCATTTTTTGAAAGTCAGGATTTAATTAACAATTGGATGTTTTGATGTGTTCCAAGGAGGAAATGAAGTAATTGGACATGTTGGTGAGCTCGACGATGGGATTACCTCCAATTTGTCACTGTGAGTGGGTTTACATTAAAATGCATGTGATGCATGACACCTTGCCATGGTATTAAAATGTGTGTATGAATATATATGTATATGTATGATTTCCTAGATGTAAATGCCTAGGTTAGAGAACCAAACTGTGGAATGGGTGTTTGTGCACTGTGATGTGAGCCACATAGGTGGCCGATGCTATGTGTACCTAGACTAGAATGTCTAGAGGCTGTAATGAACCCTAGGAGTAGATTTACCTAGGTGAAGAATATGTTAAGAGAAGTTGATCTAATGATACCTTTGAGATTTAGAGGGATTTTGAACCTAACTGAGGTTAAAGATGATTGAAGCTTGATAAATGTGAATTGAGGTTCGATAAGGACAATGTGAATGATAAAGGCATGATTTGTGGTTTTGTGTTTTAGTCCAAGGGATGAATTCTAGATGTTAATCTGATTTGTGGACAAGTGGAGTTCTGATCCCCTATGACTATGTGTGTGCCTATAGGGATGGTGGTAAGTAAAGATGGTGGTATTAATCCTGCCTGTGATTCCCGCTTGCATTGCTTTGATGCCACCCATTTAAGAATACTCTAGGTTATGCCGACCATCGGGAGATTACTTTGGTTGATGATTTCATTTTTTGTCAACTGCTTTGGCATCGTGTGTGATTTGTTTTTTGCCCATTGCTTCGGTATGCATGTGATCTGTTCTCCGTTAGTGGCTTTGCCTCAATCATGATTTGATTCTTTACCGGTTGGCTACCAATTGTGATTTAACTATGTCTAGGGGAGGACCACTCATTGACTTTATCTGTATATGATGTGAGATAGTCGTGAAAGGCTTATATAAATATTATATGATTCTTATACGATACCTGAACAACTAAAGTGTGCCGTGGAGAATGGTTCAAATAACTTGGATCGACTTTAAGGGTAAGCCTAACGGTATGTATGATAACCTTTGGAGACATTGAGGATGATGATATGACATCATATTGAAGACTTAGGGATAATGATATGCCTTATGTTTGGAGATGTTTGTTGGATTATATGGTTGCACCAAGAGTACAATCTTTATTATGTGTTTATATACATATATATATATATTTATATATGATTTTGTATATCTACACTACTCATTAAGTATTATCATACTCACTTATTTGTGTACCATGTGCAAATAAATAGACCACGAAGGTGCATGGCAAGAAATGTCTATAAACAGGCTAGCTTTGGCATTCAATAGGTTCTAGTTACGTGTCGGTCACTTTAACGAGTCAGTTGAAGTCTTCCACAGTGGTTATATATGTAGGCACAGTGTGCCATATGAACTTATGTAAAGGTTGTTATGTACGAACTTGTCTTGGATGGCTAACGTGTGGCCTTATAAACCTTTGTATGAATTATGTGTGAGGGGTAATGTATTATTTTTGGTTTTATTATGAATATTTGATTGTTGAGTTCCTTGGCTTTATGTTATGTGATTTTGGATTCTGAAGCTTACTTAGATCTAGGGTATCGGAGCACCTAGGTTTTAAAATGTCCTAGGTCATCCTATGTGTGTCAGCAGAGTGTTGGGGAATTGGTGTAGAGTTTTGTTCACAGTTGGTGAATGCAACATTAATTATGAATAGGAGGCTACATGAACTGCCAAAGTTTTAGTAAGCGTACCTTTTGGATTTTGGAATTATGATTATGAACATGGTATTGCTTCGTCTTGGTACAAGATGCCACTTAAGATGAGAGCAACCTTAAGGGCTATGGAAATGTAAAATGCCCTAAATGAGCTTATGGAACCACCATGAGTATCCATGTCAAGGAGTCATGGTAGGACTAAAGCAACAAGACGCACTAGGAACACTGAACCAAGCTATATGTACACTGGTGAGCAAAATGTGAGAATCAGGGATAACCACCCTATGGGGAGGAGCTGTCACCCTAGGGGATTTGGCAACTAGGCTGCAAAGTTTGGATCACGAATTTGTTGAGTTCTGCAATGAAAGCAAGGCACCATCCAAGGAATAGATTGATTCTAGTTCACAAGATTTGGACTATGTGCATCAGTGTGAACTCTAAAGAAGGCGATTGAGGTCACTATAATGGATTTTATGAAACTAAAGCCCTCATCATTTATTGGTTCATATGCAGAAAAAGATTCGTAGAGATTTCTGGAGGATAGGGAATGTATTTGCTCGGCTTTAGGAAGCTCCACAAATCGGCCAATGGAATTGGTGGGTTTTAGACTGAAAGATGTGGCCAAAATATGGTTTATCACACTCATGAGAAGTAGACCATTAAGGTCATCTCCAATAACGTGGGTGAAATTTGTCCAAGCTTTTCTAGATCGCTTCTTGCCTGAAAGCGTGACAGACGCAAAAACACTAGAGTTTGAGACTCTTAGACAAATCCCAAACATGATGATGACAGAGTATGATGTCCATGTCACCCATTTCTCAAGTTATGCTCCCCATTTGGTCTTAAGTGGTGGATGCAGCTAGAATGATTGAAACCAGGAGATTGGAATCTAAAATAGAAAGACGTAAGGGTGGAAGAGCTCGGACACAGGGCCATTAGGGCCGAAGAGATTCTAATGTGACTAGGAGTCATTATGTATAGAGTTCGAGAATTTGTTTCATTCTTTCTAGAACCAAAATCCTAAACTATACTTAGTTAAGGAAATGATTTAGCTAATCTTTGGACCAATTGAACCTTTCGAGTCACCTTACTATATTCTTATCCCTATAATACCCCTTTGAGCCTAATATAACATTTTCATTGTTTAAACACTTAATTATTAACCTAGACCCTTACCTAAAAATTTCAAATTTGTTACATTCCTCATTCTTAAGTGTATAAGTCAATTTAGGGAGTGTTATGAGCTAGATAGTGAAAAAGGTAGTAAAGATGAAAAGTGATTAGAAGATCAAAAGTATGATTGCATTTATCTTTCTACCCAGTAAAAGAAATAAGTTCAGGGTATGATATTGAGAAAAAGAAAAAGAAATAGAAAAAGGGAAGAAAAAGAAGAAAAATAATGAAGTGCAGAACAAAAGAAAAGTTTGATGAAAAAGGGGTGTATTTGGTGAAGGAAAATAAAGCTCTAAATAGGTCCTAGAATGACTATATGCTTAGGGTGATTTGAGCCACATTAATATTCCATATCCTAATTTGACCCTAGCCATACATTATAAGCTTAATAAAGACCTAATAATCATAGGTTAATATTAGTCTACATTAGTGGAGAGTGAGATGAAAAGCAAACCTATGGAACTCTAGTACTAATTTGAATTTTGCATATATTTAAACTTATCAAGATTGTATGATTTTTTTGATGAAAAGATTGCACACACAAGAAAATCCATCTTATGATGAGTTTGCATTTGAATTGACACATGATCTTGAATAATACTTATGTGATGCTTAAAGTTGAGAACAAGGATTAAATTATGAGGATATTAAAAGTGATTATTGAGTTGGTGTAATTTTTTTTAGTTAAATTGTTTTCTCATTTATGTTATTTCATTTTAGTTTATGTTTTGCTAGAGAATTAGAAAAATCTTAAGTTTGGCCTATGATAACTCTATTATTTAGAGTTATGTTGTCACATTTTAGGGGCTTAAGTAGCTAAGTTTTTGAGATTTTAGGCTTGAAATTTAAGTATTTTAGTTATTTTTCTTAATTTAGTTTCATACATGTTGATTAGTTTAGTTTAAGTTATTTTAGTTTGATTTTATTTTATTTGGCTTTAAATTGCTTTAAGTTTAATTATTGTTGATCTCTTTCATTGTTTTTATAGGAAATTTGATGAAAGACCTTAGTTGATGAAAATTCATGCAAGTATAGTGATGGCTTTGTTTGTATATACTTTCGTATTTTGAGTATAACTTGAGCTACTGTAGTCTAATTGATGTGATTCTTAGCCATTGGAAAGCTAAGAGATAGGACTACAACTTTTATATTTACTACTTTTCCCAGTTCAGATCATATCGAGGTGAATGTTGCATTGGAAAAGGCTAGAAAGCTATAGTTCTGAACAAGGTAGCATATAGAAGTGAGGGCCATGGCTTTGAATTGCTCAAGGCTACAGTACCAAGATGCAGCAGTACCCTATAGTAAAACCTGAAAGCACAGCACCAAGGTGCTGACAAAGTGAGGTCGCAATGCTAGTGGAAGTTGATGCACCATACTTAAACCCAAGGGCTAGGCATCTGACACCTAGGAAGACAGGGTGTGACGCAAGGCAAGTTACCAAAAATTTGCATGTTTCAAGATCTTTATAACTATGGCTATTTAGGATTACTTCAGTGGTTCTTTTCCAGAGGTTTTGAAGAGGAGATATGATAACTCTATTATATAGAGCTATTTTGACTTATTTTGGGAGCTTAAGTAGCTAAATCTTTGAGATTTTAGGTTCGAATTTTAGCATTTTAGGTGTTTTTTTTAGTTTAAGTTTGATTACTTGTTAAGTGATTAATTTAAGTTATTTTAGTTAAATTTTAGGTTATTTTATTTTAAATTACTTTAAGAGTAGTTATTGCTAATTTCTCTTGTGGCTTTTGTAGGAAATTGATGAAAAAGACTCATTTGATGAAAATCAATGCAAGTATGGTGATAGCTTCATTCGTATATGTTTCAGTATTTTGACCATATCTCTTTCTCAAAAACTCCAAATGAGGTGATTCTTAGACCAATCAAATTATAAGAAGAAGGGATACAATGTTTATGTTCACCAATTTGCCCAGTTCTGATTGCATCATGGTCAAAATATTTGTCAAAGTCGGACCACTGCAGCAGTATGTAAAGACTGAACATGATGCGGTATTTAGAGCAAATATTTCAATCAACAAGTCCAATTGATGTGATTCTTAATCCATTGGAAAGTTAAAAGACAGGGATAAAACTTTTATGTTTACTACTTTGCCCAGTTCCTAACATATCAGGGTGAAACTCACGTTTGAAGTTGCTAGACTGCCATAGCGCTAGGAGAACAAGGCTGCAGCGTTGATGAAAGGAAGCACACATACAAAATTCCAGAGAGCTCAGCGCTGCAGTGCTGGAGAAGTACAGCCGCAGCGCTGCGCGACTTTCCTAAAAATAAGGGAAGTTAACGGGATTTCGAAAATTAGGTTATTGGAGCCTATTTCAGAGATTTTGGAGGGGTGGCAGCAAGCAACTATTCTGGAGATTTGGAGCCAAGAACAAAGCAAGGAAACAAGAGAATTGGAGAGAGAATCAAGATCACAAATCTCTAACTATTAGTTTTCTCTCTTACCTTTGTGTTTTTCTTATTTTCTTTGACTTGGATTCATGGCTAAAATTGGATATTGTTTTATTAGATACTATGAACTAAATTATTTTTCTAGGATTGCAATTGAAGTCACATGTAATCTAATTTTTAATCTTTTTCTGTCTTATTTTCATGAGATTTGAATTGTTTATTCCAATTTGTTCTTAATGCTTTTAATTGCTTGGCCACCAATTAAATTGATCTAGAAACCTAAACAAACTTGGGAAAGGGAGTTTAGTGTAGACTAAAATTGGGAGAGCATATGATCATATTAATTGATTTGCGTATAGCATAGGGATATACCTATAGGCCATATGTAGCCAGATTAGAGCCTGAACTGAATGAGTCTATTTTAATTTCAATTCACATAGGGATATAGTGTTTTAGTTAAAATAGATATTTTTATAAGATGAGTCAGGAGACCCTTATAAATAATTTAGGACTCTAGGTTAGCAATTCAACCCATTGAAATAAGTTAAGAAAGAGAGGTAAGATTTAGATGAAGTGTGAGGATATTGTAATTCTAGGCTTGTTTGATTTGCTGTTGCCCAATTATCTTATTGTTTATTTGTAATCAAATTAATTTTAGTTGCGTAATTTTTAGTTCATTAGAATTAAGATTTTATTGTTTGAATAAAACTAAAAAGTTATTTAGTAAAATTTTAGATCAATTCCCTGTGGGATCGATACTCTGCTTGCTAATATACTATCTATTTGATGCGTATATTTGCATAGTAGAATTTTAACTGACAAGATAGCAAACATCTATTTTGAAGAAAAAGATCCAAAAACAAAGCAAGGAAGCTAGAAAATTTGAAAGAGAATTGAGACAAAAAAAGCTTTAAACTATTAGTTTCTGTCCACTTTTGGTTTTCTCTTTTTTTTTCTTTGACTTGGATTAATGATTAACTTTCTTTGTATGATGTCTTTAGTTAATATTATAAATTAATTTACTTTTTATAGGATTATGATGGAACTCAACATGTAATTTGGATTTTTAATCTCTCTTTATAACTATGGCTTTTTAGGATTACTTAAGTGGTTCTTTTCCAGAGGTTTTCAAGAGGAGATAGCAAGCATCTATTTTGAAGAAAAAGATCCAAAAACAAAGCAAGGAAGCTAGAAAATTTGAAAGAGAATTGAGATAAAAAAAGCTCTAAACTATTAGTTTCTGTCCACTTTTGGTTTTCTCTTTTTTTTTTCTTTGACTTGGATTAATGATTAACTTTCTTTATATGATGTCTTTAGTTAATATTATAAGCTAATTTACTTTTTCTAGGATTATGATGGAACTCAACACGTAATTTGGATTTTTAATCTCTCTTTTGATTAGTTTCAATGGAATATGAATTGTTTATTCCAGTTCTATGTTTAATGCTTTTAATTGCTTAATCATTAATTAGATTGATTTGGATATCTAAATATAACTTGACGAAGAGAGTTTAGATTAGGTCATGAATGGAATAGCATATGCTCAAATTCACTTGGTTGATTAGGTGATTTGATTTTCATATAGGATAATCATATACCTATGTGTCACATGTTGCCAAGATTAGAGCACAAACTTAATGGATCTATCTTTAGTTGATTTACATAAACATATAGTAAATTAATTGAGATAGATATTTTTATAATCACCTCGACAGAGACTTGTAAATAGCTTAGGAATCTAGGTTAGAAATTTAATCCATTGGAATTAGTTTAGAAAGAGAAAGAGGATTCAAATGAAGTGTTAAGGGATATCATAATCCTAGGCTTTTAGTCTATTGATTTTCTAGTGAATTTTGCTTTTCAATTACTAGTTTTAATTTGTTAGTTTAATTTGACTTTTAAATAATCTTTTAATTTAATTGCCTGGATAAAATTAGTTTGGCACAATTTTAGTATTTAGCATAAGTTGGTGCAATTCCCTATGGGATTCAACACTTTACCTACTTCTATATTAATTGTTGTGACATGTGCACTTGCATAAGGAAATTCAACAACAATAAGCTAACAAAATGCCAACAACAAAGCAGCAACCAATTTACCTTGAAGCAATAAATCAGCAATAATGCTAGCAACATTCAAACAAATAATCATGGTTACATTAGTTCATAAAACACTTAAGTAAATAGTAAAATTCAAGCAAACTAAATGAAAAAATTTTCAATCTTTAAAAATTGAAATCTTACTAGCTTGGGTATAAATGAAATGAACAAGAGAAAAAACAAGATGAATGTTGGTTAGACGGGAGGTTCAACGGAGGCCAGGGGTGGCTGGATGGGTAGATGGGAGAAGTAGGAGAAATGTGAAGAAAGGGACCCGAAAGTGGGAGGGCTTTATCGTGGTTAACAAGGGTTGTTTGTCATCATGGGTAGGTTTGTTGTTGGTGAACAACAAGCTCAAATGGGGTGAGCAATCAGTCAGCAAGATCAGGTGGCAAGTGAAAGAGGAGAAATAAGAGAAGAAAAAAAGGGAGAAATGAGGGGAGAAATCCCATGTGGGGATTTTTATTTTAATTACTGACAGAAGATCTTGTTGGTAATTCACATAAGGATATCTAAGGGGAAAATCTCGCGTGCGGATTGTTAGATTTATTACCAACTAAATCACCGATGGAATATTTTACCAAGAATTAAAAAATAAATACTAATAAAAATTTCATTGGCAAGTTGATAACTCTATAATATAGAGTTATTTAGCCATATTATGGGTTATTAATTTAGCTAATTCTTTGCATTTTAAGTAATTTTTAGATAGATTTTATGTTTTTGGTTGATTAGTGTAAAGCCTATGAACTTAGTGTAATTCATGTAATTCTTGTTTATTATCATGTTGAAAGTCCTGTTTTAGGTCAATGCAGATTTAGTTCTTGTGGTGTAGGTTTTCAAATGCATAAAGTGCAATGATCATGAACTATGCAATCGAGACTAAGTGTAGCTTTACAGTGAACATATTGTGGTAATTCAGACATAAATTGAGCTACAAAGATCCAATCAACATGATTATTGGTCCATTGAAAAGTTAAGAGGTAAATCTAAAAATTTTATGTTTACCATTTCACCCAGATTAGCTTTGATATAGAAGAAAATGACATTGAAAGATGAGGCACTGCAACAGCTCTGCACCAAGGCAGCATAAGTAGCAGAACCACGGCCTTGTAGAGCTCAAGGCTGCAGCACTCACACATGCAGCATGGCACCCATTAAAAACCAAAGAAAGTAGCACCATAGTGCCCAAGGAGGAGTGCCATAACACCAGTTGAGAAACCAAAAAAAATATACAAGGCTGAAGCGCTGCGGTGCTCTAATGTGGACTATTAATGTGCAGCCAATAGGGAAATGAATTTTTAGGGTTTTTTAAAGGCTATAAATAGGTCTTTTTCAACAGTTGAAAAAAAGGTTCAGAAAGGCAATGAACAATACTGTTTGAGATAGAAGGAAAGGGTTTTCAATGAGAGAAAAAAGAATACATTAAAGGAATCGAAGATCAAGAATCAAAAGAAGCTTTGATATTTCTTTACTCTTCATTTCCTCTTGTTATTTGTTGGTATATGCCCTTGAGCCAATTGGATGGGTCAAGAAATATATATAGTCATTTAATACATACTTAATCATATAACTATATGTGATAGAGGTTTTCCTCCATGTTAGTGCAATAATAAGGAGCTATTAAGCATTAATTAGATTAAGCCCATGGAACATAAATGCCTTTCAAGAGAATTGTAAAGTTGTTATAATTATGAGATCACTATGCATCAAAGCCATGTTCCAATAATTGTTCCTAGTCATTGTATTGTCAAGACAGGGCACTGACAATGCTCAAAGACTAGTACATGTTAAGCCTCCTTACTTGGGAAGTAAGTAATCAATCTCATAGATTAAAGCATATGGGATACTTGAGGATAATATGTAGGTGCTTGTTAAAGAACAAGTTCATTGAAAATGATCGGCTATGAGAACTCCATTTGGTATTTCACTCAAGTGTCTGTGTAAAATGGTCTCATGTGATAATCATGCAACTAGTTCTTAGACTTGAGACACCAGGTCATCTTGTAACAGGAATGATATACTTTGATTTCACCCCTACAAGTTTGAAGGTGACCAGATGCCTAAACAGGGTGTTTTTAGGTATGCCATGAAGCATGCAAAGGTGAATAAGTGGTCAAGGGAGGATTCATCACCCAAAGTGATATGAAGGGATGTATCTTACTTGTTCTCAATTCTTGATTAACTTGTATAAAGTCTTTGGCCAATGCATCATGAATTTGAAGAAAGTTAGTTTCCTAATTTAGAAGGTTAGTCATGAATTATGAGAACTAATATGGAATGTCATAAGTAGACACCGAGCCATGCTTAGTGACATATTTGAGATATTTGATGAAAGAACCATATTGCACTGAGAGGCTTATCACTGAAGGGTTTTGTCAAATTCTTTAACTGACTCTTTAATATTTGGGTGGTCATGATGTATTGCTAGATGCCACTCATGATCTATAAATATAAATTAATTATCAAATAGATATTTGATTAGGATTTATATATATTGCCAACATGTTGGAAGCCTAATGGGTCACGCACATTAAGTGACATGATTGGGATTAAATAAGAATAATTAATTAAGTTGGACTTAATTGAAAAAGATGAAAATAAAGTGAAAAATTAATTAAGTTCTCAAAGACTTAATTAAATTAAAATACAACTGTTGTATTTAGTGTTACAAATTAGTTTGGCTATATAAATATGTTATACTTTTAAACTAAAACTCTAAGCCTCCAACTACTTCCCAGCCATTTCATAAAATAACAAAAGAAAAATAGTTTTCTTTGTCTACAAAATAAGATTCAGCAAGAACTTTTGGTCATGTTTTAAAAACAAAACTTGCTAGCATAAGTAAAATCCTACCTTAGAGAAGTTCTTATTTGATCACTGTGTGAATTATTTTTAGGGGCCAAATACTTGGGTGGTTGAAGATTTGACAAATCCTAAAGGTGAAGAAGTAAAGATTTTGGATTTAATTGGCTCTTGATTACGATATCTAGAGTAAGGCATGTAACTATTAAACTTATGAGTGTTCATAATTAATTTGAAAGTTACATGAAAAACTCAAACATTAATCTTGTAGGATTCGACTGTTTCTCTGATTAAATTTTGATTTATTATCCCGTTGCGTTATAAATTTAATTTATTGATTATTTTCATGTTTAAGAATGAGGTTGAATCCTAGCATTATTTTACTATAGAAATTATCTTTTCTCTTGATTTAATTATGCCTGCTGTAAAAACAGTGATGAACTAATTTTTTTTATCTAGGATTATGGGTTATTTCATTATGTAGTTTGAATATTTGAATTTTCCTTACTTAGTATTAATGGATGATGCATGGTTTATTCAAACTTATACGTATTGCTTTTCACTACTTGTTCACCAGTTGAAATGTCTTGGGTCTTTAAATGGAACTCAACAGAGGGAGTTTAGAATAAACCATTGTTTTGAATAGCCTTTTTTCGTTTCACTTCGGAATTAGCTAATAGTTTCATGTTTAGGATAGACATATACTTAAATACCTTAGGCAACCAAATTAGAACACGAATGTAATGAATTGTTTCTAATTAATCTATAGAGACATATGGGATTAAATTGGAAAGGTATGTGTGCATGATCTCAACAAAGATGTGTACATAATATGGATTCTAAGTTAGCCATGTATTCCATTAATTTAAGTAAAGGAGAACAATTAATTTAGATGAAGTTTTGAAAAACACCATAATCCTAGGTCTTAAGTGAACACTCATATTAGCAAAATTATATTTTATTTTAGTTACTTAATTTTGAGATCGTTTTGTGTTAATCAATATTTCAAAATAGAGTGCTTGGGTACGATATATTTTTTATAAATTTAGTACTTAGTAAGAATAGATACAAATCTTTGTGGGAAACGATACTAGACTTACCTTTATTTTACTTGTACGATCATTTGCACCTGTGTGTACTAATCCCATGAACAATTTTTTTATGCGGTTATCAGGGATTTGTTTCCTATTTATATTTACTGATATTCAATTAAACAAATTACCTTAGACCAATCTTTTTCTTTTTTTCCTTTTCTGTGTTTTTTAGGTGTGTTTTGGCATTGTATACGTAGAGCACCAAACTTAGAGACTATCTAGTGTGACTCAAAGATCGAGCGGACATTTCAAAGACTTAGATGAGAAAGTCAACAAGGTTTTGGTTCTTTTAATACAATGGATGAGCAACCAAGAGAACGGCAAGTCCAAAAAAGGGTTGTTGAGGATAATCATTCATTAAGGGACTATGCTATTCCTCTAGTACAAGGTATCCCATCAAGCATCAAAAGGAAAACCATTTCAGCAAATAATTTCAAGATGAAGTCTACCATCATCACTATGATGTAAACATCAATCCAATTTGGGGTTCCTTCGAATGACAACCTAAACACTCACATATCTAATTTCTTATAGATGATGCCATTCAATTGAGATTATTTCCATTTTCATTAAGGGACAAAGTAAATATGTGGTTGAATTCATTACTGATGGACTCAATCACAACATGGGATGACCTTGCCCAAAAATTTCTTGGAAAATACTTCCCTATAGTGAAAAATTTCGAAATGAGGAATGATATCACTTTGTTCATATAGTTTGATGGTGAGTCGATATAGGAAGCTTGGGATAGATACAAAGACTTATTTAGGTGTTGCCCACATTATGGTATTTCGAAATGGCTTCTTGTTCAGATGTTTTATAATGGATTACACAACCAAGTTTAAGACACAATTGAGGCCACTGCAGGAGGAGCTGTTATGGGAAAGATTATCGATGAGGTATATGACCTATTGGAAGAGATGGCATCAAAAAATTATCAAAGGCAATTAGAATGATCTACAGATAAGAAAGTAACTAGAGTTCATGAGATTGATGCCATCAGGGCATAAGTTACATAAGTAGCTACTCTAACCAAAATGTTTGATTCTTTAGTACCAATCTTGTTCAAAGTCATTTTGTAATCTGTGAACTGGAGATGGACATGTCAATGACTAGTATCCAAGTAACAATGTGGAAATGGTTCAGTTCATTGAAAATAGATAACAAAATAACCCTTTCTCCAACACATACAATCCTAGATGGAGAAACCATCCAAACTTCTCATGGGGAAACAATTGAGGAGCATCAACTTGAAGACCAAACCTACCGCCTAGTTGTCAATAGTGAGCAAAAGCCTCCATTCTTGATAAAAGGCCTTCTGTGGAGGAGTTAATGATACAATTTATGGCTAAAATAGGCTCCCTCATCAATAGTCAGGCAGCATCATTGAGAAACCTTCAAACACAAGTTGGGTAGTTGGCAAGCACAATTACTAGTAGAGTTTAAGAGACATTGCCTAGTGACATTAAGAAAAATCCAAGAATAGAACGAAAAAAACAAGTGAAAGCCATCACATTGAGAAGTGGAAAAAAGATTGAGGGCAATACTAAACAAGCTGACCGAGTGGAGAATGAACCTCAAAATGAGACACGAATAGTTAGTCCTAATACGAGTAGCATAGAGAAGGAAACTACAGTCACACCACCACCTCCCTTTCCCCAGTGATTCAAAAAATAACAACAGAAAAATCAATTTAAAAAATTTATGGAGGTTTCGAGAAACTGCATATCAACATACCATTCACAGAGGCTTTAGAGTAGATGCCTTTGTACTTTAAGTTTTTGAAAAAGATAATGTTGAAAAAAAGATGACTGAGTGAGTTTGAAACAATGGCACTTACTGAGGAGTGCAATGTAATCATTTGGAACAAGCTTTTGCCTAAACTCAAGGATCCTTGTAGTTTTATAATATTGTGCACCATTGCAACATACTATTTTGCCATGGCATTGAGTGATCTAAGAGCTAGTATCAACTTGATGCCGTTATCTATTTACAAGAAACTAGGTTTAGGAGAAATCAAGCCCACCATACTAACTTTACAACTCGTAGACTGCACCATCACATATCCTCATGCCATTGTAGAAGATGCTTTAGTAAAAGTGGACAAGTTCATATTTCCAACTGACTTTGTGGTACTAGATATGGAAGAACACTAATGGAAGAGTTTGACATTGAAGAAAACATTGCTTGGGAGGCAAACAAAGTTTTGTTTTCTTAAGAAATTTTTGGTTATTCATTAATTATTTTTGTTAGTCCATCATTTTTAATTCTATTTTTCATATTACTATCTACAAACTTTTATTTTCTCTTTACAAGTAAATAATACTTATAATAATAATTATTTTATTCAAAAAAAAGGAAGTTGCCAATATCACAACGTTCGCACATCCTTTGGGTCCTATAGTGGAACTTGAAGCTGAGGCACTGTGGCACTACCAAAAGGCATTATAACACTCCACAAGCAAATTTTTTTTAGGCATGGACCTATTAAGGAGCCACGGTGCTATGTCAGGCCCATGGCCTTATATGAACCCCCTATTTCTCCCAATTTTAAAACCTAGGTAGCATTTTCTCCCATTTCTCTACCTTACTTGAAAATTTTCAGTCCCTTTTCACTTACCCATTACAAAATCTCTTCCACACACCAGTTATTTTGCATCAAACTTTAAGTTTAAGAGATTTTAGAGAAATTTTACTTTCTTAGAGGTATCTGAGTGTATAGTAAGATTAGTGTTATTCATATTATTGATGTAAAATACTTGAGCAACGTGTCAAAGGATCGAGCATATTATTGACATTTATGCTAAGTATTTTACTCCTAGACTTTGAAATTGATGTATAGTAAGATTAGTGTTATTCATATTATTGAAAAGTTGAATAGTTAGTATAAATTATTTTGTCTATGCTGATCAATGATTTGTAATGTATACTAATTATTTATGGTCAAAAGTGTTTGTTACGTGACTATTTAGATCATTATCATGGCAGTAAAGAAAAAGACATGTGAGTGGAATTGGGAATAGCTTTTTTGAAGTAAATTATTTTTGTTAAAGCCGAGAAACGCCACACTCAATCCCTACTGTAAAAAGTTTAAGTTCTGGAATGTGGCATTGATGTATGAAAAGGACTCTATCTTGACATCTATAGTATTATCGACACATGCCAATGGGAAAAATTTAGCTCCCAGCCAGAGGCTACGGGAATGGTTATTGATCAAGAATTCTACGCCAATGTTGCTGAACATGAAAAGAGGTGAGCCTTTGTTTGAGAACATCAGGTACCTTTTGATGCTCACACTATCAATCAATTTTATAATACACTTGACATTGGGAATGACGAGTATGGCTAATTCGTGAATGGAGAAGTCGATTTGGATGAAGTTTTAGGGTAAGTTAGAATTTTGGGTACTGAATGGGAAATGCATGAGGGTGTTCCAATTCTTTCAAAGCTAATGCCATGGATAGTGACTACAAAGTGCGGTATCATTTCTTTGTTGCAAAGATGCTTCTTGTAAAATACTTGAGCAACGTGTCAAAGGATCGAGCAATCCTTCTATATGCAATATTGATCAGGAAATCTATTGACATTGGGCAATTAATCTTCAACAATATTATCATGTCAGCCCTTCAGCACATGACGGATTGTGGTATCCATCTTTGATCACTGCCTTGTATTACTAAGCTGAAGTTGTTTGGTTGCTCAATGAAGAGCTATTACACCTGAAAATTCCATAGGATGGTGGGATCATCAACAAATTTAACATGCGAGAGCAAACCACTATTGGAGGAAGTTCATCTGTTACACCTTAGCCACCGTGGCATTTTCAAAATCTCTCCGTGCCTTAACAAATAGATTGGCTTGAGCATCATTTGGACCATCAAGCAAAGTGTCTCAAAGCCATTGAGGAGATGATGAGGGCATATGTCAAGCATGTTAGCATGGACATGGTTACCTTCCTTACACTGCCCGTTGATCCCACCCAGGATTGACTTATGATGATGATGATGATGTAAAGGAGGATAAGGATTGACTTCGTCTGCAAGTTTTGGGGAGTATGCTCTTTCTTTACTTTTAGGAACATTGGGGACAATGTCGACATTTAGTTTGAGGGGAGAGATTTTTATGTTTTCTTTTATTTATCGTATTTTTATTTAAACTAGTTCATTTGCATGTTAGGATTAGGAACGTGTTGAAATGTTAAGCTAGAGTTTGTGCACCAACAACAATTGATTTATCTATCCAAATGATGAAAACTAGTTACCTTGTTTTTTTTTCTTTTTACTCTTAACAATCATGAATATTGTTGTAGTATTTTGTGGAATTCTTATGCATAGCATCATCTTAGAATGTGATTTCCATATTTGAGCACTATGCTTCTTATATTGTTTTGTGCTGTACATTTAGAGAATGAATATGTGAGTGTGAATCTTTAAATTGGGTTTAGAATTTTAGAATTTGTTTGATCTTCCTTGAAGTGAAATTCTAGGTTACACTTAAGTTAGGAAATGACTTAAGCCATTTTTGGATCGATTGGGCCTTTTCAAGCTACCTTAGTCAAATTATATCCTTAGTACACTCCTTTGAGCCTAAATTTATCCTTTTCATTGTCAACGATAAATAAATTGAGCTAGCTTGTAAATAAATTTCCAATTCCATCACCCTCATTCCTAAGCATGTACATTGCTTTAGGACTTATATATATGGATAAAATGTGAAAAAATCATAAATGATGAGTTAAGAAAAATTCCAACCATGATGTGAAGCATTCATTCTACTAACATCCAAAAAAATAAGTTTAGGGGGATGTTGAATTCTGAATAAAAAAAGAGATTAATGCTTGATGAATGAAAAGTGAGAAGAAAGAAAATGGTGTACTTAGTGAAGGAAGATAGGCTATATAGATCATAGAATAATTATATGCTTAAGGTGAATTGAGCCTTAATATATCCCATATCATACCTTAACCTGACTCGAACATTATAAGATGAATAAAGTCCTAAGGATTCATAGCTAAATGATGGCCTATATTAGTGGAGAAGGAGGTGAAAGATAAACATATGAAATTCTAGCTTGTTGTGACTTGCATGAACATAATATTTGTTGAAGTGCATAATGTTCATCGTTAGAAACTTCACACACACACGTAGAGAAAGCAAATAAACTTAGCTTAATTCATGAAATTCTAGTTTATTTTCATGTTGAAAGTCCTATTTTAGGCCAATGCTGATTAGTTCTTGTTGTGGTAGCTTTTCAATTGCATAAAGTTCAATGATGATGAACTATGCAATGGAGACTAAGTGTAGATTTTCACTAAATATGTTATGGTAATTTAGACATAAATTGAGCTATAGAGATTTAATCAATGTGATTCTTGGACCATTGAAAAGTTGAGGGACAAATCTACAACTTTCAAGTTTACCATTGTGCTCAGATCAGCATTGAAGTATGAGACAATTACTTTGCAATATAAGGCAACACAACAACTTTGCACCAAGGCAACCTAAGTAATAGTGTTGCGACCTTGTACAGCTAAAGGTTGTAGCGCCCAAGGGTGCAACATGGCACCCATACAAAAACCCAAGAAACCAGTAAAAAAATATACAAGGTTAAAGCACCGCGGAGCCCTTGGTGCAAGGTCAAGGCACTTTGACGTGGACTATTAATGTGTAGCCAATCGAGAAATGAGTTTTTAGGGCTTTCTAGAGGTTATAAATGTAACACCCCCAGTTTTCAATGTAAATTAAGTTAATTGATGACATGTTACGTACACCAAGTGCTTGAGGATATATACGTAGATGAATGGGCAGTTAGAAAAATTTTGAGTAAAAATGTGATAATTCGTATAGCTTGAGGTATTGATCTAAGTTTGATGTTATGTTAGTGAATTTATGTGTATAGGATTAAGTTAAATGAATTATTTGAGCTGTAATATTAACAAGGAATGATTTTAGGGTGTTAAACTTGGATTTTTTGAAGATTTGGAAGCTTACGACTAGTTACATGTGAAAATATATTAATACATTCCCCCATATATCGATACATTCTTGGTAGTATGAACAATAAAAACCTCTAAAAGATTTTCTACTTATACATTCTTGAATGTATCAATACATTTGGCTAAAGATGAACATGTATTGATACACTGCCCCAATATATCAATACATTTAAAGTAGAAAGTACTCAAAGGAGTAAGTATCGATACATGGTTGGGCAATGAGCATTCTACCTGAAATGTATCGAGACATTTACTCAAAATTAAGGCAGATGTATCGATACATTGCCAAATGTATCGATACATCATTGAGGAAAGGTAAATACAAAAAGAGGTTCACGGGCATTTTGCCAATTTAACATAAACCCCCAAACTCTTTCTTTCTCTACCATCTTAAAACCCTAAGGCCCCAAATATATTTTTAGAGCTATTTGGAGAACTAGTAAAAAAATATAGAAGGTAGAAGCACCGCGGAGCCCCTGGTGCAAGATTGCGACGTTTTGATGTGGACTATTAATGTGTAGCCAATCGGGGAAATGAGTTTTTAGGAATTTCTAAAGGCTACAAATGTAACACCCTTAGTTTTCAGTGTAAATTAAGTTAATTAATGATATATTATGTACGTGAAGTGCTTGAGGATATATATGTAGACAAATGGGCAGTTAGGAAAATTTTGTGGAAATCTGTGATAATTCCCATAGTTTGAGGTTTTGATCTAAGTTTGATGTTATGTTTGTGAATTTATGTATATGGGATTAAGTTAAATGAATTATTTGAGTTGTGATATTAACAAGGACTGATTTTAGGGTGTTAAACTTAGATTTTTTGAAGATTTGGAAGCTTAAGACTACCTAAATGGGAAAATGTATAGATTCATTCCCTCATATATCAATACATTCTTGGCAGGATGAACAATAAAAACATCCAAAAGATTTTCTATCGATACATTCAAGAATGTATCGATAGATTTGGCTAAAGATGAACATGTATTGATACATTGCCCCAATGTATCAATACATTTAAAGCAGAAGGTACTAAGGGGAGTAAGTATCGATACGTGGTTGGGCAGTGAGCGTTCTACCTGAAATGTATCAAGACATTTATTCGAAATTAGGGCAGATGTATGGATACAATTCCAAATGTATCGATACATCATTGAGGAAATGCCAAAATAAAAAAAAAGTTCACAAGCATTTTGCCGGTTTAACATAAACCCCCAAACTCTTTCTCTCTCTACCATCTTAAAACCCTATGGCCCCAAATAGATTTTTAAAGCTATTTGGAGCAATTTGAGCTTGGGAAACACCTCTAGAGGTAAGATTAAACATTTTTACAGATAATTTCTCAATTTAATTGATTAGATTTTAAGAAATTTAGTTTTTCCAGCTTTGGTGAATCTTCCCTGATTTAGCTAGAATTTGGAGCCAAGATTCATGCAATCTAAGTTCTAAATCTATGGAAAAGTTAGCATTTTTTGAAAGCCAAGATTTAATTAACAATTGGATGTTTTGATGTGTTCTAAGGAAAAAACGAAGTAATTGGACACATTAGTGTGCTAGAGGATGATTGAAGGCTAAAGTTGAGCTCGGCAGTGGGATTACCTCTAATTTGTCACTATGAGTGGGTTTAGATTAAAATGCATTTAATGCATAACGCCTTGATGAAAGAGCTGCCATGGCATTAGAATGTGTGTATGTATATATTTGTTTATATATGATTACTTAAATGTAAGTGCATAGGCTAGAGAACTAAACTGTGGAATGGGTCTATGCATGTTATGATGTAAGCCACACGAGTGGTCTATATTGTGTATACCTAGATTAGGATGTCTAGAGGCCATGATGAACCTGAGAAATAGATTTCCCTAGGCAAAAAATATGTTAAGAGAATTTAACCCAATGATGCCTTGGAGATTTACAGGCACTGTTAGTTAAAATTCTGCTACACAAGTATACGTATCGAATAGACAATATATTAGCAAGTAGAGTATCGATCTCACAGGGAATTGATTTAAAAGTTTACTAAGTACTAAAATTATAGCGAATTAATTTTATCCAAACAATATCAAAATAATATCAAATAAAACTAAGTTAGCAAATTTAAACTACGAAAAATCAAAATAATAAATACTCAAATAAATATCAAATCAAACAAGCCTAGGATTACAATATCCCTCATACGTCATCTAAATCTTACCTCTCTTTCTTAACTTATTTCAATGTGTTGAATTGCTAACCTAGAGTCCTAAATTATTTATAAGGGTCTCCTGACTCATCTTATAAAAATATCTATTTTAACCAAAATACTATATCCGTATGTGAATTGAAATTAAAATAGATTCATTAAGTTCAGGCTCTAATCTGGTTACACATGGCCTATAGGTATATCCCTATCCTATACGCAAATCAAGTAATATGATCATATGCTATCCCAATTTTAGTCTACACTAAACTCCCTTTCCCAAGTTTGATTAGGTTCCTAAATCAATTTAATTGGTGGCCAAGCAATTAAAAGCATTAAGAACAAATTGGAATAAACTATTCAAATCCCATTAAAAATAAGCAAGAAAGAGATTAAAAATTTAGATTACATGTGAGTTCAATTGCAATTCAAGAAAAATAATTTAGCTCATAATATCTAATAAAGACAACATCCAAAGAAATTTAGCCATGAATCCAAGTCATAGAAAATAAGAAAAACACAAAGGTAAGAGAGAAAACTAATAGTTAGAGCTTTGTGATCTTGATTCTCCCTCCAATTCTCATGTTTTCTTACTTTTTTCTTAGCTTCAAATCTTCAGAATAGTTGCTTGCTGCCTCTTCCTCAAAATCTCTGAAAAAGGTCCCTTAAATAGGCTCCAAATAACTTAATTTCCAAAATCCTGTCAACTTCTTTTATTTTTGAAATGTCGCCCAGCACTGCAGCGCTTCTTCTCCAGTGCTGCAGCGCTGAGCTCTCTGGAAATTTCTATGTCTGTTTCCTTTCATCAACGCTGCAGCCTTGTTCTCCTAGTGATGTGGCAGTCTATCAACTTCAAACGTGAGTTTCACCCTGACATGTTCCGAACATGGCAAAGTAGTAAACATAAAAGTTTTATTCCTGCCTCTTAAATTTCCAATGGATCAATAATCACATCAATTGGACTTCTGGATTGAAAGATATGCTCCAAATACCGCATCATATTCAGTCCTTGCATATTGCTGCAGTGCTCTGAATTTGACAAATATTTTGACCATGATTCAATCAGAACTGGGTGAATTGCTAAAATTAAACGTTGTATTCATTGTTCTTAGAATTCTAATGGTCCAAGAATCACCTCATTTGGACCTTTTTAGAGTGAGATATGGTCAAAACACCTAAACATATGCGAATGGAGTCATCATCTGATTTTCATCAGATGCGCCTTTTTCATCAATTTCCTACAAAAGCCATAAGAGAAATTAGCAATCACTACCCTTAAAGTAATTTAAAATAAAATAATATAAAATTTAATTAAAATAACTTAAATTAATTACTTAACAAGTAATCAAAACTTAAAATAGAAAAACACTTAAAATGATAAAATTTGAACCTAAAATCTCAAAGATCTAGCTACTTAAGCCCCCAAAATGTGTCAAAATAACTCTATATATAGAGTTATCAGGCACTTAGAACCTAACTGAGTTTAAAGAGAATTAAGGTTTGGTAAATATGAATTGAGGTTCGATAAGGAAAATGTGAATGATAAAGGCATGATGGCCTTATTTATGGATTTGTGTTTCCATTCGAGAGATGAATTTTGGACGTTGATCTGATTTGTGAATGCGTGGAGTTCTGAATCCCTTGTGACTTTATGTGTGCCTATAGGGATGGTGGTAAGCAAGGACGTGGTACTAGTCTTGCCTATGTTTCTTGCCTACAATGCTTTGATGCCACCCGTTTGAGAATACTTCAATGATGTCGATTGTCAAGAGATTACTCTAGTCAATGATTTAATTCTTCATCAGCTTCTTCGTCGTTAGGTGTGATTTGTTATTCTCTTGTTGCTTCGATACACTCGTGATTTTTTTTTCACTAACAACATTACCCCAAGCGTGATTTGATACTCAACTGGTTGGCCATCGAGCATGATTTGACTATGTCTAAGGGAGGACCACTCATTGATTTGATTTACATATGACGTGAGATAGCCATGTAAAGGCTTAGATAAATATGATATGAATATGTTGTGTTACTCTGGCGACTAGAGTGTACCGTGGAGAATGATATGAATTACTTTGATAGGCTTCGAAAGTAAGCCTAATGATAAGTGTGACGATCTTTTGAGACATTGAGGATGATGATATGCCCTCACATTAGAGATTTCAGGGATGATGATATGGCCTATGTTTGGAGATGTTTGTCAAATTATGTGGTTGCACCGAGAGTGCAATATTTATTATGTGGTTATATAAATATGTGATTTTGTTTATTTGTACCACTCACTGAGTGTTATAATGCTCGCCCATTTGTATACCATGTGTATAAAATAGGCCACAAAGTTGTGTGGTCAAGTTCACCTTACAACAGGCTAAGTTTAGCATCCTGTAGGTCTCTGTTTTGATGTTTTCACATTGGTGAGTCCGTCACAAGCTTTTGCATATGGTTGGTTATGATGTATGTAGACACGATGTGCCATATGAACTTATGTTAGGGTTGTTATGTATGAACTCGTCTTGAATGGCCAACGTATGCCAGGGATAATATATTATACTTTGTTTTATTATGAACATTTAACTATGGAATCCCTTGGCTTTATGTACATGATTGTGAAC
This sequence comes from Theobroma umbraticum, assembly GCF_002168275.2. Classification (NCBI taxonomy): domain Eukaryota; kingdom Viridiplantae; phylum Streptophyta; class Magnoliopsida; order Malvales; family Malvaceae; genus Theobroma; species Theobroma umbraticum. Next base: position 3,301,307 of record NW_018397273.1, read on the forward strand.
TCTGAGGCTTGTTTAGATCTAATGGGCTTGCCTGCTGGGCTAGTGTATCGGTCATGGATCCCTGGGTTTAGGTCATGACAATAAATAGGACTTTTTCAACAGCTGAGAAAGGAGGTTCAGATAGACAATGAATGATAGATTTTGAGAGAAAAGAAAAAAGCCTCCGATAAGAGAAACAAGAAGAAATCAAAGGAATCAAGGATCAAGAATCGAAAAGGCTTTTATATTTCTTTACTCTTCATTTCCTTCTATTTACTTTGCTATAGAAATGATCTTTTCTCTTGATTTAATTATGCTTGCTGTAAAAAGAATGAACTAATTTTGTTTTCTATAGTTGTTTTTTCCTTAGTATTAATGGATGATGCATGGTTTATTCAATCCTGTACTTATTGCTTTTCATTGCTTGATCACCAATTGAAATGTCTTGCATTTTTAAATGGAACTCAATAGAGGGAGTTTAGAATAGACCGTTGTTTTGAATAGCCTTTGTTCGATATACTTCGAAATTAGGTGAGAGTTTCGTGTTTAGGATAAACATATACCTAAATACCTTAGGCAATAAAATTAGAACATTAATGTAATGAACTTTTTCTAATTAATTTGCATAGACATATGAGATTTATTTTGAAAGGTATGTGTGCTTGATCTTGATAGAGACATGTACATAATATGAATTCTAGTTAGCCATGTATTCCATTAATCTAAGTAAAGGAGAACAATTAATTCAAATGAAGTTTTAAGAAACACCATAATCCTAGGTCCTAAGTCAATATTCGTATTAGTAACATTATATTTTATTGTATTTACTTAATTGTGAGATCATTTTGTGTTAATCAATCTTTCAAAAATAGAGTACTTGGATAAGATATATTTTGTTATGAATTTAATACTTAGAATAAGTACAAATCTCTGTGGGAAATGATATTCAACTTACCCTTATATTACTTGTACGACCACGTATACTTGTTTGAATTAATTCGACAAACACAAGTCTTTCAGTAAGCTTACCAGTGTCTTACCACATTACCAACTAGGTAATCCATCAATAACATGGTCAACAAATTTTGCCGGCAACCTATCATTGACAGACAGATTCTGTTGTAAATTGCGTGCCATTTTACTATTCATGCATGCAGTTATTATTGACAGATTTCATTTGGTTGATATTTTCTATTGGTATTCCTCATAATGTTGTTTTGTTGGTAATCCTTGATAATTACTAATGGATTATTACCAATGGAATGGATTTCATTTATAAAACCAATTTTTTTTATAATGATGTGGCCAAAGTTACTTGCTAAAATATCAAGGAATCTTGAAAAACCAAAGCTCTAATCAATCTTAGAGCAAGGAAAGTCAATCCTATGATAGAACAAGCAAGAACGAACAAGAAAACTTAAAATATACATAGTCATAGTCAACCTTATAAATTCTATAGTTGACCTTATGGGAAAAGTGATGAAAAATTGTGAAGAAATGAAGCCATAGTTGACCCTGACAAAGCTGTAGTTGGCCCTAAAAACTCTAATGTCAAAAATACAAGCTTTCTGGAAGTAAATCAACTAGAGAACTTTTATACTTGACTATAGATGATTGTTAGGCACAAAATTCAAAAGGAAAATGGTTAGTTTCTTACTTTAATAACCTCAAATGGCTCTAAGACTTCTTCAACTATAAAAAGGACATTTAGAAGCATTTCCAAGTGAGGAAGAAAAAAGAAAAAGGGTCAAACTCTTGAAGATCATGGTATTGAAAAGAAAAGAGAGAAAACCAAGCAAAACCAAGTCTACTTGAGCTAAACCTTCTTTGTGCTCACACTCCGATCTTTGTATTCAACCTTTTTTTTCATTGTTAGGCATTTTTCCTCCATTGTACTAAATTAGCAAAATTTACCTTTTACAGGCACTCTTGTTGTTCTTGTAAAGGTTCTAACTTAGTATTGAAAAGTTAATGTTAGGGTTATCACTTCCTGTTAAAACGCAAGAATCTCTTTTGTAAATTGTGCAAGGGTTATTGCTTCCCTTTAAAAAGCAAGAATTTCTTTTGTGAATTGTATAAAGGTTGTCACTTAATTCTGTTAAAAGGCAAGAATCCTTTTAGTAGATAGGAAATTCCTTGGTGAGCTAAGGGAGTGGATGTAGGCATTTTAGAAAGACAAACTAGTATAAAATTCTTGTGTCTTGATTTACTTTTGTGCATTGTGATTTATTTTTGAAAACTTTTCCTAGAAAAATTATTTACTTTGTTTTTGACACAAGTAGGAAATTTATTTTGAAAAAGGTTTGAGTTTTACTTAGTGGCTTCATTTTTATTATAACTTTGTTTTGCTACATCTCATCTCAAGAAGATCCATTTTATAAATTGCTAGTATTTTTCATTTACATTTTGCTGGGATTTGATCTCATACTCAAACATGAAAATAATCAAGAAATTAAAAATATAATGCAATGGAAAAATAAACTAGTATTTAGTAAGGGAAACACTCAAATCCTACAAGATCAATGTTTGTGTTTTTCATGTAACTTCCAAATTAATTATGAATATTTATAAGTTTAATAGTTACATACCTTGCTCTAGATATTGTAATTAAGAGCCAATTAAATCCAAAAGGCTTGTGATAGAACAAAAACTCGAAAAGAGAATAAAATGGTCTAAAATCTTGCAACAAAAATTTTTGCTTCTTCACTTTTAGGATTTGTCAAATCTTCAGCCACCTAAGTGTTTGGCCTCTAATAATAATCCACATAGTGACAAAATAAGATCTTCTCAAAGTAAGGATTGTTTTTATTTGTGCTAGCAAGTTTTGTTTCTAAAATAAAGAAGACGAAAATTCTTGTTGAATCTTATTTTTGTAAGATAAAGATAACTATTTTTCTTTTTTCTTATTTATGAAATGGCTAAAAAGTGGATGGAGGCTTAGAGTTTTAGTTTGCTAATATATTTATATAGTCAAACTAAGTTGTAACCCTAAGTACAATAGTTGTATTTTAATTTAACTAAGTCTATGTGAACTTAATTAATTTCTTACTTTATTTTGGTCTTTTTCAAATAAGCCAACTTAAGTAATTATCCTTCTTCAATCCCAATCATGTCAATTAATGTGTGGGACCCATTATGCTTCTAACATGTTGGCAATAAATATAAATCCTAATCAAATATGAATTTGATAATTTATTTATATTTATAGATCATGAGCGGCATCTAGCAATACATCATGACCACTCAAATGTTAGAAAGTCAATTGGAAATTTGAGAAAGCCTTTCAGTGATAAGCCTGTTAGTGCAATACGGTCCTTCAACAAATATCTTGAATATGTCATTAAGCAAGGCTCGGTGTCTACTTATGATATTTCATATTAGTTCTCATAACTCTTGACTAGCCTTATCAATTTAGAAAACTAACTTTCCTCAAATTCATCATGCTTTGGTCAAAGACTTTATACAAGTTAGTCAAGAATTGAGAACAAGTGAGATACATCCCCTCATATCATTTGGGGAGATTAATCCTCTCTTGGTCACTCATTCACCTGGGCATGCTTCATGGCACACCCAAAAATACCTCATTTAGGCATATGGTCGCTTCCAAACCGTAAGGGTGAAATCAAAGTATGTCATTCCCTATACAAGATGACTAGATGTCTTAAGTATATATTCCTTGACCAATCCAATTGGCTCAAGAGCTTATACCAACACATTTTTCACATATTCATTTGCTTGTTTATTAAATCTTTTTCAACCATCACTATTTGTCAATTTCTTGTTGAAAAGATTTCTCGAACTATTCTTCTTAAGTTGTTTTCATTCGATCCACATTTGGAAAACATTTTTTTGATAGAGGATCAACTATAACTTCACTATAGTTAACTATATCTAGTTGATTTTTATTTTCAAAAATTTTTAGTATCTAATTCATTCCCTTTCTTGGATATTCACTCTTTGAGCTAATATGTCTAACACCTATTATGAGCTAATTCAAAAACATAAGTTCTTGTGGAAACAGTTGTAACTATTGTTCTTGTTGCCAACTTCAAGGTTACCTCCTCTTCATTTAGCCTATAAGTTTCCTTGAACCCCTGTAACATATTGCAAATGGTGTTGGAATGATCTCTGCATCAAATTGAGATTAGGTAAGGCCTGGTTCCAATCATGCAATGATATCGTTCATATTGAATGATTAAATCTTTTCCTTCATTAATAAGACATCAATTATAATAGGTTATAAGTTTAATTGGATGAAGTCCATGACATTAATATGTCTTGCAAGGGAATTGTAATGTGTTGCAATTATGTGATCCCTAAGCATCAAAGCATAATCTCTAAATAGTTCCTAATCATTTTATTATTGAGATGAAGCATCAATAATGCTCAATGATTAACACATGTTATGTTCCTTACTCGTCAAGTAAGCAACTGGTCTCATAGGTTGAAGTATGGAAATCCTTGAAACTAGGACGTGGGTGCTTGCTTAAGAGAATAAGTTCATTGAGCAGGACTCGACATAAGCAGTGCATTTGGTATTTCACTCTAGTGTCTATGCATTACTTTTTATGTGACATGTGTAAATACTCCTTAGACTTGAGACACCAGGTTGTCTTACTTATGGAGTGCTATGGTTTGATTTCATCCTTACAGGTGTTTAGCCAATGATGCTAAATCAAGATGCTTTGGGTCTAGCATGAAGCATGTGAAGGCAAATAAGTGGTCAAGATCGGAATATCAATCCAAGTGAATAAGGGGATATATCCTAACAGTTCTTTGTTGATAGTAGCTTATTGAAGTCCTTGGCCGAGGGAACTTGGATATTATGGAAAAGAGTTTCATAAGTCTCTATTGAGCTAATAATCTAACCTTAGGAACCATATGAAAATCTATGAGAGTAAACACTACACCATGCTCTTGTAAACCCTAGGATATGCATGAGAGAATGAATTACACTGAGAGACCATTCACTAAGAAGTTGAGTCAAACCATCCTGACTCTTCTAACATTTAGGTGACGATAATGCATTGCTAAATGCCAATCTCAGTCTATGAAATTAAATTAATTAAGATTACAATTTAATTTCATTGCCAGTATGTTAGAAGTTTAATGGGTCACACACAAAAGGAGATTATTTAGATTAAATTGAGAAAGAAGATTAAGTTGTGCTTAATCAATTAAAGACTTATAAGCTTTTAGACTTAATTGATTAATTATGGACTTAATCAATTAAGAACATATATGTGTTTAGTGTTATCAATTAATGTAATCATTATTTAATTAATGAGTTATAAGTTTTTAAGGACTTAATTAAAATTGTTTAATTAAGTTATTGGATTAATTTGTAATTACATAAAAGTTATATAATTAACCTAATTAGGGCTGAAATTAATCCAAGTATATAAACTTTGTTGTAAGCCTAATATCAAATGAGAAGAAAGAGAAAAGAAAAACCAACCAACTAATTTGTGTTGCCCTTGGTAAGTATAAAGGAGTAAATTAGTTCTATTCTTGACAATTCGATCTTTTTTTTTTGTTTAGAGAAAAGTGATATGAACACTACTTTGCTAGCACATTGTAAGTCTTAGCAATCCCACCTTAACGTAGGGTTTCTCATAATCATTGTGTGGACTTTCGTTAAAGGTTGCACAAGAACTTCTTGGATGGCTTTGGTTTGCTACAACCGAGCTAGGTGTGAGGTCAATGAAAAGGGTTGTTCAAGGCTTTAGATAAAGAATCTAGCTTTCTTTATGAATAAAGGTAATGATCTATGATTATATGTTTGCTGTAAGAATGCTTGATGACAATTAAAAGACATTTAAAGATGACTCTGGTTGGGTAAGTTTGATATTGCATGTTTTATTTGTTTCTGTTACATAATTTTATTTTCTATTGCATTGTGATGCATGGTCAGCGTATCCCACCAAATGGTTGTGTCGGAACCCACACACTAGGTATTAGAAAGACCAATAGTGAAATTAGTTTCAATAATAAGTAGAATTGGCATCTTTTCTGAAGGTTTTTCTTTTTTCGACGTTGCCATGTAATGATGACAATTCCTCTTCTAATGACCAAGCTTGCAACAATGGAAACAATTTTTTTTGTTTTCTTTTTCCTCAATATGTTCAAATTTCCACCTTTATTTTTCTTGGAGAACTTAAAGCCATTAAAATTTTTATTTTTGTTCTTGCCCTTCAGCTTGAACTTAGTCACCTACCTATTCAGTCAACATGACAATAGGCTTATTCTTTTTTTAAAAATCCTCCATTGCTTACAACATATTGAATAGCTTTGATAGTGTCACCATCATTTTATTCATCTTATAGTTCAAAAAAACTAATTGAAGGATTCTAGTAAACGAGAAAGGATAGTGTCAGCCAACATTCATCTTTGCACTAAGCATTTGCAGTTCATTAATGAAAGAAATTATTTTCAGAACATGTTTTCTAACTGGATTGCCTTTTAGCATTTTAGTGGACATTAAGCCTTTCATGGCTGCTTGTCATGCAGTACAATTTAGTTCTCTAATCATCTCCTACAAGTTATGCATCATATCCCTTGCAGTAGCTAGGCCTTAATGCTACTTTTATAACACAATGGTTATTGCAACTAATATGAAGCACTTAGCTAACTCATTTGCCTCATACCACGTAGTCACATCCCACTTTCTATAAAGATCGTGATCCGTGCATGGACCAGGATGAGCATAGCCCACTAGGCCTAAGCAAGCCTCTTACCATAACCTCATTAAACAATTCCTCATTACATGCGGAAGCATCTTGTAACATCTATTTACTCCCAAAACCATCATTCATGCATTCGTAATACTTATTATACAATTAACAATCTTTTCAACTTAATTATGTAAGCTCAAACATTTGGTGTACATGTATAAGTATATTAAAAAGTGCCATTACATAGTGCACATTAACATATGCTATCAACAACATCCTTGGGGTGTCCATGTAGGCTCTCAAACCATCATCATAATTGTAAACATAACATTATCAATAGAAAATGTCCAACATTGGCAACATTAACATAAACATGTTCATAGTATGTGACAGAAACATAAAGAAAAAGACTAACTTGTTAACGGAACGTGACCTACCCTCTAGGTATCAAATGGCTGCTAGACACCTACCAAAGAATGAAAACTAGACACTGTTATTAATGACATTGTTTGCTATCAGACGCTGTCACTGATCTACAACAAAATAAATAGGGACAAAAACATGTGAGTCACAAAGACTTCGTGAGTGCATACAAGAAGGGGACAAACTAAAGGATAAGAGTATTTTCTAAACATGCACCTGCAATCTCATGAATTTCGTAAACAATTTAATCATAAAATTCATAGCACATTATTTGAACACATTTGAATAGTATTCGTATGAAAACATGTCAATATAGACCTTTGGGAATCCTTTACCTTTGAAATTCTTAGCAAATTTAATCAAACAACCTATTCTACACCAAAACTATTGATACATTCTTGAATGTATCACATTGCCATTAACCTTCTCTAGATATGCGCAACGAATCTAAGCAAAAAAACATGGTGCTTAAATTAAGTGGAAATCTTATCCTAACAATCAACCTTAGCATAACACTCAAAAAATATTCACATGTTTCAAAGAATCAATAAAAGATTACAACTAGGCTCTCATCATTGGATAAGTTCATTAAAAAGAATTGTTGCAATTAAATCTAGCTCAAAATTTTAAGACATGCATAAAGGTAAATGATAAACAAGCCAACTAAGCTTAAGGTCTAAAAACATAAATGCAAGATAAAGAAAACAAAGCTTAAAAATTGAAATTTCACCCCAAAACTTAAAAATAAAATTCTCCCCAATGTTACTAAATGTAAACAAAAAGAATACTCACTTGACTTGTAGTCACCCTCTTTTGGTCATCCTCCTCTTCATCTTCATTCTGATCCTCCATGGTGGGATCATCTAGTAGTGTGGGAAACGTAGCCATGTCCATGCCAATATCCTTAGTAGAAGCACGCATCATCTAATTAATTGATTACATACACTTCGCCTGATGGTCCATGCAAAGCTCAAGCTTTTCCATCCTCTAAAACATAAAAAAAGGTTGAGGATGTTGTTGTGGCGGTAAATGGTGTGGTGTTGATGAAGAACTTCTTCCACAACCAAGTACTCACGAGCTTAAAACCCTCGCATAATTCGTGCATCCACAGGAACTTTGGGACGCAAGATTTCTTCACTCTTCTCCCAATTCACTCTTCTCCCAAATCACTCTTACTCTCTTGACAAAGCTGTGATCAAGGATAAAGACCACAATCCATCATGGGGTGAGTGAGCAGCTTGAACAATGCTTTTAAACACCAAGTAACATACATTGATCGACATCCTTGAAACAATTGCATAATGTAAAATGGCTTTGTCCCTTGTCACATCACTAAGATGTTTCACAAGGACTAAACTCACCACCAAAAAGTGATGCAATCACTTGTAATCAATCTTCATCGCATTGGTTTTAAAAAACAATGGCCCATGTTTAGTCATTTTCCATTTTGTGCCCTCATTGCAAAGCAGCCTAATAAATTCATCTAAGTCAACATTGCTTGTTGAATATTGACCATAGTCATCAATTTCAATGTTAGGTAAGTTGTAAAATTAGTTAATAGTCCAAATGTCAAACTGTACATGACATCCTCAAACAAAAACTTGACCATTCTCATGCTTAACGGCATTAGCATAAAATTCTCAAACAACAGGTAACACTACCACCTCAGGTTGCTCACAAATTTTTTCCCACTATTGCTCATTAATAATCCTATGAATAGAATTATAATGTAAAGGATGAAGATCAATACCCCACTTCAGAATAAAGAATTTATGCAACTAGGATTGCAAATGCTTTATACCAACCTCAATGGAAACAAAATTACTCAGATCGAAGCAGGTCATACTTCCACTACCTTTATCTCTCTTCTTAGGTGGCATAAAAACTCAACAAATTTGCAATAATGTAAACACAAGTTTCCACAAAAATATGCAGTAGTTGTTATTGGAGTGGCATGAAACTTAGAGACAACAATTATCATAAGCAGTGAAAAATAAAATTTTAAATATACCATGCCATGTTGCCACCCATGGATCACCTTGGTGGTTTTAATACAAACAAAACTAGAAGAGAAGTAATGAGAAAAATAACATTCCCTTTACCAAATAATGTGGCTATCACGATGGTACCTCTTCCTTGTCCAACCTATGAACACTATGAAGCTAGCAAAGAACCTGAGCCATTTAAATGCTCACCCTCCAACGGTTGCATTTGAACTTTCATAAAGAGGGAGCTTTCTTAACTATGCCTTTGTGCTAACAAGGTGAACAACAACTCCTTGATCAACTAGGTGAGAACACATTGCCTAAACATATCATATATGTTTTGCTTAACCTTTACCTCTAGTTTCCATAATAATCAAGTTTCCAAGCATCCAGATTTTATGAAACTAGTTGAGTAAGACCCATCAACGCCTCAAACATACTCACATAAAAGTGTGACCTTGAGTGTGTTCAACAAGTCTTCGATTAAAAGCACAACTAGGTTATCTTGCTATATGGTGGAAGGCAACTTGCTAATGCATGGCATGTGACTCAAAATATAATGAAGGATTTTGCTTTTGATGTTATTATGGTCTCATCTTTGCATGTATAGCATTTTTTAAATCGCATAAAATAAATCTACCACATGCATACTACTTTACCTTGCATAGTATTTATTAAATTGCATAAAATAAATCTATCACATGCAAACCACTTCGGATGAGTATGGACTTTAAATATACTAATTTCCTTGAGCCATCAAATGAGACTAGCTTGGTCAAACATAAAGGATTGCATATAAGAATTTTCAAAATTTGCCTGTAACCTCCTAATCTTCCTTGGCGCCTTGGATCTCTATCATCAATATTTTCAAAATTCAATTCCTAGTCTATCCTAATTCTAATTACATTTGAATGTAGAGGCCTCAAGTTACATTCGAAGGGTTAGGGAAAGAATTTTACAAACTGAGATAAGAGATAAAGTAGGACATATAGGCCTTATTTTAAAAATACTAGGAATATACATTCGACCACAACATAATCATATTGGGCCTAAGTCCATAATCATCCACATATATTCATCAATATGAATAAAATTTAAAGACATATCTCATTCAAATTGTTAATCATACAAACTATTTGAGATTAGCAATTTTCAACATTTGAATTTTGCAATTTCAAATTCTTAGATAACCATTTAATTCTATATATAGAAACGTCTTTCATATATGGTAAGTATTACTAATCAAAATTAGTAATTTATGCATTCCTAATCTTATTAGGATTATAATTAAATTTATTATGAATTAAAACATTTTTAATTTGTTGTCCTAAACATTTTAGGTAACTTTTTTACTAATCCAATTTAATTAAAGATTGCATGCCTTCTATTACCTAATCTTCATTAGATAATTTAGATCAAATCTAAGAGAAGAAAATCTTTAACTTAATCTTAGTATCTTATTCAAACTTCCTTATTTAATTAAAGAAAATTTATTCATGATGAAAGACTTGTCTTTATTTATTTTGGACTTCCATAATTCTAGGAATCAAATTCCTTAATTTTTGGTATCAACAAAAAAATTGTAGATATCCTTAATTTAAGGAATCAAATTCTTTAATTCAAAATATTTAAATTTATTATCTTTATGGAACTATTTTAATAATTATCCAATCAGCTTTTGAATATTATTGACTCCCATAACTTTAGGAATCAAATTTCATGATTTATGGGTGCCATAAATTAAATCTTGACATCCTTTATTTAAGAAATCAAATTCCTTAATTCTAATTATGCCAAAATTATCTTTTATGGAACCTTTCCATAAATATTCAAATAGCCAATTTGTAATTTAAATTGTACCAATTAAGGATGCAATTTAAGCAAGTAATCAACGCCACAATAATGGAATTAGTTAACTAAACACAACATTGGTACAGTCACAATTTTTAGCTTTTATGGAGCCTTAAAAATGGAGCTATTTGATATCAAATTTGCACATTTTTTGGATGCAAATTGATTGGTCATATCACCCCAAAACTGTGAGTCTTTGCTACGGTTGGTAGCAAGGATGCAATTATAGTTCTTTGCTTTATAACGACTTCAAATAAGGAAATTTTGGTCTCTAATTTTTTTATGGTAAGCTAACATTTGGAGATTTTCTATATTAATTTTTCATTATTTTTGGACTTAGATAGCTACCCAAAAAATTATAAAACTATGACCTATGTCCGTTAGACAAAGACACATTTTAAGCTGTTTAGGTGGTGTTGACAATGCCAAAATCCTAGGGATCAAATCCCTTGATTTTGAAATTTGAATTTTGGCAATAATTGAACTCTTTAAAACCCTAAAATTTCAGCAAATAAGTGCAACTAATTGCACAAATTTTGGCTCCTTTTAAGTTGCCAAATTTGTTAAAATCATGGCCAGAAATAGCTGCTAGAAACAGTGATTTAAGCCATGATTTTGTCATTATTGCACCACCATTCACCTTTGGCTAGCGATCTTTCTTGGAACTATTCCAAAGTACATTGCTTCCAAAGACAACAATGAGACATCATTTGTATTAAAACGAGCTAAGGGAGGCTTTGATACCATTGTTGGAATGGCATAAAACACAGAGATAACAATTATCATACTCAGCAAAAAATAAATAGTTAAATGTACCATACCATGTTGCCACCCATGGATCACCTTGGTGGTTTTAATACAAACAAAACTAGAAGAGAAGTAATCAGAAAAATAACATTGCCTTTGCCAAGTATTGTGGCTATCATAATGGTACCTTTTCCTGGTCTAAACTATGGACACCATAAAGGGAGCAATGAACCTGAGCCATTCAAATGCTTGGCTTCCATTGGTTGCACTTGAACCTTCACAAGGAGGGATTTTTGTCAACTATGCCTTTGTGCTAGCAACAACTTGTCCTCTCCACACAATGATACTCCTCCTAGATGAATCACAAAGTTGGAAAACTATTTTTTAAGTCTCTCAAGAAAGTATGCAGCTAGGTTTTCTTGTTAGTTTCCTGACAACTCAAAAAGCTAATTTATGTGTTTCACTTATATTATGAAGAGTAGTTGAAAAGAGATATTTATATCTAGGTTAATTACTTCTTAAATTGCAAATAAGGCCTCAATATTATGACCTCTTTATAATATTGGCCCAACACTTAATTAAACCTTTTTAATTAAATCATTGTAAATTAAAATTAAAATAAATTTACTTTTTATTTGTTTGCAATTAATGCTTTAATATTATAACTAATTAAACCTTTTTAATTAAATCATTGTAAATTAAAATTTAATTTAATTTACTTTATTTGTTTATAATTAAGGCTTTAATATTAGAACTAATTATAATGTTGGCTTTATATTTAATTAAGCTAGTTTAATTAAGTTCATAAAAAATTAATGACCTAGTGTATGATTTAAGTCCAACTTCAATCATCACACTCTAAATTTAATTCATAATGCAACTTATTGTGTGTGACCCACTAGGTTCTTAACATGTTGTTAATGGAATTCAATTATAATTTTTATTAAATTAATTAATTTAATTCCATAAACCAAGATTGGCATCTAGCAATGCATCATTTTAGGGGAGTCAAAGGGTTGTTTGACAACCTTTCAGTGTATAGCCTACCAGTGTAATTCATTCCCTCAACATATATCCCAAATATAATAAGAGCATGGTGTAGTTTCTACTCTTATTGATCTCCATATTCATTCTAGAAGTTATATCACTAGTTTTATAGAGACTTATGAAACTCTTTTTCATAAACTCCAAGTCGCCTTAGCCAAGGGCTTCAATAGGCTAATATCAACCAAGAACTGTTAGGATATGTCCCTTAAAATTGGGGTAATGATTCCTTTCTTAACCACTCATTTGCCTTCACATGCTTCATGCTATACCCAAAAGCATCTTATTTTGGCATCTTTGGTTAAGCACCTATAGGGATGAAATTAAAGCATGAAACTCCATAAATAAAACAACATGGTGTCTTAAGTCTAGGGAGTTTTTACGCAACTGACACATAAGAAGTATTGCATAAATACTTGAGTGAAATACCAAATGCAATTCTCATGGTGGGTCATCTTCAGTGAACTTGCTCTCCTAAGCAAGCACTTGCATTCTAGTTCCAAGTACCTCTATACTTCAACCTAAGAGAACGGTTGCTTACTTCTCAAGTAAGAAACACAAAATCTACCAGTCTCTATGCCTCATTGATGTCTAGTCTCAATGATACATTGACCAAGAACATTTAGAGATTACACTTTGATATATAGAAATCTCATAACTGCAACCTATTACAGTTCCCTTGCAAGGCATATTAATCTCATGGACTTTATCTAGTTAGACTTTCATCATTTAGCGACAAATTTTGTCATTTCATTATTTAGCGACGAATTATCTTTACCCATGAAATTCATATAAAATATAAGTGGATTTATTGCCATTGCCGATGGATAATGCTTGTGAGTTTTCAAGCAGGATTTATTGGTAATTTTGTCCAAATTTTCCAATTGAATTGCCTGTTGGAATGAGCCCTACAGCCAGTTGAGATTGGTCAAGGTTTGGTTCAAATTTTACAATGATATCATTCGTATTAAATGATGGCTTTCCTTCATCAATAAGATATTAATTAAAATGGGTTATAAGTTTAATTGGATGAAGTCCATAAGATTAATATGTTTTGCAAGGGAATTGTAATTGGTTGCAATTATGAGATCCCTATGCATCAAAGCATAATCTATAAATAGTTTTTGATTATTGTATTATTGAGATAAGGCATCAATAATGTTCAAAGATTGGCACATGCTATGTTCCTTACTTGTCAAGAAATCAATTGGTCTCATAGGTTGAAGCAAGATGTGGATGCTTGCCTTAGGAAAACAAGTTCACAGAAGATGTCTTGACATAACAAGTGCATTTGGTATCTCACTCTAGTGTCTGTGTAATACTTCTCATGCAACAATTGTGCAAATACTCCTTAGACTAGAAACATTAGGTTGTCTAATATGTGGAGTGCTATGCTTTGATTTTATCCCTACAAATGCTTAACCAAAGATACCAAATCAGGATGCTTTTGGGTATAGCTTGAAATATGTGAAGGCAAATGAGTGATCAAGATAGGAATCATCACCTCAAGTGAATAAAGGACCTAACTTAACCGAACAATTCTTGGTTGATATTGGCTTATTGAAGTCCTTGCCCAATGTGACTTGGAGATTATTGAAAAAATGTTTCATAAGTTTCTCTTGAGCTAAGGATTTAACTTTAAGAACGATGTGGAGATCTATAAGAGTAGACATTGCACCATGCTTTTGTCATCTCTAAAATATATAATAAATCAATGAATTACATTGAGAGACTGATCACTAATAGGTTGAGTCAAACTACCATAACTCTTCTAACATATGTGTGGCCATGATGCATTGCTAGATGCCAATCTTGATTGATGGAATTAAAGTAATTGAAATTGTAATTTAATTCCATTGCTAACATGTTGGAAGCCTAATGGGTCACATACAAGAGGAGATTATTGAGATTAAATTCGGAAGGGTGATTAAGTTGGACTTAATCAATTAAAGGCTTATAAGCTTTTAGATTTAATCGATTAATTATGGACTTAATTGATTAAGAACATATGTGCATTTAGTGTTACTGATTAATGTAATCATTATTCGATTAATAAGTTATAAGTTTTTAAGGACTTAACTAAATTGTTTAATTAAGTTATAGGATTAATTTGTGATTACCTAAAAGTTATAATTAACCTTATTAGGGTTGAAAGTAATCTAAGTATATAAACTTTGCTGTAAGCCTAATTTCAAGTGAGAAAAATAGAAAAAGAACTAGCCAACTAGTGCGTGTCATCCTTTCTGAGTACAAAAGAGAAAATTAGTTTTCTTTTTAACTATTCGGCCGAAAGTTTGTTTTTAGAGAAAGTGTTATGAACACTAATTTGCTAGCATATCGTAAGGCTTAGCATTCCCACCATAATGTAGGGTTTCTCAAAATCATCCTGTGGACTTTCGTTAGAGGCTGCACAAGAACCTTTTGGACAGCTTTAGTTTACTACAATCGAGCTAGGAGTAAGGTCAATCAAAAAGGCTGTTTAGGGCTTTAGATAAGGAATCCAACTTTCTTTATGTATAAAGGTAATGATCTATCATAATACGTTTGCTGTATGGATGCTTCAAGATAGTCAAGAAACCTTCAAAGAAGACCTTGGGTGGGTAACTCTAGTATTGTATGTTTTATTTGTTTTCGCTACGTAATTTTATTTTCTATTGCATTGTGATGCATGGCCAGCCTATCCCAACATTGTTGACTACATAGTTCTATCGGTAACGATCGATAAAATTTCCAACAGGTCTAAATTCATCCATATTGTTATAGATGAAATTTACTGATCGATTTTTCTCCTTACCAATGACATTCCAGTAGATGGATTTGAGTTTTTCCTGATAGAGTTCCGAATGGAATTTTTGGCCTGTAAGTTATCGATGAAATATTCTATAGCCGATGTATTTGCCTTTATCGAAGATAGCAATTTCGACTGACAACCAACGGCTTATTTGGTCACAATTTTGAGTGTATTTTGTTTAAGTTCTTAAGATTTATTCTAAGTATTAGTTACTTTTAGTCATTTATTTTATTTAAGTTAATTATATTGGGTTCAATTGCTTTAAGTTATCTTATGATATTTTGCTTTAAGTTTGGTTATTATTTAAGTTAGTTTGATGCTTTTCTAGGTGTGCTATGAAAAGGGTGATATTTTGTGAAAAAGAATACATACAAGGTGCAACTACACATGTTCTAGTATTTGAGCATATCTTGCACTATAGAAGTCCAATTATTTGATTTATAAACCATTGGAAAGGTAAAAGTTAGATCTATAACTTTTATGTTTACCACATTTCCTAGTTCAGCGTCAAAGAAGGAGAAACGTGAATCACAAATTTTAGTAGGTCAATAGAACCTGGAAATTCAAGTTAAAGCATACAGGGTCATGGCCATGGAATTAAAAAGCACTGAGGCACCTCGACAAGGCATGTACACTTCAGTAAAATAGAGAACTTAGTGCCACAGTCCCTAAGAAGGCAGTGCCACATCTGCCAAAAGGAAAACGTAAAAATAAAATAGAACGAGTCTTCGGCACCCACATGTCAAAAGACTTCTTATGTATTTAAACTTCAATTTTAACACAAATTTGAGCTCTATTTAACCCCTCTATTAGAGCACATTTTAAGAATAATTAAGAGGTTTTTTTTGAAGAAAAATAGGCATTCATGCTAGCAAGAAATCAAGGAAAACAAGGAAGATTACTAATCAAAAACTTGACAAATCTTGAAGTTCTTTCTTTTTTGTTATCTTTATACTTTCTTTGTTTAGTTTTGATGGTTAAATTTCTTTTTTAAATGATGTTTTTATTAGTTATGTGGAACTAAACTATTAATCTATAATCGCAATTGAACACAACACATGGTTTGAATTTTTAATATTTTTTCTTGTTTATGATTGATGGTGTTTGAGTTGTTTATTTCAATCCTGTTCTTAATGCTTTTGATTGCTTGATCACAAATTACATTGATTTGGAAACCTAAATGAAACTCAAATAGGGAGCTTAGAGTAAGCCATGGATGAAATACCATATGTTCAATACAAATACATGAGATGAATGATTTGTTTCATCTGTAGGGTAAGAATATACTTACATGTAATATGTAGCCATAATTACAGTTTAAGCTTTATGAGTCTTTCCTAATTTCAATATGCATAGGAATATAATAAGTTGGTTAAGGAAGATATTTTTATACAAAATCGAAAGAGACTTATAAATATATTAGAATTCTAGGTTAACAACTTAAGCCTTTCTAGTAAGTAAAGAAGGTGTAAAGAGATTCAAATGAAACATTAAGGGAATATTGTGATTCTAGACTTTTTACTGATTGATTCAAGTTAAATCACTACTTTTGCTTTTAGTTTTACTTTTAGTTTAAGTTTCTTTAAATTTCAGTCGTTTAAATTTGGTTATTTGGATAAGATTAAGTTGTGTTAATTTTATTACTTAGCAAATGATTTGAGTAATTCTCCATGGGAACAAACTTTACTTTCTATTATATTACTTGTTAATGAGACATGCTTTATTAACTATAGTTGTTATAATAATCTTGTTTTGAGATGATATGTTAGATTTATACCCACTTAATATGCATTTTGGTTGGTGGGAGTTTATGCCTATTTGATATATGATATCAAATTGTATTAGAATAATTTTGTTATGAGATAACAAGTTATAATTATACCCATGTAACAGATATTTTTTGTTATTGGTGTTGGGTGATGGCCAATTATGCATCAAATACAAATAAAACATAGTGAAAATAAATTTAAAAAATTAAATTTTGCCTCACCCTTCTAAGATCTCTTTCATGCCAAATTGAGTATAGAATTAAATTAAAAAATAAAAATATATATGATCATATCAAGTTTACCTAAATAACAAAGGTTGATGAATCATTTGTTAAACCACCAAATCAATCTTCAAAAAGCTCAACCACCTTAGCCAAGTTGTTGCAAACCAAAGTTGCCCAAGGAATCCTTGTGCAGCCTCTAATGGTGATCCACACTAATGAATTAGAAAATCCTTATTTAAGGATTGGGAGTTCTATGCCTTGATAATGTGCTAGCAAATATGAGTTCCATAAAGTCATAATCTACACCAAAGTGTGGGGCTAAACACACAAAAGAAATCAAGCGAATGAAAAACTATTTTTCTTTACACAAGGAATGGCAAGACAAAAGGAATTTCTAATGTGCCGTTCATTTTTTTTTTCAGCCATTTCCTCTCATTTTGTTTAGAGGCTATAGCAAGGTATTTTTACCTTGGATTAATTTTAAACCCTAATTACAAAATAGTTTTGTAATTGCCAATTAATCCAATAATTTGAATAAACAATTTAATTAAGTCTTTAAGAAGCCCAATTAACTTAATTGTTTAATTTAATCAATTAGGCCTAATAACTTAATTAAACAATTTAATTAATCAAGCCCAACAATTTAATTAAACAATGCTAATCAATTAGGCCCAATGGCTTAATTAAACAAATTTAATCAATTAGGCCCAATAACTTAATTATTTAATTTAATTAATTAGGCCTAATGACTTAATTAAATAATTTAATTAATTAGGCCTAATGATTTAATTAAAAAATTTATTTAATTAGGCATAACTTAATTAAACAATTTTAATCAAGTACTTGATTAAAATTTATTTAAGGTTGAGTCAAGATGGTTTGACCCAACTTTTCATTGATCAACCTTTTACTGTAATTCATTCCTTCATCATATATCCTGAAGATGATAAGAGCATGGTGCAATGTCTACTCTTATTGATCTCCATATTCGTTCTTAAAGTTTGATCATTAACTTTATAAAGACTTATGAAACTCATTTCATAATCTTTAATTCTCCTTGGCCAAGGACTTCAAGAAGCTAATATCAATGAAGAACAGTTAGGATATTTCCCCTGCATCACTTGGAGTGATGATTCCTATCTTGACCACTCATTTGCCTTCACATGCTTCATGCTATACCCAAACACATCCTATTTTGACATCTTTGGTTAGGCACCCGTAGGGATGAAATCAAAGCATAGCACTCCACACATATGACAACCTAGTTTCTCAAATCTAGCGAGTATTTACACGATTGACACATGAGAAATATTACATAGACACTTGAGTGAAATACCAAATGTACTTTTCATGGTGGGTCATGTTCAGTAAACTTGCTTCCCTAGGAAAGCACCGACATTCTAGTTCTAAGTATCTCTATTCTTCAACCTATGAGATCGGTTGCTTATTTCTCCAGTAAGGAACATAGAATGTACCAATCTCTATGTATCATTGATTTCCAGTCTCAATGATACATTGACCAAGAACATTTTGAGATTACGCTTTGATGCATAAGGATCTCATAACTGTAACTCATTACAATTCCCTTGCAAGGCATGTTAATCTCATGGACTTTATCCAAATAAACTTATAACTAGTTATAATTGATGTCTTATTGATGAAGAAAAACCTTTAATCATTTGAAATGAATGATGTTGTTGCATGATTGGAATCAAGCCTTAACCAATCCCAATTGGCTGTAAGGCTCATCCCAACATCTCCCACTAGCACAGAGCCAATTGCCACGTAATCGTATATGGAATCAAATCTCTCTAGCAATCGTGTCTTCATGTAGACTCGTTTGTGCCCTTCAATGTGGTTAATTGTTTTTATCTATCTTCAAAATGTCTATGCATCAAGTCATGTCATATTCTAGATCCAATGAGACCTAGGTTCTACTATTATGGCTCTATTGTTACATTAACAATGTTTAGAACCCATTATTAGTTCCATGAACTAGCGATCTAAATATCTTCCTATTTGAGCCCTTTATAATAGGATGTATATGACTTATTTATATACATGTATAATCCCTTTTGGTCTTTGGGACCATTCCAACTAGACTATGTTGCATGCATCATATGCATGTGTCACTCTATGTTATGCCATTTAGCCCCCTTAAACTTTTTATTGTCATTGGGCTCCCACTAGATCCAAGATCTTTTGTGAAAGTAATAATCAAACTCTTTTGAATATTCCATG
>NW_018397273.1:3321044-3323131 GCF_002168275.2 Theobroma umbraticum
ATCTCAATGTATGCTTGGAATCATATTGGTTGGGAATATCATAATGGGCTTTGATGTTGGAGAGATATTGACCGAATCATATTGCAATATGAAGTTGCTTTCTTTCTTGAACATTCATCTCTGTGTTTTGCTCTTAAGAAAGTTTCGTTTTATATGAATCAATATTCAATCTTTTGATCAATACCTTTTGATCAATTGAACATAATTCATAATTGATCAAATATCATTGAAAGGATAAACATGAAGCATGGATAATTAAATATGACATAATTATTCCAAATAATTATTCAAACTTGAAACATATAAGCTTCCACATCCAAATGCTAGAGACAAATGTTTCACCACCCATTCCCATGGCAATCACATTATTAATGTTTCAAAAACATCCAAATAAATTATCCAACATGTCAAGATAAATAGGAGTGTAACCATCCAATGTAGCATTTAATGCTTTATTTAGTCCATCCATGTGGTCACCTCTTCAGCCAAGATCCTACTCATCTTTATCTTTGGTCTCTGCAATATGTCAAACATATGAAAACCAACTTTGAGGTATCATATACCTTTAATATATAAAGTAGAATTATTTAGCAAATGGTACCTAAATCAAAAACTTCAATAAACTTATTTTTGTTGCTTACAGTAGCTACATACTCCTTGCAAAATGACAAATATCCTTCTCTCTGTCCTTTTTAACACCTCATTTAGGCTTCAGTGCCTTCTCATTTTGGGATTTTACCTTTTTCCCTTTTTAGGCATTCTTCTTTGTTGCTTTGAATAAGCCTTGGAAGAAGAAACAAAAAGTAATAATCTTTTATCTTTCTTAATGGACCTCTATACCGTTTCTAGCATATTTAGAAGTTTGAGAAGAATAGCTTCTAATTGATTCATATGGAAGTCAAACAAGAACTGACTGAAGCTGTCAAGAAAAGATTGTAGAACTAAGTCTATACTTAACTCATGATCCATTTCTAATCCCAATTGTCCAAGTCTATCGATGAGTCCAATCATCTTCAGCATATGGGCCCTAACTGAACTGCCTTCTACCATCTTGCATCAAAATAGTTCTTTAGAGATCTCACATCTCTCAGTGTGCCTTTCCTTATCAAATAGTTCTCTAAGGTGAAGAATCATGGATTGGACATCCATCTGTTCATGTTGCTTTTGGTGGTTAGGGGTCATACAGGCTAGCATCTTGCATGCTGCTTGATCATCGTCATCCTTATGATGTCGATATCCTTCCTTATCCTCAGCACTAGCATCAACAACAGGGACTGGTGGAATAAGAGTGTCAAGGACATAGGATTTCTTCTCTTGTTTCAAGATGACCTTGAGGTTCCGAAACCAATCGATGAAGTTTGGGCTAGTGAGTTTATTTGCATCCAAGATGCTCCGCAGTGAAAAATTATTAGCCATGTGTATAAATATGCCTAAATAGATAAAACAAAGCAATAAGTAAACATCATGCATAAACTATTTAAAATAAGGTTTTAAAATTTTAAATAGTTCTCCCATTATTCTCTACAAGATGATAACCCTCCATATCACCTCAAGAGATTTGTACTAGGATTCTCTCAGTGGGCTAGGATCCCATCCATCTAGTCATGGCCTTGAGTGTGCTCAACAAACTATGATAGGTGGATTTAGTAGGTAACTGAGCTTACCAATTTTATCTATATACAACTCCTAGATCAGCTAGCTGACAACACATTGCCTAAACATATCATATATGTTTTGCCTAGCCTTTGCGTCTAGTTTCCATAATAATCAAGTTTCCAAGCATCTATATTTTAGGAAACTAATTGAGTAAGACCAACCAATAACTCAAACATACTCGTCTAAAAGTGTGGCCTTGAGTGTGCTCAACAAGCCTCCAATTAAAGGGGTAGTCAGGTTATCTTACTATATGGTGGAAGGCAACTTAATCATATGTGGTATATGACTTAATATTTACCAAGGTATTTTATCCTTTTCATTTTATTAAGGTCTCATTTGATTAACATGCATAGCACCTAATATATCGCATAAAATTAAATATATCACATACTATTCTACTAAGATGGTTATGGACTTTTCTACTCTAGTTT
>NW_018397273.1:3323141-3336183 GCF_002168275.2 Theobroma umbraticum
TAAAAGGAACCTAGTTGGTCAAATCTTAGGGGATAGCATGCATTAAGCACTTCATGCCGTAGCTTGCATCCACCTTTAGCTCTTCATGGCACCTTTGATCTCTTATCTTCAGATTTATAAAATTGTTTTCCTAATATAATCTTATTTCTAATTACAAATGAATGTAGAAACCTCGAGTTACATTTGAGGGAATTTATATGAGAAGAGAATTTTACAAACCTAGAATGCAAGAGATAAGGTAGGGTTTGCAGACCCTATTTGAGAAGATTTCCATAAAGAGAAGTTCAACCAAACATCCACAATCATATTGGGTCTATAGTCCATAACCATCAACAAACATCTACAATCTAGTTATAAACATATAAAGTAAACATGCTCAATATGATGATGATCTTGCATTTCATTTGAAAAACGTCACTTATCCATTGAGGATCATAGTTCAAATCATTTGGTGCTTAGGTTTTAAAAGATTTAGTGATTTTTTTTAAATTACTTTGTAAAGGAATTGATCATATCAAGGCCTTTTACTAGCTCAAATCATATTTGAATTAATTCTATTAGTAAGTTCTTTCTAATTAAACTTCTTTAATTAGAAACCTAAACCAATTTAGGAAACTTCCCACTTTGAGTATCTATCATAAACCATTTTAAAAGGTTTCATGATCCAAATCATGTGTCCTAACTATTTTAGGAAGGTCCTTATCCACCTTTTAATCTTGTATTATCCATTCACTAATTGTAGAGTTATAATCATTATTAGAAGCCCTAGTTCATTAGTAAATTTATCTTAATTAAAATCTATCCTAATCGGATTAGGATGTCATCTACTCAAGTTGACTTTCCATTTTAATTAAAATTATCTAATCTAATTAGATGTAGATAAATTTAAATCATAATCCCTTGTCTTAGGGAGTCTTCATCAACTGAGGAAGACTTAATATTTTTGGAGATTTAATATCGATCCATTTAAAATTGATTGATTCCACCAAGGATTCAAACTCCTTTATTTCAGGCATGTATCTCTAACATTTAGGAGTCAATGATCAGCTAAGGAAAATATCCTTCCTGATCATTAAGTGTCCAATTTCTCCAGCAAACAACCACTTTCCATAAAGTGGTTGCATCCATGGCAATGGGAGGTGTGACATCTATGTGTGGCAGCACCATGCACAACCTTTGTCATGAGTGCTGTTTCACATGTAAAGGACATTCCTTTAATTTAGTTAAGTGTCCAGTCACTGAAAATTAATTCAAATTCAAAATTTTATCCTTTAATTGAACCTTTTGAATAAGAATAATATCCTGAAATTCTCAGAATTAATTTTGACTATTATCTGAACTGTTTTCAAACTTTCAATCATTAGTAGCATAAATCAGCTTGTTTGGCCATGAAAATTTCCAGAAATAATCCTCATTGAACCTTTTAATAAAGATAATTTTTCGGGAATTTTTCAGAATTAATTTTCAAGAGTTTCTTGTCAATTAAAACTGAAATGCATGCCAAAACAGTGAGCTGGACAGATTTATATTTGCACCAATTTTCTTGCTTGAAATCAGCATATTTGACAATGATATTTTCCGGAATATTGAACATTTTAACAAAGATAATCTTTCTGAAAATTTTCAGAATTAATTTCCAAGACTTTCTTGTTAATTAAAACTGAAATTCATGTCATAACAGTGAGCTGGACTGCTTTCAATTTTTGCTCCAATTTCTTGCTTAAAATCAGCCTATTTAATCATGATCATGTCATGATTTTGCTGTCCACATATCCAACAATAAATGTGTAACAATTAAATATATTTTTTGCTGGAAATTAAGCACAAATAGAAGCAAAATTCTGCATCTAAAACTGTCTGTGTGCTGCCTTGCAGGACAGCCTCGAAAACGGTTCCTTATAGTCTCCTTTTTCTTGTGCTTCCTCTGCACAATTCAAAACACACATTAGTTAAGTCTATATATGATTTAAATAACTTAAAATAAGATTAACATAGGCTACAAATGTTGCTGGACAGAATTAAATGAAATTGGCAAAGCAGATTTTTTAAAAAATTGATTTTGACAAAATCGCACCAAACCAAAATGCAAAACAACTATTTGTTAATCAAGCATCCATTGAACTTGAACAAGCACTCAAATGGCATGAAAAGGGCTCTAATACCACTGTTGGGTGAGGGCTGATCATGCATCAAATACAAATAAAACACAGCAGAAATAAATTTAACAAATTAAATTTTGCCTTATCCTCGTAGGATCTCTTTCATGCCAAATTGAGTACAGAATTAAATTAAAAAATAAAAATATATACGATCATATCAAGTTTACCTAAATAACAAAGGTTGATGAATCCTTTGTTAAACCACCAAATCAGCCTTCAAAAATCTGAACCACTTCAGCCTGGTTTTTGCAAACAAAAGCTGTAATAGCTCAAAAAGCTCAAAGCGTAATAAAATAAAATTTCAATCATCGAAATCATATAATTCCTTCAAAAATACCAATAGCTGTACAAAAGCACGCACACTTCCAAAATGTGTGGCATGTAAAAATAATCGTGTTTATCCACATATATCAACTCATGATCAACATAAAGCACTAAAACTTTCAACTAAATAGGAGAGCCATGGAAAAACATTATCTCTCCACCATGCAAAAGAGTACGAGTCTAAAAAGCCTCAAGGCTCTCAAGTAGGTAATCATAGATAATCAACCCGTAGACCTTCTTCCACGTAATAACAATTCGGGAAGCCCCCATCCACCGGATTCCCACAACCATGGCAGTCTCGATGATATTAACCTACATCAGAAAAATCATATGGTCACAACCACGTATATCAACTCGTGGCCTTGCCATGTATAATCGCAAACAGTGGCCTAGCCACGACTAACAACCCCTTGGCAACCCAAAGGTTCTCTAACTAAAGCTCACTTGTGCACAAGGGTCACACAATCTTGATGTGACATTGGCCTACTCTCGATGCTCTCAGTTTGTCAAAATCGTTTTCAAAACCAAATCAAGGTTTCTAAGAGTTTTTCCTTAAATCATTTGAAAACAAGGTTCGGTGACCTTTCAAAATTACTTTTCACCTTAAAATGCATTGTGTAAACATTTGCATAAATTTCAGACTAAAACTGGCTCACAAGAAATCAAATTTAAGCCATTTATCAAGTGCAATCTACGAGGCACACTTCACAAAGATCCAAGGCACGGTTTTGATGCACAACATTGCAAAAGGGCTTGTTTCTTGGTTTTTGAAAACACTACACATATATGTATATATATATAGTCTACACAAGCAACTTCCAAATGACTTTGCATCCACAATTGCCTAGGGTTTCTACTAGCTCATGCTTTCCACAAAAGCAATGTATAAATTGTTTCAAACCAAGTATTCAAATCACAATTTACTTATCAAATCACTTATCATTTCCTGGCAACTCATGCTTTCCACAAAGACGTTGAATAAATCATTGACGAGTTACTATACATAGAACATTATATAGTATGGAATCTTTTGAAATAGACCACCCATAGTCACCTTACAATGGTGGGATATTACTTCGCCCCTTATCTAGTTACGTTTCAAATTAAATTAGCTTGCCGGTCACCCTATTTCCTTCTCTAGTTAATCACCACGATAATCCTTTTTCACTTGCACACTTCCTAGCAATAAACCAAGCTTAATATACTTAATATTTATCATTCCAATTCAGCTCACATTTGTTGCCCTATGTACCAAATTCTTAGTTCCTTTCATTTTCAAAAACTATTCACATTTCAAATAATTATTTTTCACTATAGCCGACCGGGCACATTATTTCCAATTTCATGCATATACACAATTATATATGGGCAGCATCTTAAACAAGAATCCTTAATCAATATCCACATTGTTCATCTTTATTCTTATAATTACTCTAACATGCAACCACTAATTTTCAATTAGCCAAAACTAATGTACCACAATATACCCACAATGCATGCTTACCTTCCAAATCACTTTGCACTCTACATGCAATTCAATATCTCTTCATAACATTGTTCACCATTTCTGCCACAAACATAATCATCAAAAAATGTTCTATCTTTCTTTCCATTCATTAAACTCAAGGTCAAGAACACTTACCCATCATTTCTTTGTCTCAAATCACCATACACCTGTGCATAATCAACATGCATGCATCCAGCCCATTGATTCTTTGAAGATCTTGCTGCCATAAAATGTTTGTTGTGTTACCATCGGATTTTCAAAACATATTCAAACTAAAATGATAATTCTTACCTTTCCTTACTTGGATCTTGAAACCAAGCCACACATCTCCTTCAAGCTCCCAATCTACACTTTGAATGGTAAATAAGAATCAAGGCTCAATAGGAAAGTAGTAAGAAGCCCACGGTTTCTCTTAAATCCTCTCAAACCTGAGCCTTCCTCCATTTCCTCTTTTTTCTTCTCTTTTCTTTCTCTTTTCTTCCTCTCGGGTGGAGCTATCAAAGCAATTTCTTCTTTCTTTTCCTCTCTTAATGGCCAGTTCTCTCAACTTCTCAAGGCTAATTCCCTTTTCTCTTTTACTCTTGAAACTTGTATTTATATGGCCATCCATTGAACCAATCAAATTTTATGCACATATTTGATCTTTTACTTTCATTTGGCCATTTTACCTACCAATAAGTTTTCATGCACCAATTTTCTTTCTTCCACATTGGTTAGAAATCCTCTTGTACTATCCATATCCATTATTTAATTAATTTCCACTTAATCCCACCTTATTTGTGCCCAATGGTCTTTTATGCAACTTTCCCACCTTAATTTCCATTTAGCATCCTCCTTGGCAAATGACATTACCTGCAACTGTATTTTCTCTTATTTTAGTCTAATTGTCACCAAGTGTCTATCATGCATAAATCTTCCATGTATTCTTTTTAACGTAAAAATCTACATGCATGTGCTATCTTATTCATTTTGTCTTATGCTTTTTTGTTTGTCACATGGTGGGGGTCCCACATGTTCACCACTACAACTACATCCTTGCATGCATATCTTTGTATGTAATAGTATTTGTCACATGCATATTTCATCCTCCCGCATATTCTAATTTTCCTTGGTTAGTTACTTTTCCATTTAACTTAAAATGGTAAAATTATACATAAGTCCTCAATTTTCTCCTTATTTACCATTTGACCGTCCAAAGTTTTCATCCTTTTCAATTTGGTCCTTTAAACATTTCATAAATTGCAATTTGATCCTTCAATTTGTTCATAATTACAACTTCACCCCTTTTACTTTTCATTATTTTCAATTCCACCCTTCAATTTCTTATTCCTTTCAATTTGGTCCTCCCATTATTCCTTTAATTCTAATTTCCTTCTATTTCCTGTCCTTTACACTTGTACAAAAAAAATATCAAACTCATACTTCAACAAGGTGTCACCATAATATTTAAATATATACTTATCCTATCTTACTCTGTTTAATGAAGGCATGCAATCCCCCGCTAACGTCATTTTTCTTGGAAATTCTTTCTTACTTCTTCTCCCCCACTTAGATTAGCCATATAGTCCTTCTTCATGACTGATTTCAAGAACAGATAAAATATTAATATTTTAATATTATTTTATTAATAATATATTGTTTTATTTCAAAATTCTTCACTTGTCTCCTTGGGTCTCAAAGTGTCTCACTTTGTCTGGGTTCACTTTCAAATTGCATTTTTAACTCACTACTTCATCCTTGATAAAATATTATTATTTTTATTATTTTAATACTATTCTTCGTTCACCCATCACCATTCTTTCGCACTTAAATTAGAGTCAATTGACCTTTGTCTTATCGATAAGGTCATATTGACTTCTATACGAGGGTACGAGGTGTTACAAAAGCTGTCAAAGGAATCCTTGTGTAGCCTCCAGTGGTGATGCACACTAATGAATTAGAAACTCCTTCTTTAAGAATTGGAAGTGCTATGCCTTAACAATGTGCTAGAAAAGATTAGTTTCGTAAACTCATAATCCACACAAAATTGTGGGGCTGAACTCACAAAAGAAATCAAGTGAATGAAAAACTAATTTTCTTCACACAACGAACGGCAAGACAAAAGGAATTTCTAATGTACCGTTCTTTTTTTTTTAAGCTGTTTTCTCTCATTTTGTTTAGAGGCTATAGCAAGGTATTTATACCTTGGATTAATTTTAAACTCTAATTACAAAACTATTTTGTAATTGCGAATTAATCCAATAATTTGAATAAACATTTTTAATTAAGTCCTTAAGAAGTTCAATTAACTTAATTGTTTAATTTAATCAATTAGGCCAAATTACTTAATTAAATAATTTAATTAATTAAGCACAACAATTTAATTAAACAATTTTAATCAATTAGGTCCAATGACTTAATTAAATAAATTTAATCAATTAGGCCCAAGGACTTAATTGTTTAATTTAATTAATTAAGCCCAATGACTTAAAACAATTTAATTAATTACGCATAATGATTTAATTAAAAAATTTATTTAATTAGGCACAACTTAATTAAACAATTTTAATCAAGTGCTTAAGAAGCTCATAACTTCTAATTTGATTAAGTCCAACTTAATCACCTCTCCCATTTTATTTTTAACATTCATTTTAGGTGTGTAACCCGTTAGGCTTCAACATGTTGGCAATGAACTCAACATATAATTCTTAAGTTAAACTTATAATTAGAGAAATTTAAAGTACTTCAAATTTATCATTAATCAAGTTAACTACCTAGAGTTCATGGACCAAGATTGGGATTTAGCAATTCATCATTGCTACCTAAATATTAGAAGAGTCAAGATGGTTTGACTTAACCTTTTAATGATTAGTCTTTCAGTGTAATTCATTCCCATATCGTATATCCCAGAGATGATAAGAACATGGTGTAGTGTCTCCTTTTATTGATCTCCATATTCGTTCTTAAAGTTTTATCATAAGCTTTATAAAGACTTATGTAACTCTTTTCATAATCTTCAAGTCGCCTTGGCCAATGACTTCAATAAGCTGATATCAACAAAGAACAGTTAGGATATGTCCCCTGCATCACTTGGGGTGATGGCTCCTATCTTGACCACTCATTTGCCTTCACATGCTTCATGCTATACACAAAAGCATCCTATTTTGGCATTTTTGGTTAGGCACCCATAGGGATGAAATCAAAGCATAACACTCCACACATAAGACAACCTGGTGTCTCAAGTCTAGTAAGTATTTACACAACTGACACATGAAAAGTATTGCATAGGCACTTGAGTGAAATATCAAATGCACTTCTCATGGCAAGTCATATTTAGTAAACTTGCTCTCTTAGGCAAGCACCTACATTCTAGTTATAAGTATCTCTATACTTCAACCTATGAGATCGGTTGCTTACTTCTTAAGTAAGGAACATAGAATGTACCAGTCTCTAGGTATCATTAATGTCCAATCTCAATGATACATTGACCAAGAACATTTTGAGATTATGCTTTGATGCATAAGGATCTCATAAGTGCAACCCATTATAGTTCCCCTGCAAGGCATACTAATCTTATGGACTTCATCCAATTAGACTTATAGCTTATTATAATTGATGTCTTATTGATGAAGGAAAACCTTTAATTATTCGACATGAATGATGTTGTTGCATGAGTAGAATCAAGCCTTAACCAATCCCAATTGGCTGCAGGGCTCATCCCAACAAGTAGGAGTTTATGCCTATTTGATGTAAGATGTCAAAGTGTAAATGATATACAATTAATAACATCTCAAAATAAAATATTAAGTGCTAAATAGGATTATTTTATTGAAATAATTTCTATGGCTTTCCATTGTCAATAGATTGAGGTTTGAATTAATTAGGGTTCAATGAAGGCAAAAGGATAAGTTAGATTTAGATTAATTAATTTGCTTAATTTATTTCTTGAGAAGATAAGTGTGTGTATGACTAAATTGAACATCAGCTTAAATAAAGTCATATCTATTAAGTACATATAATACACTTAGACAATGGCTGCATTTAACCAAATTTAACATGGTGATTGAAAGGCATTACGCATGATATATTTGGAGGCCAAAAAATATCGAAAGTGATAATAACATACATAAATTTAAACATGAGAAAAAAATTGTGATGAGTAAAAGTTACTTGCCCATTCAAAGTATATGCAATTATTAGACTAAGCTTTAATTGTATATACAGTAATGTGGTTCTTGATACCCACTTAGAATTTTTGAATATAATTGTTATATTCTAGTTTGGGAATTATTAATATTCCTGTGGGAGCTACCATCATAGATTTATTATGCATGAATCTAATGGAAATATATATTTATATGTATAGATATGTGAATTTGTTTTACATGTTCATGTGAAACTCATTCAGACTATATTTTTCATATCTAAAATGACTAACTTTAATCCCTTGGCCAAAATTTTGCATGGCAATTAGTTGTGAAATCCAAATTATGTGGATTGGAAAATAAATTTGACCATTATTCTGATTATTGAAAAGATAGCCTATGTGTTAACCACAGATCCACTTGAACTTTCTGAAACTAATGCCACAAATGAACAAAAGAATGTATTTAGCAAGTGGCATGAGGTGAATGAGTTAACTAAGTGCTACATATTGGCTTTAATAACCAATGTCTTGCATCAGTAGCATTAAGGCCTAGCTATTACAAAGGATATGGTGCAAAACTTGTAAGAGATGTTTGAAGAACAAAATCATAGTGCATGACAAGCAACTATGAAAAGCCTAATGTCCACTAAAATGGTGGGAGGCAATCCAAATCATGAACATGTCCTGAAAATGATTTCATTCATTAATGAACTGGAAACGTTTAATGCAGAGACGAATGTTGAAATTAAGGTTGATCCTATCCTTTCTTTTTTACCAAAATCCTTCAATCAATTTGTTTTGAACTTTAACATGAATAAGATTGTTGTGAGACTATCTGAGCTGCTCAATATGTTGCAAGCAATAGAGGGTTTTATAAAGACGAACAAGCCCATTGTCATGTTAACTGAATAGGCAAGTAACTCTAAGTTCAAATCTAAGGGCAAGAAGAAGAATACAATGTTTAATGGCTTTAAGTCCTCCTCAAAGAATAAGGGTGAAATTTAAACAAGTATATTGAGAAAAAGAAAAGCAACTGAAATTGTTTCCATTGTGGGAAGCTTAGTCATTGGAAGAGGAATTGTCATCATTACATGACAACTTTGAAAAAGAGACAAACTTTTAGAAGGTATGCCAATTGTGCTTATTATTAAAACTAATTTAACTATTGGTTCTTCTAATACCAAGTGTATGGATTCTGGCATAACCATTTGCAATATGTTGCAGGGGTTCAAGGAAATCTGGAGGTTAATTGAAGGAAACGTAACCTTGAAGTTGGCAACAGGTGTAATAGTGGCAGCTATTGCCATAGGAACTTATGTTTTGGAAATATCTCACAATATGTATCAGAAATGCTAGCTCAAAGAGTGAATATCCAAGAGAGAAACGGTGAATTGCATACTAAAAAATTTGGAAATGAAAATCAACTAAGTATAGTTGACCATAGTGAAGTTATAGTCGATCCTCTATTAAAAATATGTTTTCCAAATGTAGATCAAATAAAAACAAGTTGAGAAGAATAGTTCAAAGAAATCTTTTCAACAATAAATTGACAAGTAGTGAAGGTTGAAAAAGATTTAATTAGCATGCAAATCAAAATGTGAAAAATGAATATGATAAATATATAAAATTTATGAAATGGATTTTCTTAAGATGAAATGTAACAAAGCAAAGTTATAATAAGAATGACGACACTAAGTAAAAATCAAACCTTTTTCAAAATAAATTTTTTACTTGTGTCGAAAACAAAGTAAATGATTTTTCTAAAACAATTTTTCAAAAATAAATCACAATGCACAAAAGTAGATTAAGACACAAGAATTTTATAGTGGTTCGGCTTTCTCAAATACTTGCATCCACTCTCTTGGCTCAATAAAAAATTTCCAATCCAGTAAAAGAATTCTTGCTTTTTAACAGGATCAAGCGATAACCCTTACACAATCCACAAAATATAATTAAAACTTTTAAATGAATTTCCAATCCATAAATTTTTGCTTTTTAATGGGAAGTGAGAACCCTTACACAATTTGTTGGGTTTGGCTATGGATGGCATACTCAAAAATATATAGCAGAAAGATAATTAAAACCTTAGAACAAAAACATACCTCCACCCATGGATCACCATGGTGATATTTTAGCTAATAGAAAGCTAACCTTGGCAATGTTCTTCTAATCAGAATAGCAATCTCCTCTATACAACTTGTGAACACCACCTAAAGCAAGAACCCCAGCCAATCATGCTATTGGCCTCCAATGAGAGAGATTTGAACTATGCTTTTGTGCTAGCAAAGGTGACAATATTTGTCCCTTTCCACTTTTCACAAGGATGGCAGAATCACACACTTGAAAAATTACTTCCAAAACAATATTTCTTTTTCACAATTTAGGTGGCAGCACACAAGATAAAACATGTTTCTTTTCTTTTCTGGCAACTCTTTTTCATATATGTGGGGAAAAAGTTAAATGTGATTTATATTCTTAAGTTAAAATTAACTTTAGTGTTACAATAAGGCCCTCCATATTATAACACATTACAATAAGGGCCTATGACTTAATTATACTATTTTAATTAAGCCCAATGGAAATTAAATAGAAATAATTTCCTTTATGTTATTGTAATTTCGGTATTATAATTATAACTATTTATATATTATGCCCGAAAACTTAATTAAACTCTTTTAATTAAGTTTATGGAAGCTAATTACCTTGCATGTGATTTAAACCTAACATAAATCATCTCTTTCTCAATTTTAGTCAAATGCAATCATTGTGTATGACCCATTGCGTTCCTAATATGTTGGCAATGGAATTGATTAATAACTTAATAGATTGATACAAATTTCAATCGATTAATTTATAATCAATTTCATAAACCAATATTGGCATCTAGCAATGCATCATGGCCACTCAATTCTTAGAAGAGTAAAAGGGTTATTTGACAACCTTTCAGTGTATAGTCTATTAGTGTAATTCATTGCCTAATCATATATCTCAAAGATGATAAGATCTTGGCATAGTGTCTGCTCTTATTGACCTCCATATTCATTCCTGCAGTTAAAGCATTAGCTTTATAGAGACTTATGAAACCATTTCATAATCTCGAAGACACCTTGGCCAAAGACTTCAAGAAGCTAATGTTAATCAAGAATTAATAAGATATGCCCTCTAAAACACTTTAAGTAATGATTCTTATCTTGATCACTCATTTGCCTTCACATGCTTTGTAATGACTTTTTCCCTCGATCGCTACTGGCGTTTGAGACTTGCTAGTGGACTCGCCAAATCCCAAACAAGTCTTAATTAAATCTCCAAACAACATCAAACATTAACACTATAAATCATTCAAACCCAATAATCACATTAATTAAAACATAACCATTTGTTACAAACATCTAGATTTGATCATTTTATACAACTCATCATAATATATAAACATTATTACATGACCTTAAACTTTAGTCATCACATTTTCAGTGACTATTGATTCTTACAAACTAGACTATATGATACACAAACTGACCTCTAGGCAGTGGAGCGACTCTGAGTGGAAGTCTAGAGATGCCATTACCTATATTGTAGCCAACTTCAAGATACTGAACAAAATCTTAAAACTGATTACTTATCTGCAAAAGAAAGTAAAGTGGGGTGAGTCTAACAGACTCAATAATCATCGACCCCGTAAGTAACGTGTAGATGGAAAACAAGCTAAAGGTAGAAGATTTGAAGATTTAAAAATAGAAGAATATATACACAAGCAATTTATTCCAAAGGAAGATTTATGCCTCGTATGCGAATAAGTAAGTTTAAACTAATTAATCATTCAACAACGAGTTAAAGTAATGAGCTGTCATTATGCATGCTCTCGTAAAATCCAATATGTTACAAAGCTTATATGCAATTTCATAGTGCATTTCATACATAAAGAATTAGATCAATGTTGTCACATAAGTAAGGAGAGCAGTAGAAAAACTATTATTCTTCATTGTGTAAAAATTTCTTACGTGAAAACCAAAAGGAATGTCACTCTCGAGTAGGTACAAAAATGGCAACACATAGATGCACTTCCACGTCATAACATCCGGGAGCTCGTCCCCACCGGATCCCTACCTGCCATAGCTATCTCAAAGATGTTGTACGACATCGGAGCAAATCAAGCAGTCGCAACCGCATATACTCACTTATGGCCTAGCCATGTAAATCCCAAAGCTTGGCCCCAGCCATGTCTAGCAGCCCGTCGGTGACCCAAAGGTTCTCTAGCTGGAGCTCACTTGTGCAAAAGGGTCACAATTAACCGGAGTGACAACCGGCCTACTCTTGAATCTCCCAGTTCAATAAAACCATTTAAAAAAAATCATATCAAGTTTTCAAAAGATCGTTTCAAACTATTTTCAAAATACCGATCATGGTAACACTAAAAAACCTCTTTTTGTATCACCTTGCCATGTAAACCTTTTTGCAGAGGGTAAATGCCTAATGCACATGGTGAATAAGAATTTATCCATGAATGTACTTCACACAATCCACAAGGCACGTTTTTGACATAAATACCTTGAGAAGCTTGCTTCCCGATTTTTAAATCCTTTACGTATATAAACCGTATATATATATATATGTATAGTCAAGCCCATTTTAAACATTTGGCATTCACAAACTCCTAAAATCACTACCAGCTCATGCTTTCCACAATTTGCACTGAAAATAAATCATTTCACATTCACAAATACATATGCACATACATATCAATTTATAGGATATTTTGAATTGGACACCCCCTACTAACCTTAAAATTTTGGGATGCTAATTTGCTACCAATTCAAGTATATAGTTCCTGATTTTTGCTGGATTTTTCCCAATCCAAGACACCGGTTCTCACACCTAAATTTCCTTTGCTGCCATAATTAAATCACACCTTAAAAATCAATTTACAAA
>NW_018397273.1:3336283-3336445 GCF_002168275.2 Theobroma umbraticum
CAAATACACAATCAAGACATTAATCTCAACATAGCTATTTCAGATTTTGTGGTAGACCAAGGTCATCCTTTGGGCAGATTTCACTATAAGTAATCATACACCTCCACCATAATATTTAGCGTAAACTTGGTTAAACGATGGCCTCCAAATTACTCTTAGGTA
>NW_018397273.1:3336696-3336822 GCF_002168275.2 Theobroma umbraticum
CTTATCCAAAATCAACATTCTTCTAAGTCTTTTACCTTTGGAGAATCATATTTAAGACTGATCATTTATATAGTAAGTTACAAATCTAACCTAACAGACTCTTAAATTGATCTTTAAAGCAATTTG
>NW_018397273.1:3336832-3337810 GCF_002168275.2 Theobroma umbraticum
TCAAACATGGAACTCCATATAGCATCTAGACTAAAATCAACATTACTAAGTCATTTGACTTCAAGCTACCAAATCCACATTTAGTCCTTTAATCCTTTGGCATCATGCTAGCATAGCAAAATTCAAGCTCATCCTTAGAACAGGTTTGTTTACTAGCCTTTTACTTAATGACCACCCATTATTTATAACAATCACTGATTTTCATTCATGGGCTAATTCATATACTTATAACTATAAACCATAGTAGTCCAAATCAAATCTTGAAATTTCACAATCACTTAATTAAAATCAAAACCAGCCCCATCTAAGCTGCTAAACACATATCCAACACATATATAGTATAATATATCTCAAAGGCCAAACACCATTTATATATGGGCATGGCAAACTCAATTCACATAGTGCACTCACCTCAGTGCACATGAGTATTGGTTTACGATTACCTCAATACTCAAAGTCATAAACCTCGAGTGACTCACAACAATTAATATTCATTCCAGCAAAGAGTGCCCCTTATCGCCGTTATCGTTCATAGGCCTTTATATTGACTTCAAAAATAACCCAATTTCATCCAATTTCTTCCCATTCAAAATCATGGGATCAAGTCATAGCTCCCCTAGATGAATAAGTTACTATAGACCTAGTAGTCCAACTTCACCTCCTTCCATCCTTAGTCAAAGGAATATATCATTATATTAACCTTTCATAAGGAGCATTTTTACTTTACAATTTTTCAAGCAATGGCTCATTTCTCGGGTGGCATCTCAAACCTGGACGACGGCACTACTTATAACCTTTATATGACGTTAGTAAAAAGGTAGGTTGCTATGAATAGCAGTTTATATAGCCTCCTGTCTATGACTTGTGCTACAGTCACAAATCATAAACAAGACTCTACATTAACTTTGATAACTCCGCTGACAAACAAGAGAGTTCCTAGGACTCGATCAAACCTAGAGCTCTGATACCAAATTTGTA
>NW_018397273.1:3338015-3339070 GCF_002168275.2 Theobroma umbraticum
CACATTTTCAGTGACTATTGATTCTTACAAACTACACTATATGATACACAAACCGACCTCTAGGCAATGGAGTGACTCTGAGTGGAAGTCTAGAGATGCCATTACCTATATTGTAGCCAACTTCAAGATGCTGAACAAAATCTTAAAACTGATTACTTATCTGCAAAAGAAAGTAAAGTGGGGTGATTCTCATAGACTCAGTGATCATCGACCCCATGAGTAGGGTGTAGATGGGAAACAAGCTAAAGGTAGAAGATTTGAAGATTTAAAAACAGAAGAAT
Organism: Theobroma umbraticum; assembly: GCF_002168275.2. Classification (NCBI taxonomy): domain Eukaryota; kingdom Viridiplantae; phylum Streptophyta; class Magnoliopsida; order Malvales; family Malvaceae; genus Theobroma; species Theobroma umbraticum. The sequence continues at coordinate 3,338,297 of NW_018397273.1, forward strand.
ATATACACAAGCAATTTAGTCAAAAGGAAGATTTGTGCCTCATATGCAAATAAGTAAGTTTAAAATAATTAATCATTCAACAACGAGTTAAAGTAATGAATTGTCATCATGCATGCTCTCGTAAAATCCAATATGTTACAAAGCTTCTGTGCAATTTCATAGTGCATTTCATGCATAAAGAATTAGATCAATGTCGTCACATAAGTAAGGAGAGCAGTAGAAAAACTATTATTCTTCATCATGTAAAAATTTCTTGCGTGAAAACCAAAACAAATGTCACTCTCGAGTAGGTACAAAAATGATAACACATGGACCCACTCCCACGTCATAACAGCCGGATCCCCACATGCCATGGCTATCTCAACGATGTTGGCCGACATTGGAGAAAATGAAGCAGTCGCAACCGCATATACTTACTTGTGGCCTAGCCACGTAAATCACAGACCTTGGCCCCAACAATGTCTAACAGCCCGTCAATGACCCAAAGGTTCTCTAGCTAGAGCTCACTTGTACACAAGGGTCACAATTAACCGGAGTGACAATCGGCCTACTCTCGAATCTCCCAATTTAATAAACCATTTAAAAAAAATCAAATCAAGTTTTCAAAAGATCGGTTCAAACCATTTTCAAAATACCGATCATGGTAACAATCAAAAACCTCTTTTTGTATCACCTTGACATGTAAACCTTTTTGCATAGGGTAAATACCTAATCCACATGGTGAATAAGAATTTATCCATGAATGCACTTCATACAATCCACAAGGCACGTTTT
>NW_018397273.1:3339170-3339422 GCF_002168275.2 Theobroma umbraticum
CACCAATAAACCATTTTTAAATCATGGTACATCTTGGTGGCTCTTGGATGTACAGTATAGGCCGTAATGTGGGCTTCTTCTAAAATTTCTTCCTTCAAGTTATCTTGATTCGGCACATACGTTCGAAGTTCATACTTCAATAGCCCATCATCTCCATATTCAAATTTCTGATCCCGCTTTTTCGATCCCAAAATTTTCATCACATATTCATCTTGACCTTTAGCATTACAGATTCGATCTAAGATCATTAGT
>NW_018397273.1:3339764-3341218 GCF_002168275.2 Theobroma umbraticum
GCCATCTCCAAATCATGGGTAGGATAATTTTGCTCATTCTGCTCATGCTTCTTAAGTTGCCTCCAGGCATAGGCTATAACTCTTACATTTTGCATCAACACATATCCCAATCCAACTCTTGATGCATCACAATATACAATATACCCTCCTGGACCAGTTGGTAGACTTAAAATTGGTGCTGACATCAGACACGCCTTTAATCTTAAGAAACTGTCTCCACATTCATTAGTCCATTCAAACTTAGCTCCCTTCCGCATCAACTTTGTCAATGGTGTCGCGATTGTCGAGAAATCCTGCACAAATTGACGATAATACCTGACCAATCCCAAAAAACTTCGAATCTCAATAATTGTACTTGGTCTTAACCAAGTTTGAATCGATGTAACTTTTTCCAGATCCATATTAATCCCTTCCTTTGATATTACATATCTGAGAAAACTAACACTCTTTAACTAAAAAGCACACTTAGACAACTTGGCATACAATTCATGTTCCCGAAGTATCTGTAACACCATCCTCTATTGTTGTGCATGCTCTTCAGGACTACGAGAATACACCAAGATATCATCAATAAATACCACCATAAATCTATCCAAATAAGACCGAAATACTCTATTCATTAAATCCATGAATGTAGCGAGAGCATTAGTTAAACCAAAAGACATCACCAAAAACTCAAAATGTCCATACCTCACACAGAAGTCTTTGGTACATCCTTTTCCCGAACTCTTAATTGATGATACCCTGAGCATAGATCAATTTTTGAAAAACATCTCGCTCCTTGCAGTTGATCAAATAAATCATCGATTTTGAGAAGTGGGTATTTATTCTTAATAGTCACACTGTTCAACTTTCGATAATCCACACACAACCTCAAACTCCCATCCTTTTTCTTTACAAATAATACCAGAGTTCCCCAAGGGGATGTACTTGGACGAATAGATCCTTTTTCTCCTAACTCTTACAATTGCTGTCTCAATACTCGCATTTTTGCTGATGCCATTCGATAGGGAACTTCAGATATTGGTTCCGTGCCAAGAATCAAATTAATACAAAATTTGACTTCTTTTTCTGGGGGCAACCCTGGCAATTTGTCTGGGAACACATCTTTGAATTCATTAATTATTGGCACTGTTTTAATATCGAGAAACCTTTCCCCCATTGACATTTCTTCTATGGCTACTATGCACGTCAAATAATTCTGTCCAGTTTCCACTTTAGTGACCCCTACCAATATCTTTTTATTACACGGACTCTTATGTCCTTATATAATAAAAGGGACTTCTCCAAGAAACTTAAATTCCACATATTTATAATGACAATCAATGTTGGCATAACAATCTTACAACCAATCCATTCCTCATATGGCATTAAATCCCAATGTCATTAATAACACCAAATCCACCAAGGTCTCCCAATGATTGACTTGAAGTACGCAAGACTTATAAACAAAC
>NW_018397273.1:3341318-3341414 GCF_002168275.2 Theobroma umbraticum
GTAAGTTCTTTGTCTTTTTCCCCTTTAATTCTTTCCCCATCCTTTCCTTCCCTAACTCTACCAATTTTTCCCACAAACATCACATGCATGACCGGC
>NW_018397273.1:3341424-3353818 GCF_002168275.2 Theobroma umbraticum
AAGAATGAGAGAAAGAAAGGTCAAGCTTCCTTTGTAAGGTTTGACCAAGCTAAATTGAAAAATCACCATTTAGCCCTCCTAAGTTCTCATTCTTTTTATTGAGTCCTTCCATCACTTTTAAAATTATAATTTTTTCTTCTACTTCCTTCTTGACATGTGTATGAATATATATGAGGTTCGTACCTCATTCGCGTGTCACCATAATATTTAAATATATACTTTACCGATAGTGCTCTATTTTATCAAAGTATACGGGTTCCCTCTAACCTCATGGTTTTCTTTCAATTTTCCTCTTTTCTTCCCATTCTCCATTGGATTAGTCCTAGAACTCTCTATTTTAACTAATTCCACTGATAAATAAAAATTAATATTTTAATATTATTTTATTCAAATATTTTTTTACTGTACTATTCTTTAACGCTTAGATTTATGTCAATACCTTTCCCTTCTCATTAATAGAGTCTTATCAACTTCTAAATGAGGGTATGGGGTGTTACATGCTTCATGGCATACCCAAAAGCATCCTATTTAAGCATCCTTGTTTAGGCACCCGTATGGATGAAATTAAAACATAACACTCTGTATATAAGACAACCTAGTGTCTCATGTCTAAGGAGTATTTACATGATTGACACATGAAAAGTGTTGCATAGAGACTGGAGTGAATTACCAAATGCACTTCTCATGGCAGGTCATGGTTAGTGAACTTCTTCTCTTAGGTAAGCATCTACACTATATTTCCAAGTATCCTTATACCTCAATATATGAGATCAATTAGTTACTTCCAAAGTAAGGAACATAAAATATACCAGTCTCTAACCATCATTGATATCCAATCTCAATGATACATCAACCAAGAACATTTTGAGATTATGGTTTGATACATAGGGATCTCATAACTATAGCCCATTACAGTTTCCTTGCAAGGCATATTAATCTCATCGACTTCATCTAATTAAACTTATAACTCATTATAATTAATGTCTTATTGATGAAGAAAAACCTCTAATTATTCAATATGAATGATATTGTTGCATGATTGGAACCAAGCTTGGACCAAACCTCTAAAAGGTGGATTTTGCTAATTTAGTACAATGGAGGAAGAATTCTTCACAATGAATAACAAGGTTGAATGTAAAGATTGGAGTGTGAGCACAAAGAAGGTTTAGCTCAAGTAAGCTTAGTTTTGCTTAGTTTTCTCTCTTTTCTTTTCAAGACCATGATCTTCAAGAGTTTGACACTTTTTTTCCTCCATTTGAAATGCTTCCAAATGGTATTTTTTATGGTTAACGAAGTCTTGGAGCTATTGGAGGTGATTAAAGCCAAAACTACCATTTTTCTCTTGAATTTTGTGTCTAATGGTCATCTATAGTCTAGTATAAAAGTTCTCTAATCGATCCACTTCCTAGAAGCTTGTATTTTTGACGTCAGAGCTTAAAAGGTTGACTACAGCTTTGTCAAGGTCAATTATGGCTTCATTTTTTCATGATTTTTCCTCAGTCTTCCCATAAGGTCATTTATAAAATTTATAGGGTCGATTATGGCTATGTATTTTTCAAGTTTCCTTGTCTATTCTTGCCTATTTTAAAATAAGATCGGCTTGCCTTGCTCTAAGATGGATTGAAGCTTTCTTTCTTCTAGATTCCTTAACATTTTAGCATGTAACTTTGGCCATATCTTCCTTGTGATCCCTTATTGAGTGATGACTGAGTTTCTTGACTTGAACAAGCTTGGTGTAGTGTAGATTGATGATTTTGAATACTTTGAGGTAAACTCCACCACTTTTGAACATAACTTGCAATTTTAACATCTTAAGGATAAATGTTAGAGGGACTATAAACTCATATAACAAAATCATATAAGCTTATAGATATGGTTCAATAACTTCAAGAATCAAACTTGTAATTATGTAAGAACAAATATATGAGAGTTAAATCATTTCAAAAACTTGTAAAGAATCACTTAAATAATGTTCAAGCAATTTTAATTATTTTGTCATAATCAAAACTATAATTATTTTGAAGCTAACACTTGGACTATTGTTTTAGAATAATGCTATTATGTCACAGATATTCATAGAAATTTGATTTCAGTTTCAAAACTTGGACTTGGTGGTTATTTTTTAAAATTTACTACCAAACTTATAGTTAAATTTAATAAAAAATTTCTAGTTTTTTATTTTCTAAAGGATGGTCTTTATTTTGTTAATCTTATTTATAATTCCATAAACAATATTGTGAATGGTGCTAGTTCAAATAAGTTGTCCTTAAAAAGGAAAAGTGATGTGAATCCAATTTAAATACGGCATTTAAGACTTGGTCACATTAATTTTGGTCGCACAAACAAATTGGTTAAGAATAGATCCTTAAATTGCTTACTAGTTGAACCTTATCCAATGTAACACCCTCGATTTTGGTTAATGTTAACCATGTACAATGCCGGAATAGCTTATGGGTTGATGTGAACTTGATGTGTATGTTTATGAATTCAAGGAATGCCTATGTCCGTAGAAAGATGGTCATGAAATGTATGAGTGTGTTAAAGCTCAAATGATGTTGCCCATACACTTGGCACATGAATGATATAGTGCATATGTTTGGCACTAAATTAAGGATGATATGTATGCAAATTATGCTAAGCTTAATTGATATAGTGTGTGACATAGACCATGAATGAGAATTGGTGTGCATGATAAGTGAATATGAATGATTAGAGGTTGCGGGGAGGATGTAGAATGCGTTTAGACCTCAAACGAACCAATTTTTATGACTTTGGACCTTAGAAGTTGATCTTAACATAAAAAGGATCCAATCTAAACAAGGAGAGGAAAGTGCATTAGACCAAGATGGAGTACAAAGCCCTTGTAGTAGATCTTAGGCAATGCAATGGGAGCAGGGGTAAACAATCTAGGCCAAGCTCTATTACCAAGCTTCTATAGTTGATCTTAGACTGCCAATTCAGTTAATTTCTGGTTTAAAGCCCCAAATATGTTTTCTCTCATTTTTCTCCTAATTTTCTCATTCTCCATCCGTTTGCTCTCAATTTGCACACCTTTCAAACCTATCAAATTCCAATCATAAATCATGGATTGTAAGCACTAAATGATGTAGATTCCACCTCTAAAAAGCATAGTTGGTGATTTTCACTTTTTTTCTCCAAAACCAAACCCTAGCTTCCATGAATGAATTTTTGAAGCATTTACAATTATTTGGAGCTTGGGAAACATTTTCAGAGGTAAGATTGAGTACTTAATAACTTAGATTCAACTTGATACAGTTTTGGTGAAAAAATTACCTTCTTGAATTGATTGGATATTTAGGGTAAATAATAGCAAAACCTAATTTGTAAGGTATAGATCAGCCCATTGTTGAAAGATTTGAGTTTATATGTTAGTATGCTAAGGATTTAGCTATTTTAAGAAAAGCTGGAAATAATCTAAAGGCTAAGATTTGGCTATGAATTGAAAAGTCATGGCATAAATATTAATGCTCATGTATTTTTGGTGCTACATGATCGTGAGTGAGAATGATTCTAAGGTACTAAGTGTACAAATTGAACCTAAGGCATAAGTGAGTTACAAGTACAAGTGTTAAGAAAGAACCCTTGAATTGTCAAGGTAAGTGGGAAACTTTTGTGCATAGGAGCATAATGACTAGGGTGCGTATATGTTTCAATAATGATAATGCATAATGTATGCTAGGTATGAGCCATAATCATGTCTAGAGGTAGAATTTCTAGAATAGAAAATGATAGAGAATAATGTGATATACCTAGAAGGATTATGCCTAGGCCAAAGATGTTATGCTATTATAAGCCAACATTATGGAAATTTTGATACTATGATGAAAGAGTACATGATAAATATTTCTAGAAATGTTATATCTAGACTAGTGAATGCTATGAGTATGTTATGCTATTGTGCTTATATGTTCAAAATATGATAATTGAGGCATGATGAATAATGATTGAATATGTATAATGACAAGCATGATGAATAATGAGTTATGTTGAGTAATATGTTCCATCCTTGGATGATTCTAGGCGATGATATAATGTGAGATATGTATGTTCCATCCGTGGAGGATTTTCGAACAATGGATATTATGAGGTTAAGTGTGTCCAAATCCATGTGACTATTTATGCTACTTGCGGGGATGGTGGTTTCATCCCGCTTGTGATTCCCACTTACTGTGTGATGATGATTTATGATGCCTACAGAGATACTGGTAAGTAAGGATGGTGGCTTTGTCTCACCTGTAGTGTTATGATGCTGTCCATTGAGGTTATTCTAGATGATGATTATAGACTTCGTCGTTTGTCGTGGCACTAGGGCGTGACATGACTCTATCATTTATAGCAGCGATGGGGTGTGACATGATATAGTATATTGTCCATTGATTGGCCACCGTACGTGACTATGCTATGTCCAAGAAGGACCACTCTTTAGTATGATGTTATGACCGTGTGTTGGCATGCCTTAGGTTTTGAAATTTGAATTATGTTATAAGATGTTATGAAATGATGATTAATGCAAAGGCTTAAGGTAAGAGCCATATGTAATTGATATATGGCTATGATTTGCTACATTGTCGAGGAGCTTATGATTTAGCATTGAGGTGAGTGCTTTAAGGTATGTATGCTAGGCTATGTAAATAGATGGCCATATGGTGGGTCTGTTCATACAATAAATTAAATTGTTAAGAGGTTGTGTTGATAACGATATTGAATGAGTAAGGTGACGATGATTATACTATTAATGTAAGCCTTGCAAGCCAATCAATTTTGTGCTTGTAAAACACTGCATTAATTAGCCATATTTCATGTAAAATACATTATGGATATTTTATATAATGTATGAGGTATTTCTTTATCCATGAGTTTATTTATAAAGAGTTATGAGAGACTTATGTAGATAAAGTCCTTGGAACATAATTGCCTTGCAAAGAAATTATAAAGGTTATAACTATGAGATTCTTATGCATCAAAGCCTTGTTCCTAAATATGTTCCTAGTCATTGTATTCTCAAGAATAAGGACATTGACAATGCTCATAGGCTGGTACATGCTAAGCTTCCTTACTTTAGAAGTAAGCAATTGACCTCATAGGTTGAAGTATATGGTATACTTGGAGATAGTATGTGGGTGCTTGTTAAGGAACAAGCTCATTGAACATGACCCGCTATGAGAGTTTCATTTGGCATTTCACTCAAGTGTCTATGAAAACACTCTCATATGTTAGTAGTGTAAGTAATCCTTAGACTTGTGATACCAGGTCATCTTGTATGTTAATTGTCATGCTTTGATTTCACCTCTACAAGTTTAGAAATGGCCAGATGCTTAAACAATGAGCTTTTGGGTATGGCATGAAGTATTAAAAGATAAATGAGTAATCCAGAGAGGAGTCATCACCCCAAGTGATTTGAAGAGGACATATCTCATTTGCTCCAGGCTTATATTGATTAAAAGTCTTTGGCCAAGGCAATCTTGATAGGTCAATATTGAAGTTCTAAAACTAACATGGATAAGTTAGAATGTAGACACTAAGCCAGGCATTCTATCTATCCTGGATATATGATTAAAGGATCGAATTACACTAAGATACTGTACACTGGAAGGTTTGTCAAATTATATTGACTCTCGTGATATTGGGAAGGTCATGATGTATTGCTCGATACCACTCATGATCTATAAATATAAATATAAATCCTTAATTGAATTAATTTATATTTATTGCCAATATGTTGGGAACTTAATGGGTCACACACATAAGGTGAATTATCAAAATTAACTTGAGTTCAATTGGATGTGATCTAATTGATTTTATAAAGGCTCAATCTAATTAAATATTGGGCTAAATCAAATATGATTTGATGGAGTATTAAATAAAGGCCCAAAGAGCCCTAGACAATTTATAATCATTGTTAGATATAAAATAGGTCAATTCACTCTATAAAAGAATCCCTTAGCCGCCTTTTAAATGTTGGAGTAGGATCTCAGTGGTTTGATGTGATTGTGTAAAGCATGGACTTCAAAAATTTCTTTTATAAAGGAAGCAAGCAATCCAATTACACAAGCGAAAACATACATCATTATTATTGCAAGTAACATAATCACATCCTATAAAAAATAAGAATCTATTAAGTAAGAAAAATCATACCTTTTATTTTGAGATTCCTATTTTTAGACACCACCACACCAATGAATGATTTCTCGACCAAACAAGTTTACTACTTATTCTTCAAGAATACTTTCAACTTGAACCTTAAGTGGACAAGGTGTGAAATGCAAGACTACAAAATAGCAACTGATTTTGTCTCTCTTTTCTTTAGAGAAGCTTGGAGGAGGAAAAGAGAAGTGACGATTGAAAATTTTTCAAGAAAAAGTGCATTCTTTTATTTTCTTCCAATCTCTTCTCTTTTCATTAAAACTATTGCCTCAAAGGGTTAATCAAAATGAAAAACCTTTGAATCAATCTTGGCCATTTATTTAGAGTTATGAAAACGTCAAACATATTCCATAATTATCAAAATTAAAATTAAAAAATAAATAATTTAATTCTTTAATTATCATTTAAAATTCTTCATAAAATAAAACTTCTTATTGAATAATAACTCTTATTTTATTATTATCCATCTTTATTTAAAAAAATTAATAATAAATAAAAGATTGATAGCCAAACATGGAGTCTTTTTTTATCGACAAGGATGTCTACATTCATTTTGCAAGAATCCTCCCAACATTATCTTAATTTAAGACAACTCTTGTCTTTAGTAGAGACAAAAAATATTTTATCTTGTCTAAAATGAGACAAATATGTTTTCTTGTCTAGATTAAGTAAAAAAAAATTTTATTATTTTAAATTAAGACAAACATATTTTTTTCTCTAAATTAAGACAAATCTTGTTTTCTTGTCTCAATTAAGACAAACATGTTAAAGCTGTCATTTTTGTACACAATGTAATGAATCAAATTAAAACATATATTCCAACTTAAACAAGTTGAATTCGACAAAGCTAAGTAGAGAATCTATTTGGAAATAGATATTCCAAGCTCCAACAAACTTAGAATTATTCTTAATCACATTAAAAATAATTCAAGCTTATTAACTATGAAATCACTCCACCATATATTCATAGTTGCACTCTTGAATTAACAATAATTACAAGAAACAATTCAATACTTGATATTAGTTATTAGTTGTCCAATTACAAACCTTATATTGTGAAGCCTCATATCCATCCAATGACAAAAAGTAAAATTACCATTTTACCCTTTATGTCAATTTTGTCCTTTAGTCTCACATTTCATCCAATTAGTGATTCAATAATTTAGATCTAATCTTTTGAGTATCCAGCTGTGACGAGTAGCTAATTCATCAATTCATTATGCCCAAATTAATCACCAATCTTTCTAAAATCACTAGAAGTAATATTAATGCTATGAACTCCATTATTTGGATATATATTTCCAGATGTTCATCTCGATTATAATCCCAAATTATGAAGTCTAGATCAATGCTTTATGATGATCATGGTCATGGTAAATCAATGATTATTAGGAGATTAAATACGAGTTCACTATCCATCAAGATTTCAATTCTACTATAAGTAAATGCATAAGTGTGAGATCAAAATTTAAGTAATGGTAAAACTTAAATTTGATTATCCCATGATTCCAGTTCGTGTTATAGTGTCATCACTTGAAGTCAACCATTTTGATGATTTGAGACTCATCATTCCATTGAAATGAATCACATTCATTTCGTTGGAAGTAATCTAGACACTACAACCTTAACACAATAAAGTGACCAGCTTTATTATATGACTATGAATAATTTTTAAATTCAATTAAAATACATGTCTCCTATATATGACTCTTCATACAAATGTATTTTAATATCTCAATAGAATCATGGTACCTTAATAACTAGATAATGAATGCTTACTAAAACAAACTCTTCGTCTTATTATCAAAATGTGTTTTCATTACAAATAAATTTAATGAAATTAAGTATGAGAATATACTTGTTTTCTAGGGCATCATATTCTTTGAATTCCTAACATTTTTTTCTAGGGCATCATATTCTTTGAATTCCTAACATTGAATATATAGAAGAGTTCTACTTTGAGCTCAAAGTTAAGAGTTTGCCATCACAAACTTTGACATAGGGATTCACACACTCTTAGTGAAGAGATTTAGGCAAATCACTGTATGGATCACCAATAGAGGTAAGACAACTGTACTGTTACGGTTTGATAAGTCCTAGTTAGTATACAAAACTTAAAATGAAAAGCCAAGGAGGACTCCACCAAAGAAAGCAGACTTTAGGTATGTCAAAATCTCTCTTGTGGTTTTTCTACATTAGTTTCAACTAAAGTGATCCATGGCTTAGGAGATTAAAAATTTTAATAATATTTCGCTACGTATGAGTTGTCTTAGCATGATTTAAATCCCCAACATATAGCACCTTAGTATGTTAATAGACATAAGTATGCAGTGTAGTATGGCTTCCATGATTATGATAGACCATGATTGACAAGTGATATCTGACCTGCCCCCGTTATGTACTTGCTTGAGATATATGATTAAAGGATATGTGTAGTAATTATCCTTGCACATTTCCAATTGTTTTATACTCTCGTTCATTGAGTATTAGAGTTACTCATCACTTTAATTGTATATGTGCATATAAATAGGCACCAAGGATTGGGTGTCTTAGTGTTGTGATGTCAAACACGCAATTTTGACAAATGGTATGCTATCCGCTGACAATAAATCTTCGCTATGTCACAATCTAAGTTTTAGTTTATGTATGCTTCTGCACTGTAAATAAAGCATGTCATAAAGGAAATATGATGGCATGCAATTGCCTTATGTTATGTAATGAATGTTTAATGACTTGGTGAATTGGTCAATGTATCTCTATGTGTATGTTCTATTTAAGTCTAGTGTAAGAATATGAGGCATGGAGCTATATCGTGAACTATGTAAGTTCAATGTTTCGTATGCCAATGGATATGATGTTGACCAAGAGGCCTTATGTAAATGATCTATGTTACTTAGGTTTATGAATGAAGGCTTCCTCGAGTCTCACGGGCTTGCCTGCTAGGCTCGTACGTGCTTGCCACAACTTGCCAAATTTTGATCATGACATCTAATTGGTGAAGCTTGCCTTCAAGGTAAAATGACTAAGCTTCCTTTTTGTGGAAAAGGAATAAAAGCCACGTAGATTTTAACATTGTTACACACTGATGTATGTGGTTTTATGACCCACAAGAAAAAGGTGGTTTTCTTCGTTCATTACTTTTATTGGAAGACAAAGAGTATATTTTTTCAGCTTTGGGATGCTCCACACAATGATCGGTAGAATTAGTGGGCTTTAGACTTAAGGATGTGGCCAGAATATGGTTTCTCACACTTAAGAGAAGCAGACTATCAAGGTCATCTCTAATAATGTGGGAAGAATTTGTACAAGCTTTTCTAGATCACGTCTTGCTTAGAGGGTGAGAGACGTAAAGGCATACGAGTTTAAAACTCTTAGATAGGCCTTAAACATGATGATGATGCTTCACCCAACTCTCAAGATATGCTCTCGATTTGGTCCTAACTAAATAATAAAGATCAAGAGGTTTATTTCAGGACTAATGGAGCCATTGTTTAGGGTTTTAGCCACTCAATAGTTTGCCACATATGCTGTAATGGTAGACGTAGATAGAATGATTGAAACCAAGAGATTGGAATTTAGAATGGAAGGAGGTAGAGAACAAAAAACTCAAACACAAGGCCATCAGGGCCAAAGAGATTTTAACACGACTAAAAGACCCATATTCATGCATTTCCAAGTCTAGAAGGAACTATTCCTACGCATAAGCCACTAAGAAATATTGATTCCTTTAGCCCACCATCTAGACAAGAGTAGTCTAGTGGAGCATCTAATTTCCCAGATAGAAAGGTGTTTTATATATTTATTGTGGTAAGTCACATGGTGGACTCTACCACAAAGTAGCGGGATTGTGTTTTGGATGTGGCCAATCTGAGCATTTGATGAAAAATTACCTAATGTAGAGACAAATAGTAAAAGGTAACCATGGATATATGAGACAAGTGGCAACTCCCCTGTCTAGAATGGCATAAACTAGGAGGAATACCATAAGTGATAAAGGTAAGGGTGTGACCTCATCATCTCGTGGTAGATAGACATAACCAGGTAATGAAAGTGGAGGTCAAGTACATGTATTTACTTTAACTCCACAAGATGCTTAAACTTCCAATGTCGTAGTCATAGGTACACCTCTTATATGTGGTACCAAAGCATCAGTTCTATTTGATCCCAGATTGACACATTCCTTTATGTCCCCGCACTTTGTGCCGAACTTTAATCCATTTTGTAGTAACATAGAGGAACCCCCAAATGTAATTACTCCTTTAGGGGAGATATTTGTGGTAGAGTACGTGTATAAATCTTGTGTAGTCCATATAAGGGAGAAGGATACGTTAGGAAACCTGGTGTTTTTCACAACCCAAATCCAGGGGTCCATGACCCGTGCACGAGTCTAGTAGGCAAGCCTATTAGACCCGATCCAGGCTCAAGTTCACAACCATATAACTCAAATGCAAAGGGATTTATAAACAAATATTCACAATAATTTCAAATACATTACATTATCCCTGGGTCACAATCCATACAATTATACATAAAGCCATACACTGGTCATCAAATCAGGTTCAAACATAATAACCCTTAAACAATTCTAATGACACACTGTGCCTAACATATTTTTCACTAACCAATCAAACAGTAAGGCAGAAAGCTTATATAGACTCAGCAAAGTGACGCATTGGGAGAGAGACCTACTAGATGCTAATTACTTGTTCGTCCAATTGATGACACTTGCCACGTGACCTCATAGCTTTTCTTATCTGCACATGCTACAATAGAGGGGTGAGTCATCTAATACTCAATAAAAAGATGCTATCATAGCATAAATATATATTACATATTTAAGCTTAATTGGCCATAAGACATTCATATTCAAACATCTTCAATTCAAAGGAGTGAGGATCATCTTAATATCTTACATGTATAACTCATCCTTTCAATTCCTACTAAATCACATCTCAACGGTGTATTATATCCATAATTCACAAGTTCTATGTCCGTACATCAAACCATATCTAGTCAACGCTTATCCTTAAAGCTAATATCATCAAACTTGGCTTCATAAGCACACCTTAGTTACCGAGCCTAACCTCGAACATCATTCACACATAAATTGCTTATCTCGAAGCTTTTCATTAGATACCACTCATAGTCAATCGACATAATTTCATTTTCAAATCAGATCGTGCCATCTATGATGCATCTTATCATAATCAAATGAAATCAAATGAGTTATCTTGCCCTGGACATCAACAAATCATGCATGATGGCTAATAGGTGGAGAAACAAATCATGTGCAGGGCAAAGCCATTGCGCAGAGAACAGATCACACATGTACTGAAGCAATGGGCAGAGAATAGATCATGGTCAGTGCCAAAGCAATTGACGAATAATCAAAATCATCGATCGAAATAATCTTCTGACATCGACATCACTCAGAGTAATCTAAATGGATGGCATCAAAGCACTACAAGCAGAAATCACAACTTAGATTAGTGCCACTGTCCCTGCTTCCACCATCTCTGCAAGCACACACATAGTCACAGGGCGTGGGACTCAACTCCATCTCAAGTCAAATAAATGTCCGAAATTCATCCTTTAAACAAAGCATGTAACCACAAATCAGGCCATCATGCTTATGACTTTCCTTATGTCCACATCAAAGCACATTCAAATTCATCGAGCTTCAATCATCTCTAAACTTAGTATAATTTTAATTGCCTTCTAATCTCTAAGGCATCATTAAACAAAAGCATAATAGATTTATAGGCCCTCATGCCTTTAACCACACATGGGCATTCATCATATTTAATCAAATAAATCGTGGCTTAACATCCTTATACTTATCCTTAAATATACCACTAATGCGTGGGCATTCATACATAAATCCTATCCATAAGCAATCTTGGACCTTCACCCCACATATTCAATATCACTCAATCTTTGTGCCATTAAATATAATATATATTATGCGCATATACCTAATTGGGTAATCCATGCATCACAATTTGTCATAGTCCTTAATACACAATTTAAATCACACCATGTGTAGGCCTCTTGCTCCAAGTCTTACACAACATGGGTTTTAAGACAATGTCATCATGTGAATCACCACAAATCACACAAACACAATTTCTTCTTTCAAATAACTAGTTAGCCCAGGCATCCTCATTTAGGCACGTGTAACACCCCGTACCCTTATTTAGAAGTTGATAAGACTCTATTGATGAGAAAA
>NW_018397273.1:3353918-3355782 GCF_002168275.2 Theobroma umbraticum
TATGGGGCATATCTAGACAATTGCGTAAACTGCACATCATATTCAGATACTGTCTTCCTGGGTGCCTATCTCAAAGCCTCAAACTCCCTGGCCTTAGCCGCTCACACACTATGAGGCATAAATCTATCCATAAAGGCTTTATCAAACTCTTTCCACCCAAGCGGACCGGCATCACTAGATCTACCCCTCATGTATGATGCAATCCATTGTTGTGCCACGTTCTCTAAATGAAAACTAGCCAAGGTTACTGACCTGGTGCTCGAAGCTCCCAAAGCACGACAAATACTTTCCATAGTGTCTAAAAATCTACGTGGGTCCTCTCCCACTGTAGAACCAGTAAAGAATGGAAGTTTTAGCTTCATAAATGCAGATAATGATACTGAGTCATCTCCTTCACCATCATGCAAATTATTTTCATCCTCCTCCTCTGACCCTTCCACTATCATATCTGCATCTGGATCATAATCCGGATCTTGTGAAGTAGACTCCATGTACTCTTCAGCCATACTAGTACATCTTTGAGTAAATTCAATAAACTGTTGGGTCAAATTTTGTAATCCACAAACTAACTCATCCAAAGTAATATTCTCTACAGTAGGTTTACCCGTTTCAGTACTGTTCGTACTAGCACTCTTTTGATCACTTGAACTACCCTCACTTGAGCGTCGAGAACTCCTCCTCCCTTTAGTTTTAGAACGACCTCGTCTGCGTAAGAAATCCGTAATCGTTCATCAGTTTCTCGAGGCGCATCTGATTCACCCGTAACCCTCCAAGATGCTCGTGTCTGAGGTGGCATCTCAAACTTGGACATCGATAATAAATTCCAGTTATTTAATGATCTTTTATAATTCCACATGATGATTTTCCAAGAGAAAGAGGTCTACGTAGCCTCTTGCCTATAATTGATGCTGCAGTCACTAACTATAAGCAAGATTCTACATTGACCCTACTACTCTGCTGCTTGACACGAGAATTCCTAGGACTCAACTAAACGTAGGGCTCTGATACCAAGTCTCTACTGACCTTTTCCTTCGATCGCTATCGGCGTTCTAGACTTGCATGTGAACTCGCCAAATCCTAAACAAGCCTTAGTTAAACCTCTAGGCAATTTAAACTCAAATTACAATTTTAATGCCATAGTTCATTTAAACCAAATAATCACAATATTTAAAACGTGGCATCTAGAAACTAATAACCAGGTTTGATAATTCCATATGATTTCAACATAATATGTAGTAGTCATTAAATAACCTTAAGCTCTAGCTAGTACATTTCTAGTACTATATTCATTACAAGCCTGACTAGTTGACACAAACCGACCTCTAAGTAGTGAAGCGACTCTGAGTGGAAGTCTAGAGATACCCTTACCTAGGTTGTAGCCAGCTTGAGATGCTGAACAAAGCACTAGAATTGATTACTTATCTGTAAAAGAAAATAAAAAGGGGTGAGTCTCACAGACTCAATGATCATCAACTTCGTGAGTAGGACGTAGATGGCAAACAAAGTAAAGGCAGAAGATATGAATATTAAACATGTAAGAATATATGTAAACAATTTACTCAAAAAGGAAGGTTTGTTCCTTATATGAAAATAAGTAAATTTATGCTAAATAATCATTTAAATCAAATACCAACCCAAGTCATGGAAAGATTCCTACCATCGAAATCACTTAACATCGGGTTTAAAGTAATTAAATGTCATCATGCATGCTCTCATAAAATCCAACATTTTACAAAGCTTACGCACAATTTCATAATTCACCTCGTTTAAAGCAAATTTCAGCATATAAGCAAAGAAGCAACAGAAAACAATTATTTTTCACCATGCAAAAATTACTTACATGAAAAACCCAAAAAGATATCAC
>NW_018397273.1:3356105-3356936 GCF_002168275.2 Theobroma umbraticum
TGTGCACAAGGGTCACACTTAACCGGAGTAACAACTGGTCGACTCTCAAATCTCTCGGTTTAATAAAACCATTTTAAAATATAGTTGGGTCTTCAAAATTTATTTTAAAAAAATCATTATCAAAATGTTCACGTAGTACATGATAAAATCCTATGTAAGACTTTAAAATAAAACTTGTTACATAAGATTGAAAGATCATTTAGCATGGTGAGTATATGTTTCCATCATGAATGCATATTACACAAACTATAAGGCACATATTTAACATAAATCATAAAGGAAAATTTGTTTCCTAATTTCAAGAACCTTTACGTATATTTATATATGTATATAGCTTATTATATATTTTCAAAGCCATTTTCAAAGTCATAACACCCACAATTTCCTAATATTTCTACCAACTCATTCTTTCCATAATTTTTCAATAAAATAAATCAACACATATTTATATATATATTTACATAGTCATAGGAAATTTTAAAACGGATACCCCTTACTCACCTCAAAATAGCGGGACATTACGTCGCTATTAATTTAGGTATGCAACTAATGAATATTATGTTCCGTTCACCGGTTACCTCGTTCGGCACGCCACCCCAGCACACTTCTTGCACTTATACGTTTCCTAGCAACCATCCAAACCCAATTACTTAATTGCATGTATACATGATAACAACTTAACCAATAACTTTCTTACCCAAATTTCCTAGTAAATTTCATACTTATACCATCATACATGATAACAATGTTTACTAAAGAAAATTCCTAAATCTTTGAATGAATTCAACCAAATTAACAATTTCCACATTCCTTACCTTGAGATTTTTAAGC
>NW_018397273.1:3357232-3357374 GCF_002168275.2 Theobroma umbraticum
AAAGTTGGCACCACTTGGCCAGCCATGTGGAATGGAAAGGAAAGAAAAGTCAAGAGAAAAATTAAAAGCTTTTCAATTAGTTAACAACTAGTAAAATCTCTTGTCTCTTTCCTTTTTCCTTCTCCCATCTTTTCCTTTCTTT
>NW_018397273.1:3357474-3357586 GCF_002168275.2 Theobroma umbraticum
CTAAGGAGGGTTTAGTGGTTTGGCTTAAAAATCTCAAGGTAAAGAATGTGGGAATTGTTAATTTGGTTGAATTTATGCAAAGATTTAGGAATTTTCTTTGGTAAACATTGTT
>NW_018397273.1:3357596-3357680 GCF_002168275.2 Theobroma umbraticum
ATGGTATAAGTATGAAATTTACTAGGAAATTTGGGTACGAAAGTTATTGGTTAAGTGGTTATCATGTATACATGCAATTAAGTA
>NW_018397273.1:3357690-3357803 GCF_002168275.2 Theobroma umbraticum
GGATGGTTGCTAGGAAACATATAAGTAAAGGAAGTGTGTTGGGGTGGCGTGCCGGATGAGGTAACTAGTGAATGGCACATTGTATTCGTTAGTTGCATACCAAAATTAATAGC
>NW_018397273.1:3357813-3357926 GCF_002168275.2 Theobroma umbraticum
GTGAATGGCACATTGTATTCGTTAGTTGCATACCAAAATTAATAGCGACGTAGTATCCTGCTATTTTGAGGTGAGTAGGGGGTATCCATTTTAAAATTTCCTATGACTATGTA
>NW_018397273.1:3357944-3363524 GCF_002168275.2 Theobroma umbraticum
TGTTGATTTATTTTAATGAAAAATTGTGGAAAGAATGAGTTGGTAGAAATATTAAGAAATTGTGGGTGTTATGACTTTGAAAATATATAAGCTATATACATTTATAAATATATGTAAAGGTTCTTGAAATTGGGAAACAATTTTTCCTTTATGATTTCTGTCAAATATGTGCCTTATAGTTTGTGTAGTATGCATTCATGATGGAAACACATATTCACCATGCTAAATAATCTTTCAATCTCATGTAACAAGTTATATTTTAAAGTCTTACACGGGATTTTATCATGTACTACGTGAACATTTTGATAATAATTTTTTTTAAATGAATTTTGAGAACCCAACTATATTTTAAAATGGTTTTATTAAACTCGGAGATTTGAGAGTAAGCTGGTTGTCACTCCGATTAAGTGTGACCCTTGTGCACAAGTGAGCTGTAGCTAGAGAATTTTGGGTCTCCGACGGGCTGTTAGACATGACTGGGGCCAGGGTCTATGATTTTATGTGGCTAGGTCACAAGTGGTTATACGCGGTTGTGACCGCCTACTTTTCTCCGATGTCAGCCAACATCGTTGAGACTGCCATGACATGTGGGATACGATGGAGCAGAACTCCCGGATGTTATTACGTGGAAGTGGGTCCATGCACTATTATTGCTATACCTACTCGAGAGTGATATCTCTTTGTGTTTTTCACGTAAGTAATATTTGCATGGTGAAAAATAATAGTTTTTTGCTGCTCCCTTACTTATATGCTGAAATCTGATATAATTCTTTGTGTATGAGGTGAATTATGAAATTGCTCATAACCTTTGTAAAATGTTGGATTTTATGGGAGCATACATGATGACATTTAATTACTTTAAACCTGATGTTAAGTGATTTCGATGGTAGGAATCTTTCCATGACTTGGGTTGATATTTGATTTAAATGATTATTTAGTATAAATTTACTTATTTTCATATAAGGCACAAACCTCCCTTTTTGAGTAAATTGCTTACATATATTCTTACATTTTTAATATTCAAATCTTCTGCTTTTACTTTGTTTCCCATTTATGCCCTACTCATGGAGTTGATGATCACTAAGTCTATGAGACTCACCCCTCCGTATTTTCTTTTGAAGATAAGTAATCAGTTCTAGTACTTTGTTCAGCATCTCTAGGCTGGCTACAACCTAGGTAATGGCATCTCTAAATTTCCACTCAGAGTCGCTCTGCTGCCTAGAGGTCCGTTTGTGTCAACTAGTCAGGCTTGTAATCAATAATAGTACTGGAAATCTACTAGCTAAAGCTTAAGGTTATGTAATGACTACTACATATTATGTTGAAATCGTATGGAATTATCAAACCTGGTTATTAGTTTCGAGATGCCACATTTTAAATATTGTGATTATTTGGTTTAAATGAACTATGGCTTAAAATTGTAATTTGAGTTTAAATTGCTAGGAGGTTTAACTAAGGCTTGTTTGGGATTTGACGGGTTCACTCGCAAGTCTCGAACACTGATAGTGATCGAGGGAAGAGGTCGTTACAGCACACAATCATAATTGTTCTCCAGCCTGGGCACATACCAATAAGTAAACATACATATACATTCACATCAATTTTCTAGCCTAGGTATTCTCATCTAGGCATACCTTATACACACATATATATAGTTTTCTAGCCTAGGTTCATCTGGCTGGGCATGCATCTTTTATCTTAGTACCATGGCAGCACATACATTATGCGAAATGCATCACATGCATTTAATTAAATCCCACTCACTTGGATAATTGGAGACACACCCTAATCAAGCTCAACCTTTAGCCTTTAGTCATTCTCTAGCTCACAAATGCATCAATAACCTCCATTCTTCCCTTATATAAATCAAAATAATAGAAAATTATTTATATCCTAGCTTTGAAAAATATCCAAGCTTTTCAAAAAAACCTAAATCCAATATATAAGGTTAATTTCTTTATTAGTTTTTTTTTCCAGCTTAAAAAAAATGCTCAATTTTCCAACAAATGAGTTAAACCTTTACTTTAAAAGCTAGGTTTCCCAAATCTAAGTCCTAATCTCTAATAAAATCAAAGAGAGAAAGTTTGGCCAAATTAAAAAATATTTAGATATGAGGTTATAAACTGACTAAATTGAAAATCAATCAGTAAAATGCATAATCTTACCTCCAAATCATTTCCCAAGGTTGGATCTGGCTTAAATGGGCTCCAAATGACATTCGAGGACTTAGGGTTTTGTATAGGGAAGAAAGCGAATGAGAGAAAAAACTAAGAGAGGATGGGGCAAAAATGGAATTGAAACCAGTTTTTTTTTTTTTACATTTTCTCTCTGATGTATCAATACTTTTTGCAATGTATCGATACACCTATCCTAAGTTCAACTACATGTATCAATACATTTGGGTAATATGTTGATACATTTCGGGCAAAATGCTCTTGAGTGCCCTCTTCTTCAAATGTATCGATACATGTTCATCTTTGCAAGAATGTATCAATGCATTTGCTAATGTATTGATACATCTTGCCTAGATTGCACCTTTCTTGCACCCAAACTTTCAAGAATATGAACTTAACACCCCAAAATCATTTCCTTTTTTAATCTGATACCTCAAATAACTCATGTAATTCAATTCTGTATACATATATTCTCAAATATACACCAAATCAAATCAAATCCTCAATTTAATGGATCAATTCATCATTTTCATCGATATTTACCTTAATAGCATATTTAAATGTCAAAATGACAAACATCTGGACAATTTCATTAAGGATCTTAAATTAAACCCACATTCATTATCATTTACCCCCTAGATATATTCGTATTCATCAAACCTTAAATAACTCCTCAAATCACTTGGCCATCATCACATATAGGCTATACAAAAAATCAAGGGTGTTATATTGTTGCTGCTAACTTTAAACTTTGACGTGATTTTGGGAATGGACTAGTTAGCATATTGTTTTATTAAGGTAGATTGCTACTGCAAATTGGTGAAGTTTAAGTTCCTAGGGGAATCCTCATTTATGATACATAGGCATGGTAGCCTAGTGTCTATGGAAGTTGTATTAGATGTGGCTGCCAGACCAATGCCAAGGTAAGAAGGCCAAAGGTACCTGGTGATGACAAGAGATATTTCAATGGAAAAAAGGAGTATGGATTTCACACTAGTAGTGGGCGAGTATCTGGATGTATTTCTAGAGGAATTGCCTAGATTGCTTATTGAAAAGGAGATTGAATTTTGCATTGACTTGATTTTGGGTATGTCGCCAATTTCCATTCTTCCTTATCAAATGGCACCAATGGAGTTAATGGAACTAAAAGGGCAATTAGAGTACTTATTAAATAAAGGTTTTATTCATCCTAGTACCTTGGGGAGCACTAGTGCTATTCATGAAGATGAATGATGGTAACCTTCGGTTATGTATTGATTATCGACAATTGAATAAGGTCAATGTGAAAAAAAAATCCATTCTCGAGGATTGATGACTTGTTTGATCAGTTGCAAGGAGTTGTATGCTTCTCTGAGATTGATCTTCGCTTCGGGTATCACCAGTCAAGAATCAAGGAGTGTGACATACCCAAGACAGCATTTTGCACATGATATGGACATTAGGAGTATTTAGTGATGTCGTTTAGACTCACTAATGCACCTACGATGTTTATGGATTTGATGAGTAAAGTCTTTTGGCCATATTTGGATAAATGAATGGTCGTGTTCATAGACAACATATTGGTCTATTCTAAGAGTTTGGAACACATATAGCATTTAGGGACCTTCAAAAAGCATAGTTTAAATGCTAAGTTTTCAAAATGTGAGTTTTTGCTAAGTAAAGTCCATTTCTTAGGACATGTCATGTCTGAACAAGGGGTGCAAGTAGATCCCAGCAAGATAAAAGCTATGGAAAATTGACTGAGGCCAACATCTGTAACGGAAGTTAGAATTTTTTTAGGCTTAGATGAATATTACAAACAGTTTGTGCAAGATTTTTCTAAGATCGCATCCACTTTGACAAGACGGACTTAGAAAAGAGTCCAGTTCAACTAGTCTAATCCTTGTGAGGCTAGTTTCCATGCTTGCCTCATTTATACACCTGTGTTAAGCCTACCATGTGGATATGGAGGCTGCACGTGCATTACAATGCATCACAAGTTGGATTGGGTTACATGTTGATGCAACAGAAGAAAGTTATAGCTTATGCCTCATGACAATTAAAGAGGCATGAGCAGAAATATCCTACATACAATCTAAATATGGCAGCAATCATGTTGACCTCAAAGATTTGGGGACATTATTTGTATGTAGAGACTTATGAAATATATACAAACCCCGCGAGCTTGAAGTATAAATTTTAGCAAAGGGATTTAAATTTAAGATACCATAGGTGGTTAGAGTTATTAAAAGATTATGACTGCATGATACGTTACCATCCCAGCAAGGTGAATGTGGTAACAGATGCTTTAAGCTGGAAGTCGATTGGGAGTTTGGCACATGTGACTGTGGAGAAATGATCTCTGGTGCAGAGTTTGTATGATCTGGGCAATATGGGAGTGCATTTGGAGATTAATCACTTGAATGTCTTACTGGCGCACTTTAAAGTTCGACCAATGCTAGTAGATTGGATTAAGAATGCCCAAGATCAAGATGAATATTTGGTGAAAATATTTGGAGATATAAACGAAGATAAGGCTAGAGACTGTGTACAACACAAATGATTTAATGAGATATAGATCATGAGTCTACATGCCACATATGGACAATTTGAGAAATGAGATTTTGGAAGAGGGACATATGGTAGCCTATGTGATACACCTCAAATCCACTAAGATGCATCATGATTTGAAATTTGTGTATTGGTGGCTAGAATTAAAGAGATATGTTGCCGAATATGTCTGACCTGCCAACAAGTGAAAATGGAGCATTAGAGACCGTTGAGACTACTGCAATTATTACCAATACCTGAGTGGAAATGGGAACATGTAGCCATAGACTTCGTGATGGGTTTACCACAAGCTATAAGTGGCTGGGATGCCATTTAGGGTGATAATTGATTGGCTAAGTCAGGTCACTTTTTACTAATCAAGATTAAGTATGGAGCAACTCAATATGCACAAATTTACATTAATGAGATTGTGAAACTACATGGTGTTTAGGTAACGATAGTGTCCGACAAAGGATCTTAGTTTATGAGCCAACTTTGGAGGAAATTGTAGACGGATGGTCAATCTGAGTGCACCATCAAAACACTCAAGGATATGATAAGGGATATTGTGCTCGACTTTCAAGTTTCATGGAACTATTATTTGCCTTTGGCGGAGTTTTCTTATCACAAAAGCTATCAAGCCACGATTAGTATGGCTTTGCATAAGGCTTTGTATAGGCGAAGATGTAGATCGCCTATTGGTTGGTTTGAACTTGGAGAACAAAGCTCTTGGGGTTGAAGATGGTCTAAGAAACGAAGCAATGCATCCAAGTGATACAAGGAAAGATGTTAACGGCTCAAAGTCACCGAAAATCTAATGTTGATAATTGATAACTCTATTATATAGAGTTATTTTGACTCATTTTGGGAGCTTAAG
>NW_018397273.1:3364093-3364230 GCF_002168275.2 Theobroma umbraticum
GCGGTATTTGGAGCAAATCTTTCAATCCAGAAGTCCAATAGATGTGATTTTTAATCCATTGGAAAATTAAGAGACAGGGATAAAACTTTTATGTTTACTACTTTGTCCAGTTCCTAACATATCAGGGTGAAACTCAC
>NW_018397273.1:3364330-3398047 GCF_002168275.2 Theobroma umbraticum
TGGAAAGAAGCTTTGAGCTGGGACAATCAGTGTAACTCTATAATTCTCGTTTGAAATTATTTCCAGGAAAGCTCAAATCAAGGTGGTCTGGTCCTTTCATTGTCAACGAGGTACCTCCACATGGAGCAATCGAAGTTACAGGGACAGATGGTCAAAAATTTAAAGTCAATAGACAAAGATTGAAGCATTATTGGGGAGGCAACATTAATCGTCAAACATTCTCAATACACTTGCTTGACATGGCCTAGAGTCCGAGTTAGTCTAGCTGAAGACTATAAATGAAGCGCTTCTTAAGAATCAATAGTCACTGAAAATATGATGACTAAAGTTTAAGGTCATGTAATAATGTTTATATATTATGATGAGTTGTATAAAGTGATCAAATCTAGATGTTTGTAACAAATGGTTATGTTTTAATTAATATGATTATTGGGTTTGAATGATTTATAGTGTTAATGTTTGATGTTGATTTGGAAATTTAATTAAGGCTTGTTTGGGATTTGGTGAGTCCACTCGCAAGTCTCAAACGCCGGTAGCGATCGAGGGAAGAGGTCGTTACAATAAGTCATCAATAATTAAAAGGAGCTCTATTACAATATATTAATTGTCCTTGGACTTGAGAGGTTAGTATAATTTATTTTGTATCTATATGACTTTGTTGTTACCATTAAGAGATATTGAATTTAAAGGCTATACCCTAGTACATTAGGAAATGTACAATGTAAATAAATTATATTAAATGCTTAATAAAGGATTCACCATACTTTATTGAGAAAGATATTCAAGCAATTTTCAATAAGATTTTTAGACCTAAGAAATTCAATCAGTAAGTTTTTGAAAGGTTTTTTAGAATTATATTATTTATATTACTATTATATATATTAATGTTTTTTGAAGAAAAATATTTTTCAGAGTCCAACAGCAATGAAAATCATGAATTAATATTACATGAGTTGGATGTGAAAGTAGAAATTATTTATCCCTAAATTCCATAAGGAATATGGTATAATGAAAAGACTGATTAGTACAGATTGTAATGTAAGGGACCCTATTGATAATTCTTTTCTTTGCAAAGGTCAGTCATAATATGTCGATGGACATTATTACAATTAATGGATAAATAAGGTTTCTTAATTAATTCAAGAAGCTAAATAAGAATATTAGATTAAATGAAATTTCAAATAAAATATGATTCACGAGATGAGAAGGACCTAGACCCATAGCTGCATAGAGAGATCCTGAAGGATCCCATGCATATTCTTCTTTTGGGTTTAATATATAAGTCTTGTCAAACTATGATTAGATCTAATGAATCCAAGTCCATTAAAAGATCTATAAAAGCAAGAGTTACTACTTACTTGGCTATCAAAATTATTTAGCAACCATTTCTGGTAAACAGAGAATCTTAAAAAAAGAAAAGCGTGAATCTTTTTGGAAGCCAAACATTTGAATAGTTTTTGAAGTACGCAAATCTTGATCTAATATTTAATTTAGTCTATTTTGGAGTTGAGGTACTTGAGCTACTTTTAATATATGTGTATCTTGATTTATAATTCTCTTGTGGTAGATCCTTAGCTTTTATATTAGATGACAACTATTGTTATTGATCCAAAATAAAAATTTCCCATTTATTATAGATAAAGAAACTAATAGATGTAACACCTAAAATAACATTTAACTATAACTATAGTCTAAATGCACTTACCAACTCCTTTGTCTTTTAGATTAATTCAATTCACTGGCAAAGTAACTGCTTGGACAAATCTACTACTACCATGGTAGGGACTGTTGCCCTACTGAATTTCTAAAAGCATAGAACTTTGGTAACATCGACAAAAATGACTTTAATTCTATTAAATCTTCATAAATAGCAAAGAAAATTTGTAGTCATCAAAAGTATTTTAAAACAATGAGGGTACACTAATACAAAATAATCTCTTTATTGTAAAAAATACTAAGTTTTATTGTGAACAAATATGTGAATGTCTATTATGTTATGACCCAAGAAGTGAAAACTAAGTCAAATAGCCCAATAGGCAAGATACAAGAAATGTAATATGATTAGAACTCTTAGATAGAATTAGATTAGGATTATAATTTAAGGGGTTGTTGGCCTATAAATAGGTCTTTTACTTCATTTGCAAATACATATTAGAATAAGATCTTCTTACTCCCTCTAAATACTTTCTCTCTCTCTCTCTCTCTAAATATTTTCTCTTATATTTGTCTTATAGTTGTTCTTTCATATTTATTTCATAACACATTATAAGTACAATTCTTTGATCTTTCAAGTTTTAGAATTATGATGATTATTACGTTTTCATCATCTTCAAGCTTCAAAAGAATTTCGATGATTGGATTTTGATTTCTGATTTTAAAAAATCAGGTAAGTGACTTGATATCTCTTTAGTATTTCCATTCCCTAAAAATCAAACTTAATACGAATTTTCTTATCATGTTGCATATAGTATATTTTATCTCTTGATTGGAAAATGAATTTGTTATTATATAGCTATTAATGAAAAATCATAATGTCCATTCTCTGAAGTGAATGTGACAAATGAGCTACTAATAAAAAAAATTATAAATTTGTCTATTCCATAAAGTGAATGTGACATCATTTAATAATTATGGTCATGGTCATGAATCTATCTATTCCCTGAAGTGAATACGACATCATTTAATAATTATGATCATGGACATGGAAGAGATCGTTATAATAATTTACACTATCATTATTTTGATTCCAAGAATAATTTTACCAACGAAAGTGGATGGATAAATTAGCCATCAAAATTTAAAAATAATTTTGTTACTAGAAGTGGATAGATAATTTTACCATCAAAAGTGGATGGATGCTTTAACCCACTAAAAAATATAGATAATCCACCAAAAGTGGATAACTCGTCATATGTAGATCACCCACCAAAAGTGAATATCTACTTGTAACCAATCAAAAGTGGATGAATATTTTCAACTCACCAGAAGTGGATGAAAAATGAAAAGACAAATATGGAAAGATTGAAAGGAATATAGAAAATGTATTGTCATTAATGTAGCATGAAAGACCATTGGTTACTACTTGTTTGTATGTCTTGAAGTTTATCAAGCATCATTGAAAACTAAAATATCTTATGATGATTTTAACCATGGCCAAGTTGATGTAACACATCAAGATATTTATCCACCCTAAAAGAGGAATTGATTATATGATTGATAATAGAAATATTCATTATTGATTTTCTTATTCTGAAAAAGGAATTGATCATTCGATTGGTAATAGAAATATTCGAGATGAACTGAATAGTAATTGGTATATTTTAATATAATTATATTATGAAGATGTTTTAATATGTTCTTATTATATTTAAATGATATTTTCTTATTATGTGTTTTAATTATATATTTAATGTTATTTCATGTTAACTTGTAAATTTCTTATCGTATATATTTTATTTTATTAAAGAAAACATGGATATTCATTTTGTTGGATCCAAGATCTATGATATAAATATATGTCTAGCAGACATTACTACAACACACACTATATTTAAAGACAAGAAATATTTTTTCTACTTGATAATAAAAAAATCAATGTCAATTCAATATCTAGTAATATAAGATTAATTGAAGGCTCCAGAAGAGCTAATATTTTACTACCTTGAGAAATAAAGTAATAGAGGATATATTATTTTCTATTAAGTTTCCAAGAAGTTTATTAAGTTTCGAAGATATTTGTCTGATAGATATCATATTGAGACAACAAATGAAAGAGAAAACTAATGTATTTATATTACATCTATTATCTCAGGTAGAAAGTGTGTATTGAATAACAAAAAAAATTACTCCTTTTGTTCTCAGAATTAAACTATACAAATATTAGAATAATTGAAACCCATAGTAAATCAAAAGTTTACTAATGGTTTTAATGTTTGGCATGACCGATTGGACTATCTCAGATCAATAATGATGCAAAAAATGATTGAAAATTTATATGATCATTCATTAAAAACCAAGAAGATTTTTCAATCTAATGACTTTTATGTATTGCTTACTTTGAAGGTAAATAAATTATAAGGCTATCACCAATTAAAGTTGGGATTGAATTCTCTATGTTTTTGAATAATATTCAAGGTTATATGTGGATTCATACATCTGTCATGTGAACTATTTAGATATTTTACAATTTTAATCGATGCATCGACTAGATGGTCACATGTGTGCTTATTATCAACTTACAATTTGGCATTTGCAACCATTCATTTGCAAGCACATTTTCCTGGTTATATAATCAAGATTATTTGTCTTGACAATGTTGGTGAATCTACATCTCAAGCCTTTAATATTGCATATTAGTTGAAATAACTATTGAACAGCCTGTTGCTTATGTTTATACGCAAAACGATCTAACAAAATCATTTATTAAACACTTCTAACTAATTGTAAGGTAATTACTTATGACATTCAAACTCCTAATCTAGTTTTGATCCTTATACAAATCAGTATGAACTTGAAGTTCAAAAGATAATTCTTTTGTAAAATACAGTAAATCAGTTGCTAGACGTATTTACTGATCTAAAAGAAAAACTAAATGTTATATACTAGCTACAAATGCTCCTAGTAGCATTGATGTCCCTGTAGGACAAGGCATGCTAGAAGCGTTGAGACCAATCAGTTTCAAAGATAAAATCCTCGAAAAAAAAAGTAAATATTTAAATGGTCAAAAAGATGAAGTATAAACTCTAGAAGAGACCCTTGACATAATTGATAAACATTCTTGAATAAATTTAGGTATCTAAAATCATTGAAAATAAAGAGATCTCAATAATTATATCATGATGGAAAAAGATCGAACCGATAAATAAACATCGACGATATTTTGTATATAATATAGAGTTCAATATTATAAAAAAAAATGAGGATCTTGAACCTACATCTATTGAAGAATGTAAACATAAAAGTAATTGGCCAATGTGGAAAAACGCAATTAAGAAGGAATTGAATTTACTTGCAAAACTTGAAATTTTTTGACATGTAGTCCATACATCAAATGGTGTAAAACCAATGAGATATAAATGGGTATTTGTGCGAACATGAAATGAAAAAAGTTGATATTATGAGATATAAAGCATGGCTTATCGTGGAATGTTTTACCCAAAGATCTGGTATTGAATATAAAGTGATATATTCTCTATGGTGGATGCAATTACAATATTATATTAACTAGTCTAGCAATATATAAGAAGATTGAAATGCATCTAATGAATGTAGCTATAACTTATTTATATGGCTCATTTGATATCGATATATATATAAAAATTCATGAAGGATTTAAGTTGCTTGAAGCACAAAATTTGAATTATCGAGAAATTTATTTGATCAAATTAAATAAATCTTTATATGGATTAAAGCAATCCAGACACATAAACCTTAGTGCCTATTTGTGAAAAAAAGGCTATAGAAATAATTTTATATACTCATGTATTTTATAAAAGGATTTAGATATGAATTTATTATAATTGCTATTTATGTTGATGACTTGAAAATTATTAAAACTCCTAAAGAGTTATCAAAAGTCGTGGATTACTTAAAGAAAGAATTTGATATGAAAGACCTTGGAAAAAATAAAGTTTTGTTTGGGCCTTTGGATTGAACACTTAGCAAATAGAATTTTTATCCATCAATCAAATTATATTGCAAAAATGCTAAAATAATTTTATATGAAAAGAGCATATCCATTGAGTTCACCAATGGTTGTAAGGCTATTAGATGTGAAAAAGACCATTTTCGACCTCATGAGGATAATGAAAAACTTCTTGGTCTTGAAGTACCGTATCTTAGTGTAATTAGAGCGCTAATGTATCTTGCTAGTAATACATAACTTGATATATCAATTGTTGTGAATTTAATAGTAAGATATAGTTTTTCTCCAACTCAAAGACTTTGGAACGGAATTAAACATATACTTCAATATCTCCAAGGAATAATGGATATAAGCTTATATTATTCAAATGCATCAAAATAAAATTTAATTCGTTATGTAGATGCAGAATATTCATCTAATCCATACAAAGCTCGATCTCAGACAAGTTATTTATTTACATACAGAGGTATAGCTATTTCATGACATTTTATAAAACAAACTAAAGTTGCTACTTCTTCTAACCATGTAAAAATTTTAGCAACTCATAAGGTAAGTCGTGAATGTGTATAGTTAAGATCTATAACTCAACATATTTGAGAAATGTGTGGCTTATCAACTAAGAAGAAATTTTCGACAACGTTATATGAAGATAATGTTACTTGCATAGCATAGTTAAAGGAAGGATATATTAAAGGTAATCGAGCAAAACACATAGTTTGTCAAAATTTTTCTTCACTCACGATCTTTAAGAAAATGACGAAATTAGTGTTCAACAAATTCAGTTAAGTGACAATCTGGCAGATTCATTCACCAAAGTCCTTCTTATTGCAACATTTGAAAAGTTGGTACAAAATATTGGAATGCATTATTGTAAAGATCTTTATAATGCAGTCATCTTGAGGAGTAAAATACGCATTATATTCTTTTCTTTCATCAAGGTTTTTTCCACTAGATTTTTCTTGGTAAGGTTTTTAATGAGGCACTATTTCAAAAGTGTGTTTTTGAAAAGATTATGTACTCTTTTTTCTTCATTTGGATTTTTTTCCTTGCAAGGTTTTAACTAAACATATTCTTAATACAATGGACATTCAAGGGGGAGTGTTATGAACAAGTATGTGAATGTCCATTATGTTATAACCCAAGAAGTGCAAACTAAGTCAAACAGCCCAATAAGCAAGATACAATAAATGTAATATGATTTGAATTCTTTGATAAAATTAGATTAGGATTATGATTCAAGGGGTTGTTGCCCTCTAAATGGGTTTGTCACTTCATTTGTAAATACACACTAGAATAAGATCTTCTTACTCCCTCTAAATACTTTCTTTCTCTCTCTAAATACTTTATCTTATATTTCTCTTGTAGTTGTTCTTTCATATTTATTTCCTAACAAGTTTATGTTAAATTTTTTATTTGAAATGTCTAACGAGAAATACTTGGTTATTTGATCCAATAGTAAAACACATGTATTCTTGATTTAAAAGTTAGATTTGAGCTTTTTTTTAATAAAAAATATATCTTATGAAAAAAATAAAATTCCTTCCGTTTCATAAACATTGTCCTAATTTAAATTTTTCTAATCAAACAGTTTTTAATTTTTTTTATGATTGAGAAAAGAGATATTTGAATTTTACACTTTAAATAGGAGATTATATACTAATTAATAAGCTAAATACTTAAGTGCAATCAGTTTTTAATTTTGACTTTAATTAGTTTAAATCCTATTTGGTGAAATTAAGTTTTAATAAATGTAAAATTGAAAAACTATGTGCGTAAGGAAGTAGCAAAAAGAAAAATGCAGAAATTACTCCTTTCTTGTTCTTGTGTGGCTCAAATCTACAGCCCAAATTTCATCGTGAGTTGACGCCCATCAATCACGCAACCCACGCGCTCAAGGGCATCAACCAAGCCCATCCAACTTGACTTGACTCAACCATGTGGCCCCAACCCTAAAAAAAAATAAAATGGTCTCCCGTCGACCAAACCAACTCATATTGTCTCAATCTCAGCAGCTCCCCCTCCCAAGGATGGCTGATCACCACCACCATCATCACCGCCCCAACCGCCTGTCCCTCCCGCCACGCGCCACCACGTTCACCACCCCCACTACAGCAACCTCCCCAAGATCTCACCCTTTATATGCCTATCCTTCCATCACAACCCCAACTCCAACTCCCTCTAAACACCGCCTTTCCCTCCAATCTTCCAAGGCCTACTCTTCCTCCCACCCCCAAAAAAAATCCTCCTTTTCTTTCCTTCTCCTCCTCCTTTCGCTCCGCTCTCTTTACTCGCTCCTCCCTTTCCTCCGCTCTTCCCCTCCTTCTTTCTCACTCTTCCCTTTCTCTTTCCTCCTTTCTTTCCTCTCGTTCCTCCTCTCTCTCTCATTTTCCCTCTTCTCCAATAAACCCCCAAGAAACCACCCAATTTTTTCTCTTTCCTCTCTCTCCAAGACCCAGCTCAAACTTTTACTCTCAAAGTCTTTCCTTTTATCAGTCATTTTCCTTCTGAGGTTCCAAGCTCTTAGATACTGTGGCACAGCTGCCATGATCTTAGCTGAACTCTCCGGAAATCTTGCTGGCAGACTGTTTTCCCGCACAGAAACCCCGAGAATTAGGTCCTTTTCTGCGTCTCAGTTTATTGGGTTTTGCTTCTTATTTATTGGGTTAATGCTATTATCTTTAAGTTGGGATAGAGTAGATTGTTTTCCTTTGAATAAGTCCGGGTTTTCGATTTATCCTAGAGAAGGTTGTGTTAGAATTTGGCCCATGTTATTGCCCTTTTTGTCTGGTTTTTTAGGTTGTTATGAGAAGGTTTCGATGACCTGGGCGAGCATTAGGCAGCTTGGTCAAAAAAGGGTTCGGTTGATTTCATTGTTTTTCTCTACGGTGATGCTTTTTGTTCCTGCTGTTGTGAGTTTCTTTGTTTATGAAAGTGAAGGAGGAGGAGGAAATGTTTCTGTTGAGAATTTAGTTTGGCCTTTGGTGAATACTGTTGTTTTTGGAGTGCTTTTGAGTGAAAATTATAGTGATGATCATGATAAGGTAGTGAATCCTAAAGATTTTCAAAGGGAGTTTGTGGTTACTTTTGCTTGTACCGTTGTTTTGGAGTTGTTTTATTTTGATGAGTTATCTCTTTTGGGATTGTTGTTGTGTGGTTTATTGTTGTACTTTGCTGTTCGAGAACTGGATCCTGTTTATTGGAGTTATCTTGAATTGGGGATGGAATCTTCAGAGTCTTTTAGTATGTCGATAATGAAACCTATTCGGCATATTTTGAGTGAGAGAAAGTCTCGTAAGATTGCATTGTTCTTGTTGATTAATACTGGATATATGGTTGTGGAATTTGTTGCTGGCTTCATGAGTAATAGTCTTGGGTTGATATCGGATGCATGTCACATGTTGTTTGATTGTGCTGCATTGGTTATTGGGCTTTATGCTTCATATATTTCACGATTGCCCGCTAATAATCAGTTCAATTATGGTAGAGGCAGATTTGAGATTCTATCAGGTTATGCTAATGCAGTTTTCCTGGTTCTAGTTGGGGCATTAATTGTGTTGGAATCCTTTGAGAGGATTTTGGATCCCCAAGAAATATCAACTAACAGTTTGTTAACTGTCTCAATTGGAGGGCTTGTTGTCAATGTGGTGGGTTTGATATTCTTTCATGAGGAGCATCATCATGCGCATGGTGGATCATGTTCGCATTCACATTCTCATTCCCATTCTCATTCTCATTCTCCTTTCCACTCTAATGACCACCATCATCAGCATTCACATGATCCTGAAAGTCATGTTGAACACCAAAACTTTATAAATGTTTCCGATGGATGCCATGGATCATGCTCTGGCCATGAACACCATCACATTAATCAACATGGCAGCAACAATTGCCATGCTGAAGATCACGATATACACACTGAGTGTCATGACCACCATGACCATGCTCATGATCAAGCCTACCATGACTGTGCCCATCATCATGATCACCATGATCATGGACATCAACATGACCATGCTCATAGTCATGATTGTGCCCATCATCATGATCACCATGACCACAGACACCAATACGATCACAAGGATAATCATCATGATCACGGAGCAGGCTTGCACTCCCATACTCACTATTCAGAATCTAAAATTCAGTTATCCTTGGCATATAGTGGAACCAAACAAAGCCAGCTTCTATCTGAAGGGAAGGAACCACAAAAGCACCAACATCACCACATTGACCACAATATGGAAGGAATCTTCTTGCATGTTCTGGCAGACACCATGGGAAGTGTTGGAGTTGTTGTATCTACCCTCTTAATTAAGTACAAAGGATGGCTTGTTGCAGATCCTGCCTGTTCAATATTCATTTCTGTTTTAATTATATCTTCAGTTTTCCCATTACTTAGGAACTCTGCTGATATTTTGCTTCAAAGAGTTCCTAGGGCTCAGGAGCAGGGTTTGAAGAAGGCCATAAGTGATGTTATGAAGATGAAAGGGGTAATTCGTATTCAGAATTTGCATGTATGGAGCTTCACAACAATGGATATTGTAGGAACAATCCACCTTCATATATCAGCAGAAACTGACAAGGCTGCTACTAAAGCACAGGTGTCACACATCTTACATGATGCTGGAATCAAGGATTTGACATTGCAAGTCGAATGTGTTGAGCAATAATAACATGGCTTTAATCGTTGATGGTAGAGACTATATAGCTCATTCTTCTGATTATGATCAAAGGCAACATATTTTCTCTGATTGATAAGCTATTGTTAAGGATTATGATCAAAGGCGCATGTATATATTCCTAAGACTTAAGAATTCAACATTGATGGATTTCTTTAAGCAACAGAAGGGAAAAAGGTCTATGTTTGTCACAGATGGGATCAGCAGCAGTGTCTTCAACACTAGGATAGTTGTAGTTTTCTTATAGGTTCAGCTCACTAGAATCCAAACAAAATGAATTAATTGGTTATGTTGTGAAACAAGCACTGCTACATTATTTTGGTATGTGACTTTTTTGCTTATACAGCGGAAACTTGTTTTTATGGTTCATTTGGATCCAATTGTCATATTTATGTTATAATTTTGGCATGTTTATTGAAACCATAGTTTGACCAGATGCAAAAAATGTTGAGCTACATGTTTTGGAGGAATTATGACATGTCAAAATGCTTTTTGCCTGGCTCAATCTCGTAAATTCTCACTAATATTTGATTAGTAAGGAATACAGAGATTCCTGCTTTCCTGTTTAGCATAGCATTAAAGTAACTCAGCTTACAAACCTCAGCGGTGGTTCTTTTGAGGTTGATTTATGATTCAAAGAGTTCACCAGATCAAGTGTCACTTCCACGCTAATATTAAAAAGAAAAAAACAAAAAGGAGAGAGAGCAGAGCAACTATCTTTCAGACATTGCAGTCTGATTGAGACATCATATGTAATCTTCTACTGCCATTTTTGGGGCTGGAGTCGGCCCTTAATGTTCATCCAGCAAAGGCTTCTGAAGGGCCATCTCGCTCCGAACTACTTATAAGTTCACAGCAGGTACACTTACTTTTGGAGCGGATGTCTGTTAATACTATCATATTTTAATAATAAAAGCTTTTCATATTAACACCGAGAAATTGAGGGCAACGTACAATAAAAGAGGAGTTTGGAGGGTCCTTGGCAGTGCCTCCCCAATCCACCTTTCTTTGGCCAAACCGTTATTGTTTAGGGATGGTAATGGATGCCTTTTAATCAGATATCCGCCATATTTACTTGATTATATAGACATGGGTAATCTATATTCAGTATTGAGAGGTGGGGGCCTATCTTTTTAGATAAATATGCCGCTTCTTTTTTGATCGAAGAAGTTTGCCTTATAAATCCTCCTTCGTGCATACAATGATCTCTTCACTCTCGTTGTTATGGAGTGGCTACTAGATTCCTTCATAAGGAATTACACGTTTCAAAATCCTCTCGCCTTTGATGGTGCCTTAACAATAAAGAGAAAAAGGGAAAAGAGTTTTTGGTTTTTCTGACCTATAAAACAACTCACGTTCACTATTGGTTATATGTAAAAACAGTACGTTTGTTCACTATTTATATACGTATTAAGGATATAGAGATATGGTATTACTTTTAAATTTAAACAAATTAAATTTAGATGTAATTAATCCTTATTTAAATTTAAAAAAAATTAAATTTAAATATAATGGATAGATAATTCTTATTAAAATTTAAACAAATTAAATTTAAATATATATCCTATCTCAAATGTTTTTGTAATTATTCAATTAAGAAATACCAAAATAATATCTAACAATAATTAATTAAATATTTGTTAATTATCCGTAAATAATTAACAAAGTTGCATGCCATGTGGAGACACTACATTTAAATGCAACATCTCTTACTCGTAAATTGGCATCAACTTATACCATTATCAATTTAACCCATTCTCCATTCATTGTCATATAGGGAAAATGGAATGTGCAACCAACCAAAAAATAAAGGTATTGGTGAGCAGTGAGATATTAAGTTACTATCTTTCTAACATAACACCACTTGAGTTCTCGTCATACTCAAAATCATTTTAATCACACAAGATTTTGCATCTCTAATCTCTTTTACATATAAGAGCTATGCAAAATCTTTTTATGTGTCTAAACTCCTGGTTATATCTAACAACTAATGTTTTTATAACCACTTTAGCTATGAGTTATAGACCATGTATAATGTTTTTAAAATCATGCTAAAGTAGCAACTCCAAATCTCAACTTTATATCATAGATCCAAGTCCCAAAAGGTATAAAACTTGGACTACATAAGTTCTTACGGCTTACACAGTGATGAAGTAGGGATTTATCCAATCACTCTTTTCCATCGGTCGACTAATAGCACATATAGTATGAAAAATATGTTATAGTGGATCTTCCATTTAGAGTTTGTCACGTCAAGACCAACATACGGATCTTGGTCCAATCCCTACAAAATGGATTGACTTCAATCCCTTAAGATTCAAATTCAGCTATCACTGGCTCGATGGAGTGTGGATAATTTCCATGTTCGATTCTTACGAGACTCATCTTGACTTTAAATCAAGGTGGCATTGCTAAGGTCTTTGCCCATAACTCATTTGACAAGGTGATCACAAAATGCTTGGTACCTTGTGATAACTTAAGTCTTATCCCACACACTACTATAACGTTAGGGCTATTATCCCGTGTGATAGGAACAATCTATAAAGCCAGGTGACAATAATTACCTTAGATATGTGCCCTAATTAATTAACAACATTTGATAAAATAAGTCAATATAAACTTAATTTATTAATAGTTCAAAAGACAATAGTACATGAATATTGAATGTGTAATAACCCTAAACCCCTAATATGCTTTTAGAAAGTATTTCTAGCGATAGGTTTAGTGAATTGGTCTGCTAACATATCAGTTGTCGAAATGTACTTCAACACAACAAGCCTTTGTGCTATGATGTCACGAATATAGTGATAGCGAGTATCAATGTGTTTGGTTTTTCCATGACACTTAGGATTGTTTATATAAGTTATGATAGTTGTGTTGTCGCAATAATGTACAACAGCTTCATTAAGATTCTTAGTAATGTTCAAGCTTTGCAAGAATCTCAAAAATCAAACCAACTCATGTATTGCAGCACAACATGCTACATACTCTACTTCCATAGTATATAGAGCAATACAAAGCTACTTCTTGCTACTCCAAGAGATAGTTCCGCCTCCGAGTATAAAAGCATATCTTGAAGTAGACTTTTGATCATCTTTATCATTGATGTGATTAGCATCACTATATCCAACCAATTTTAGACTTCCACCTTGATAGCATAAAGCCAAATTAATGATTTCTCTTGTTGGGTGAGGGTTGATCATGCATCAAATAAAAATAAAATGCAACGAAAATAAATTTAAAAAATTAAATTACCCTTTATCCCCATAAGATCTCTTTCATGCCAAATTAGGTACAAAATTAAATTAAAAATTATATATATATATATATATGATCACATCGCTTTATCTAAATAACAAAGGTTGATGAATCCTTTGTTAAACCACCAAATCAACCTCCAAATAGCTCAACCACCTCAGCTCAGTTGTTGAAAGCCAAAGCTGTCCAAGCAGTCCTTGTGCAGCCTTTAATGGTAATCGACACCAATGAATTAGAAAATCTTTCTTTAAGGATTGGGAGTGTTGTGCTTTGACAATGTGCTAGCAAAGATGAGTTTCATAAACTCATGATCCACACAAAATTTTAGGTTTGAATACACAAAAGAAATCAAGTGAATGAGATACTACTTTTCTTCACACAAGGAGCGACAAGGCAAAAGGAATTTCTAATGTGCTGTTCTCTTAATTTTTCAACCGTTTTATCTCATTTTGGTTTGAAGGCTATAACAAGGTATTTATACCTTATATTAGTTTTAAACCCTAATTACAAAGCTATTTTGTAATTGCCAATTAATCTAATAATTTGATTAAACAATTTAATTAAGTCCTTAAAAAATCCAGTTAACTTGATTGTTTAATTTAATCAATTAGGCCCAATAACATAATTAAACAATTTAATTAATTAAGCCCAACAATTTAATTAAACAATTTTAATCAATTAGGCCCAATGACTTAATTAACCAATTTTAATCAACTAGGCCCAATGACTTAATTAAACAATTTAATTAATTAGGCACAACTTAATAAACAATTTTAATCAAGTGCTTGAGAAGCTCATAACTTCTAATTTGATTAAGTCCAACTTAATCACCTCTCCCATTTTATTTTTAACATTCATTTTAGGTATGTGACTCATTAGACTTTTAACATGTTGTCAATGAACTCAACATATCATTCTTAAGTTAAACTTAGAATTTGATAAATTTAAACAACTTTAAATTTATTATTAATCAAGTCAACTACCTAGAGTTCATAGACCAAGATTGGAATCTAGCAATCTATCATGGCCACCTAAATGTTATAAGAGTTAAGATGGTCTGACGTAACTTTTAAGTGATTAACCTTTTAGTGTAATTCATTCCTTCATCATATATCTCAGAGATGATAAGCGTATGGTACAGTGTCTACTCTTATTGATCTCCATATTCGTTCTTAAAGTTTGATCTTCAACTTTATAAAAGACTTATGAAACTCCTTTCATAATCTTTAAGTCGCCTTGGCCTTGGACTTTAATAAGCTAATATCAACCAAGAACAGTTAGGATATGCTCCTTTGAATCGCTTGGGGTGATGATTCTTGTCTTGACTACTCATTTGCCTTCATATGTTTCATGCTATACCCAAAAGCATCCTATTTTAGCATCTTTGGTTAGGCACCCCGTAGGGATAAAATTAAAGCATAGCACTCCACACATAAGAGAACCTGGTGTCTCAGTTCTAAGGAGTTTTTACACAATTGGCTCCTGAGAAGTATTGCATAGACACTTGCGTGAAATACCAAATGCACTTCTCTTGGCGGGTCAAGTTCAGTAAACTTGCTATTCTAAGCAAGCACTTATATTTTAGTTCTAAGTATCTCTACACTTTAATTTATGAGATCGATTGCTTACTTTCAAAGTAAAGAACATAGAATATACTAGTCTTTAAGCATCATTGATGTCCAATCTCAATAATAATTGACCAGGAACATTTTGAGATTATGCTTTGATGCAGAAGGATCTCATAATCACAACCC
The DNA here is from genome assembly GCF_002168275.2 of Theobroma umbraticum. Taxonomy (NCBI): domain Eukaryota; kingdom Viridiplantae; phylum Streptophyta; class Magnoliopsida; order Malvales; family Malvaceae; genus Theobroma; species Theobroma umbraticum. Next base: position 3,379,666 of record NW_018397273.1, read on the forward strand.
ATTAAAATTCCCTTGCAAGGCATATTAATCTCATAGACTTCATCTAATTAGAATTATAACTTATTATAATTGATGTCTTATTGATGAAGCAAAATCTTTAATCATTCAACATGAATGATATTGTTGCATGATTGGAATCAAGCCTTAACCAATCCCAATTGCCTGTAAAGCCCATCCCAACACCTCTTAGATACCATAGTATCTTTTTAACTACAGCCCAATGGGTAATCCTAGGATTACTTTAGTACCTACTGACTATACCAACCACAAAACATATGTTTGGTCCATTACACATCTTAACGTATATGAGACTTCCAATAGCACTTGCGTATGGCACGTTCACCATTTGTTTCTTTTCTTCTTCAGTTTTAGGACATTGTTCCATGTTGAGATGTAGGCCTTTCTCCATTGGAGTGTCTATATGTTTGGAGTTTTGCATACATAATCATTCTAAAACCATTTGAATGTAATTTGCTTGAGACAAACTCAGGAACTTCTTAGAACAATTTCTCTAGATTTTAACCCTAAGGATGTATTCAACTTGTTCCATATCTTTCATCTAGAAAGTGGAGGACAACCACTTTTGAATGATGACAATTAACTCCATGTCATTCCCTGCTAATAGGATATCATCCACAAATAATGAAAGATTAAGGAACTTATTCCTTACTCTCTTTACATGTACAGATTGATCCTTTTCAATCATCATAAAGCCTAAAGAAATGATGGCTTGATAAAAACGAAGAGACCACAGTCAAGATGATTTTTTTAAGCCATAGATAGAATGTTTAAGTGACACACCTTATGTTTCTTTACTTTGACTTGAAAAGCAATTGGTTGATTCTTGTAAATCTCCTCATTGATTTCTCCATTGAGAAATACAGTTTTCACATCCATTTGGAACAATTCTAAATCTAGATGTGCCACTATAGCTAGGATAGGCAAATTGATGCAAATCTGACCATAAGAGAAAATGTCTCTTCATAATCCACACCTCTTTTTTTGGGTATAACCTTTTGCTGCTAAATGAGCCTTATATTTTTCAATTGATCCATCCGTTCTGCACTTTAACTTCAGAACCTTTTGTTTCCAATGGCCTTGCACTCAGGTGGAAGGTCAACTAACTCTCATGCTTGGTTTTTAGTCATAGATTTTATTTCATCTTCCATAGCAGTAAGCTACTTGTCTGATGAAAATGAGTTTAAAGCTTCCTCATAGGAAGATGGTTCATTAACATCTAAAAGAATACCTAAGAAAGATTGACATTCTATCTTGAATCATTTACAAGATATTTGCCCTCGTTCACTTTTTTGCAACTGTGAATCGTGGTAGAGCTCAAGTGGTGTATTCCCACTGACCTTAATAGTCTCTTGGATAGGATGTGTTTCCACATTTATCTCTTTATGTTGGGATACACTTTCTTGAGGCTCCTCCATCTCATAAAGCTTAAGGCTTTCTTTAACCTTACCTATGCTTGGGAAGTCATATGTTAGAAAATCAACATCATGAGATTCCATCTCCGTTAGCCCTCCATCAAGGTGTTCCCCTTACAGCACGTAACCCTTAGAATGTTTTGAATATCTAATAAGTACACACTTATTAGCTTTAGGCCGAAGTTTCCCATACTTATGAGATGAGTGGTGTATGTACCTTGTTAATGCCTAAAGACGTAAGCCTTCCAAATTAGACTTACTTTCATTCCATAACTCATAAGGAGTTATGGGAACAGATTTTGAGGGCACACAATTAAGGATGTATGCTGTAGTCAAAAGGGCATCCCCCCAAAAATTTATTGAAAGGTTGGCTTGTGCCATCATTGACTAACCATGTTTAATAAGGTACAATTCCTTCTCTCTACAACACCGTTTTGTTGCGAAGTTCTAAGTATCGTTAATTGATGACGTATTCTTTTTTCCTTACATAATTCTTTGAACTAATCAGATAAGTATTTACGACCTATATCAATACAAAAAACCTTAAGTTTCCTTTCTTTTTGATTCTCAACCTTTGCCATAAAATGTTTGAAATAGTTCAAAGCTTCATAACGGTGAGACAATAGAAATATGGATCCATATCGTGAGTAATCATCTATGAATGTAATGAAATAGGATACGTCATTGTGTGCGTTTACATTCATAGGCCCACAAATGTTTGAATGGACAAGTTCTAAAAAATGGATGGCCTTTTTAGCCTTCCCAAAAGGCTTTTTACTAGACTTACTAGTGAGACATGGCTCACATGTAGGAAGTTTTAACTTTGGTGAGTGAGCCCAATAGCCTTTCTCTATTCAATATAGACATTGTGTTTTGCCCAATGTGTCATAATCTAGCATGCCATTTCACAGAATCATTAATAGCATCAAAAGAAGAATTTGACACAAAAGCAACATCAATATTAAAATCCAAATCTAAAATAATGAAACCGTCTTTAAAATAATCATGACCATAAAACCTGTTTTCAAGAAAAATAGACAAACTATAATTCTCAAAAGTAAAATTAAATCCTAAACCCATCAATGCTAAAATTGAAATTAGATTACATAGTACGGATAGAGTATGAAGCACATCACATAGTAGCCATTTTCTTCCATTGTGCATTGTGAGTTGGTAAGTTTCTACTCTTATAACTTCTTCTAGTTCTTCGTTCCCCATCATGACAAGGTGTTTACTCATTGATAAACGATGGTAATCTACATATCCTATACGGTTGCAGGTTATGTGCTTGGTTGCTCCTGTATCAATAGTCCAACCAAGGAGAGAATGAGCTATAAACACATGAAAACATACATAAGTTCTGAAGCAGTTTAGAAAACGAACCTTTTTGGGGTTGGCACACTCCTGAGCAAAATGTCCTTTTTTACCATAGTTAAAGCATTTCAACTTAAACTTATCCTTTCTTTTACCATGCTTGCATCTTTGGCATTTGGTGACTCCATTGTTTTTGAGCCTTAGGTTTCTAATCTTTCTTTTCTTTTGTTATCTTTTTTGTTGAGGAACATACCCTTTGTAATTTCTTGCTTGATCTATTAGGGCAGTGCTTTGGATAACTTTTCTACGCTTTACCTTAAGCTCTAGATGGCGGGAAATGTCATCAAATTTCTTTATTCCTTCAATGTGTGTTAATGCAAGTTTAACATGTCCCCATAAGGACTCAAGGAGTGACATGATGATAGCTAAGGCGTGTTTTTTTGTGAGATCATAGCTGGCTGCTTTCATTTCTTTTATCATTGCTGACATAGCCCTTAAGTGTTTAGCCATTGTGTGCTTGGAGTCCATCACATATTGATTGAACCTAAATGTCAGGGCACTAAGCCTTGTAGCTGTGGTTCCACCATACTTGAATTTCAGTTGTTCCAACAATTGTTTGGCAGTTGGGAAGTTCTTAAACTCCCAAATGAGATCATCATGCATTTAGCTAAACATGGCAAAGCACACACTATGGTCTTTCTTGTACCGAGTGTTATAGGCTTATTGGTCACGATGATGTTGGATAGTGTTTCCAGCTTCAAGTGGGTTAATTTCTCTAGTCAGATGATCGGGCAACTCTTGCTCATTGAGAAGATACTGAACCTTCTTATGCGAGATATCATAGCTTTTGCCATCAAGTTTGGCACCTTTGGTCAAATCAACAATAATTTGTTTTGAAACCATATCACTACATCATTGCATCATATTTAATTAGGCACATATCTAATTTTCCAATCAATTAAGATTAGACATATATAATTTTTATCTATATTACTAGTTCAAAAATTCGCATGCATACTAATAATCATCACCAACAGTATAAGCATCAATAAAAATGTCTAATTTAATTTAAACTTGGATTATGGGAATAACTCCCATTTACCACATAATATAATGAGTTTTACTGAAGAACCTTATTGATATTTATAGGTGCGAATATCCAAAATAGTATTATGCATAAAGTAAGTGCAAAATTATATCCCTTTATATGGCCTCAATAATTAATACAAATCTAAAATAAATTACATCATAAGGAACCTACTAAATCAATCTACACAAAAATAAGGATGTTGTGCTTGCTTGTACATATTTATTAGTTGGGATGATAAAAAACTTCCGTATAAATATTATGCATACAAAAATGGCACTAAGTAGATCATATTTTCAAATGCTTCTAGGAAAGACCATAATAGTCTCCTTGATGAAGGACCATACTTTTACACTAATTTCCAAGAAACGCCAGGGGAGTCACAAACCATCTCTCTTAAAACCTAGTTTCTTTTGACAAAACTATTGAGACATATAATCACCATACTATCTTTTTGCATACAATTTTACTTAACAAATAACTAAAATAATTGCATTATGCATTTTACAAATTTTACCTAACAAATAAGTAAAATCATACAAAATACACTTATATGGCACATAGCATTTTACAAAATATGTAAAATAATTAAATTAACAAACATTTGCTAAATTCACTCAGACCATATATATGTTTTTGAAAAAAAATAATTTCTAATATGCAACATATAAGAAAAAAATGTGGTTAATTAACATATTAATCAACTCTATTTATAATGTCTGTTAATTTAATAAAATAGTAACATGCCAAAAACATAAATAATATTCTAATTTTTTTTGTGAAAGTTTAATTACTAAAAAATTTTGAGGTCATTTTATAAAAATAGAAACTTGCAGGGCAAAAATGCCATTAAAAAAAATGTCCATTGGTGCCATGTGGGTACTACATCAGGCCCTTTATGGTTGTGTCTAGACCTTTATAGTCTTTATTATTTGCCACGTTCTCATCTCAAGGATGCTTCTTTGGTTAGTGGTTGGATATTTTTTGAAAGTCTCAATGACTTTGTTAGTGTAGGTTCGAATCTTGTCAGTTGCATTTTCCTTTCTCCGTTATTTTTCTTTTGTTTTGCTACCATCCATAAGATGCCATGTGGCCTTAGACCAATGCACTTGTTTGCACTTGATTAAAGCCTACTCCTTTCCCATATTAGTTTCAACAAAAATAAATTCGCAATATTATTTTTTTTATGATATATAATACATCATTAGAAAGCTAATAAAAAATAAACATATCTATTACATATTTATACATAATAAATCATATACTAGTAATTTAAATTAAATAAAATCATCACTAAAACATTCTTTTAAAATATACATAAATTAAAGGGATGAAAGTAAGCCAAAAGCTACTCTGACACCATTGTTAGGAGGTGCCTACCGTTTCAGATATATATTTCACTCCCTTTATGATTGAAGAAGCTTGCCTTACAAATCCTCATTTGTTCACATAATGGTCTCTTCACTCTTATCATTATGGAGCCGCTACTAGAGTCCTCCACAAGGATTTACATATTCCAAACTTTGGCCTTTGATGGTGCCTCAAGTATGAAAAGAAAAAGAGAAAAGAATTTTTGGTTTTTCTGACTTACCGAACAACCTGTGTTCTCTCTTGGTTGTGTGTAAAAATAGTACATCTGTTCACTAATTATAGACATATTAGGGGTATAGAGATAGGATATTATTTGTTCACTAATTACCGAACAAATGTAATTAATTCTTATTTATGTTTAAACAAATTAAATTTAAATATAATGGATGGATAACTCTTATTTAAATTTAAACAAATTAAATTTAAGTTTATATCCTATCTTAAACTTTTTTTTAATTATTCAATTAAGAAATATGAAAATAATATCCAACATTAATTAATTGAATATTTGTTAATTATCCACAAATAATTAACAAAGTTGCTTGTCATGTGGATGCACCACATTTAAATGCAACATTCAAGTTTGGGTAATAAAATTTAATATCCATTTCGGGATCAAGAATCTCCCTTAGATATCCAAAACTTGAATTCGATTATTATGGATATTTATTTATTTGTTTTTTGTTATTTAAGTTGTTGTTTGAGATATTATTAAAATACTTTGTTGTTTAAATTTTAATTTTAATTCTTGTTTGTTTTTTATAAATTTATTTATTAGAGAGTTATATGGATGTGAAATATAATTATTATCTTATAAGGATTTGGGTAATTAGGCACTCGTGAGGAGATTAATAAAATTTTTTGTGCAATCAGATGTTTAAATAGGTCTAGATCATTAATCAGTAGTGGGCATGGTATTAAGGTTCAGGTTTAGGTAGGAAATTTCACAAATATTTGAGTAGTTGTAGGGTTTGGGGTGAGGTACCTCAAAATTACTAGCTACCTTACTCGTTGATAACCCAAATACGTTAAGGTCATTTTTGGTCATATTAATGTTGGTATAGCCTCAACTTGTCGCATATAAATTTTTCATTTCAAAATTTGAAAAAAATTATCATAAAGTTGGCTTTTTCGATCTCTTTGAAGTTGTTTCTAGTCATACCAATGCTGAATCTATTCTCGATTGATTGGATCTAGTGATTTATTTATTTATTTATATGTATATATATATTTAAAAATTTTGATTGGAAACTCGACCTATTTTGGATCGCTTATGACCACCCAATGCTAGATCTAACCTTGGTTGGTTAGATCTGGTGAGGATTTTTTTTATAATTTATTTTTAAAAAAATTTTGGAAATGTTTTTGTTAAAAAACTTTATTATTTTTTTAATATCATGCACTATGTTCTTTGTTGATCTTTCCTTCTTTATGATGCAATTTTGCTATTTTTTTTCATACATATATCTATATTTTTGAATTCTCATAGGTGTGAGATAGTTATAGAAAAAAATTATTTTAGGTAATTATTGTCTTATTACCTTTTTTCATTTCCTCATTTATATTCATTTAAGATTTTATATTTTTCATTGCATAGCTAGTTTCTTGCTTCCATTTATTTGTTCTCTTTGTATCTTTGACTATGGTGTTGCTTAAGTTTTTTTTTCCATATGTATGTTTATTTTTCTTTCTTAGTGATCTTCTTACTACATGTTTTCTTGAAATTTTACTCATATGTACAATTAGCTTCAATTGATGACACAAGGAAATTTAATGAAGTTTTTGAGGCTAACTAAGTTTTTTCTATTCCTCTTGATTAGTTTAATGTTAAAATATTTTTTTATCCTTTCTAATCTAACAAAAAAATGCAATTCCTATTCAAATAGTCAAAGTTTGTAAGTCATTGATAGATTTTCTCTTTTTTCTTGAAGTGTTTTTTTTGGTTAAATCTTTGATATGATAAATGCAGCATATTGTGACAATGATTTTGGACAACAAAGAGGTTAGAATGAGACTAATGAGGACCTAGTTAAATTAAGGTAATGTATTGACATAAGAAATGTTAATTTTTTTTTTATATAAAGGATGGTACTAATTATTGTTTCTTTTGGAACCGTTAATTCATTAGATACTTGATTTTCACTATTAATGTATTGTCTCTACAATATTATATAATGTTATTTTATAATGACCATATTGGAATACAAAAAGCAATCGAATAACCAAAATGAATAGAATAACTATATCATCGAGGACAACATTAAAATTAAGATGAGTTAAAGGGCAAGGTTTACTGGTTAGTTTCACCTTTCAGATGTTTTGGAGAGTTTACCTGTAACACCCTCGATTTTTCCTTAATGTTAACAATGTATAATATGGGAATAGCTTATGGGTTGATGTGACCTTGATGCGTATGTTTATGAATTCAAGGAATGCTTATGTCTATAGAGAGATGGCCATGAAAAGTATGAGAATGTAAAAGCTAAAATGATGTTGTGCATACGCTTGGCACATGAATGATATAGTGCATATATTTGGCACTAAGATGAGTATAATATGTATGCAAAGTTATGCCATGTTAATTATGGGTTGGTGTGTTTGATGGACTTGACTATTGATTCAAGTGAAATATGAATGATTGTAGGTTGTGGGAAAGATTTAGAATGAGTTTAAGGATTAAAAGAACTGATTTTATGAATTTGGACCTCAAAAGTCGATCCTAGCACATAGAGGATCGAATTTGTGAAGCAAAGGGCTGAAGAGGAAAGTGCACTGGCGCAAGATCGAGTGCAAACCTCTTATAGTCAATCCTAGGGTAGGAAATGGGAGTAGGGGTAAACAATCTGGACCAAAATTGAGTACCAAGCTCCCATTGTCAATCCTGAGGTGTAAGATTAGAAAAAATTGAGCTTAAAAGCTTCAAAATCAAAAAATCCTTCATTTTCTCCTATTTTTTCATTCTCTCATCCTATTTCTCTCAAATTTCACCCCACTCAAAACCTTCACACTCTAATGCTAAATCTTGGATTTGAAGTGCCAAATTGATTGCCCATTGGTTGACTAGATGTTGATGCATTATTTAATGTGACATTATGCATGTATATATGGCTAACAGGCCATGGTAACCTTAAAAGGGAAATGGTTGATGTATACATAACTAGTGAACCTTGATTTTTGAGATATGTAGAACTTTAATGAGTTCATTGATAATGAGGACTGATACATGTGATTGTCACTATGTTATGGACATACGAATATGTAGAGACATTATGGTCTCATTGTGAAAATGTGTTTTGTCTGAGGAATAAGTTTCAGATGTTAATTCAACTTGAGGATGAGTGGAGTCTGATATCCCTGTAGCTATGTTCATGCCTTAGGGACAGTGGTAAATAGAGGCAATGGTTGAAATCCCTCTTGTGATTCCTACCTATTGTGTACGATGCCATCTAATGAAAGATTACTCCAAATGATGATTGTGATGCCACTTGTGGAGAATACTCTAGGTGATATCGTCTATTGGGATATTGCCCTGAACAAGGATTGTGATTTCATCCATGGAAAGCTTGCTCTAGATGATTATTATGATATTTTGTCAATTGCTTTAGCATTGGGCATGATTTGTTTCATTGTTGGTTAGCCACCATGCTTGATTTGTGGATGTCCTAGGGAAGACCATGCAAAGATTATGTTATGATATGTGTGAGATATCATACAACCTCAATTAGGCTAAGTGGAATTTGATATGATACATCTATAGCTAGAGTGTGCCGTGGAAAATGATGCGAGTGGCCTTGAGGATAAGCCGAGTTATATGTGAGTTGAATATGGAAAACTTTAGGGATGATGATATGCCCTGTATTTGGAGATGTTTGTTAGATTGTATTGATGTACTAGGAGTACAACATTTACTATAAGTTCATTGTATGTATATAATATTCTGGTTATGTGCACCACTCGTTGAGTATTATAATACTCACCTATTTTGTACCATGTATAGATAAATAGGCCACTGGATAGAATGTGGCAAAAGTTGTCCATTGACAAACCAATTTTGGCATTTGGTAGGTTCCTATTTTGGTCACTTGCTGGGTCAGGTCTACACTAGTTTCCGCACCTGAAATATTAAAGTTTAAAAAATGATGTACTTCAGATATTATAGGAATTGAGTGCCATGTGATATTGTGTGCTAAGGGTTGTTATGAACGAACTCATCTTGAATGGTTAATGTGTAACCTTATGATAAATCTATGAATTGTGCCAAGGATGGTGGGATGTGCTGCATTTAAATTTAATTGATGAATATGATGAACAACATACCTTGGCTATGTGTTATATGGTTTTGAATACTGAGGCTTGCTCGGATATAGTGGGCTTGCTTTTTGGGCTCGTGCATATGTTGTGGCCCCTGGGTTTGGGTTGTGACATTAACATAGTGGCTCAAATATGAAAGTACTTAGGAGATATTTCTTTTATCATTTTCTTGAAGTACTAGTGCTTTTCTTTTTTCTTATTTCCTCAAAACCAAGTGATAGACTTACGATTGTCACTAAAACCCCACAATGCCATTAGTGACTTAAGCTTCAATTAGGAACACAGTACCCCACTATACATAATGGGGTAACTTGTTTTTCCTATGATGCATATTAAGTGCTCTTTTCAGTAACTGCTCTTACTTGATCTATATATAAGAGCTCTAACAAATAGGACATGTTTTCCCTTTTGAAGCTCCCTTAAAACACTCCCCAAATTATTTCCTATGTACTTAGCTTTACCCTACATCTTATTTTTCGCTTTCTTTTATTACTTTTCTATATTTTACATTTTGTCCATCACTATTTGTTGCAGCACTCAACACTTGATAGACTACTCTAATATTCCTTTTCCACTGCCTCCCAATAAATTTCATTTTACCTTTTTGTTAACATTACCTCTCCGGATCATAGAAGAACCCTTCTAAGGTTTCGTGAATTCATTTGGGAAGACTACTTGCATTAAGTCGAATCTCCTTGGAACACCTTGCACCATTAGAAAATGTGGATGGTTCCTCTGGAAACCATGATTGATTTGTTCCCACCTATATGTAAGATTCAATGAAATGTTCCATATTCCTAAGAAAGGATGCAAATATTGGAGGACAACAATGTATGAGACTTTTACTTTACTTTTTCTTTTCTCCTATTATGAATGAGATTAAATCATATGTCAAATTTAGGCTATCTTATTCGCTACACTTTGTCCATCACTACATGCCATAACACTTAACACTTCAAGGATGGCTCCACACAACATTGAATACTTCAGGGACTACTACAATCTTCCTTTTTATTACCTCCCAACTGTCACGACCTAAATCAGGGGGTTCGTGACTACCACACACGAGCCTGGCAAGCAAGCTTGAGAGACTCGAGGAAGTTTTCATTTGTAAATCTTGTTTAACATACCTCATAATCATAAGGCCTCATGGCCAACATCATTTAGCTAATAATAATTCTTTAATATTCAACATCAGCACCTCAACTCGTATTAACATTCAAGTCTTAAACATAATGTACACATAGCCTTTCGCTGGCTAACTCATCAAGTTATTAAACAACTTACTACATAAACTCATATAGGGTAATGTAATACCCACTAATCCATTTTATACATTCTGGAAGCGTAACACTCGTCTATGACTCAACAGAGACACATTGCTAGTAGATAACATACCATTTGCCAAAATTACATGTTCGACGTTGGCAATGTTAAGTCACCCGATCCTCAGTGTCTATTAGTACTCAGTGAGCAGGAGCATAAATCAATTGTAATTGTGCAAGGATAATTGTTACACATATCCTTTAAACATACACACACAGTAATAAACATCATCATATATAATGGGGAACAGGTTGCACCTCACCCATCATAACCGTAGTATCATCAATTGCCATCCACACTATGATGTGCTTATACAAACTCATTATTGTGCATATAGAATAGGCTATCTCTATGTTGCTTATCATTATTGTTAGCATTATAGCCGTCTATCGGCTTTCATTAATCGTATGAACTAGCCCACCATATGGCCTTCTACACACATGTTTAACATATGTAACTTATAAGCATCCATATCACGTATAAGTCCTTAGACTCCATTACCTCCGTTGTGTAACCTTACATTATCATACAATACAACTCTTACCTTAAGCCTTTGTATTTAGTCATCATTACATCATATAACATATCATGGTATAAATATCATATCCTATGGCAAGCCCTTATAGATTTGCAACATCATAACATATCACAGAGTGGTTTTCCCTAGACATAACGTAGTCACGTGCGGTGCCCAAATAACGAACAACATACATGTCATGCCCCATTACCCTAGCAAATGACGGAGTCATGTCATGGCCCATTGTCAAAGTAAACAAGGGAATCAATAAACATCCAGAACAATCTCAACAGATGGCATCATAGCACTACACATGGAAGTCACAAGCGGGACAAAACTACCATCCTTGTAGGCATTATAAATCATCATTGACAGTATGTGGGACAAAACCACCATCCCTGTTGGCAGATCATATGTAGTCGTAGGGATATAGACACACTCAACCTCATTTCATTTATTCATCGTTTGAAAATCATCCACGGGTGGTACATACATCATATCATTGACATTCTTTGTCACGCATGATCACATTCATTTCATTATAACTTACTCATATCATCATCGTACTACATTCTATATTCAGCTTAGGCATATCCTTCAAGGCCTATTATATGTTTTCCATAACGTTCACTAGTTAAGACATAACACTTTTAAGTATATTCATCATATACACATTCACCATAATATGATAACTCTCCTAATCTTGGCATGCATTCATGTTAACATCATTAGCCTAGGCATACTATCTCTATATTTAAGGATATGCATAAGGTTGTTAAGCCACGGTTAATTAGATTGAGTATGATGAATTCCCATATGGAGTTAAAGGCATGAGGGCCTATAGATTAATTATGTTCCGTTTGATTATGCCTTAGAGATTTGAAGGCACTTAGAATTATACTAAGCTTAGAGATGATTGAAGCTTGCTGAATTTGAAATATGATTTGATGTGGACATATGGATTGTCATAGGCATGATGGCCTGATTTGTGGATGTGTATTCTGTCCAAGGGATGAATTTTGAACGTTGATTTGTCTTGTGATTAAGTGGAGTCCTATGCCCTGTGACCTTTTTATTCTTGTAGGGATAGAAGTATTAGTCTTGCTTATGATTCTCGTCTGTAATGCTTTGATGCCACCCTTCTAAAAATACTTTAGGTGATGTCGACAACGAGACATTAATTCGATTGATGATTTTAATTCTCTGCCCGTTGTTTTGGTACGTGTGTGATTTGATTCTCTGCCCAATAGCCTTACCTTGTGCATGACTTTTTTCTCCATCGACTAGCCATTGTGTGTGATTTAACCATGTCCAGGGTAAGACCACTCATTCGATTTTGTTTGACTATGATGACATGTATCGGGTATGGCATGATTTGATTTGAGTATGAAATTGTGGTGATTGACTATGAATGATATTTGTTGAAAACCTTTTAAGGTAGGCAAATTTTATGTAAATGAGATTTGAGGTTGTGCTAGGCAACTAAGGTCTGCCTACGAAACCTATTTTGATGGTAATGGCTTTAAAGGTAAGCTTTGAATTGATATGATTTGATATGAGGACATGAAACTTGTAAATTGTGGATATGATACACAATTGATATGTAATTCAGCAAGGTTTAATATGATGAGTTGTGTATGTAGGATATTATGATGATCCTCGTACCTTTTTGAATTAGAGATGTTTCAATATGAGTGTATTATGGCTAGACAAGACTAGGTATATAATTTATAGGTGAAATATTATGTTATAATAGTATCCCCTCACTAGGTACTAGATGCCTCATCCCTTTGTTGTACCCTGTGTATATAAGAGAAGTTATAGGGTTATGTGGCAAGTGTCATCGATTGGAGGGACAAGGAATTGGCATATGATAGGTCTCCTTCCCATTGTGTCACTTCATTGAGTCTGTATGGGCTTTTTACCTTCCAATTTAGTTAATTCATCAAATATGTCAAGCACGATGTGCCATTGGAATTGTTTAAGGGTTGTTATGTACGAACCCGATTTGGCGGCCAATATATGACCTTTGAATACTTGTATGGATTGTAAGCTAGGGATAATGTAATATATATATTAATTTTATTATGACTATTTGCTTATTAAATCCCTTGGCATTTATATGGCATGATTTTGGATTTTGAGGCTTACTCGGGTCTAGCAAGCTTATCTACTAGGCTTGTGCATCGATCATGACCCTTGAGTTGGGTTATGACATAGCTAGTATCAAAGCATCTAGGTTTTAGAGTGTACTAGGTTCTCTTATGTGTGTCAGCAGAGTGTTGGGACTAGTGTGGAGTCTTGTTCATGGTTTGTGACTAGAGCACGGATTATGAACAGTAGGCTGCATGAACTCCCAAGTTCTTTGTAAAGCCTACCTTTCTTTAACATTGGAGTATGAATGTTGTACATGCTGATGCTTCAATCCGGGTAAGGATGTTAGCTTGACACATTAGCAACTGAGAGGTAAATTGGATCAAAATGTTCTTAATGATATGTTAAAATATGGGTGTGTTCCTAAGACCTCTGGTCATAGTGGGTGAGATAAGACTATTAAGTCCATAGAACCAGATGGTTAGTAAGTGATGGCTTTAGCCTTCGATGGTGAATTAGATATTTGGAGTTATGTTATGAAGGGTGATTTGTGTTCATGTTACACCTGAAATAATTCTGATTTTCTAGAGTGTTAATGTGTCACAGAGAAACATGCCTGATGTAAAGAAGGCAATAATTCCAGTAGTACATTAGTTGATAATGCATGATTTTCTGAATGCTGGGCATGATCATTAATGGTAACATGGTGAGTTACCTAAATGGAGCCTGGCATTTGACTTTGTAATTGTTAAAACAGGTATTGCAAGAGGAAGGTGAAATATTTACCCTAATAGCTTGATTGACTGCATTAGGTAATGCATAAAGTCAAAGTGAGAGAGAGAGGTTATGATGTGGGCTGTAAGAGGACTTGTCACCAAACACCCTTCTCAAATTACTAGGGCTGATGAATAGATGGATATTGATAGGTGAGTGTGATATCGAATGCTAAGAGATGTACAATTTGATGTTTTGTGGATGATAAATATTTAGAGATATTTGCCTAACTAGGTTGTACTAAGTATTATGACAAAGGGGTATGATTATTCAGCTTTGAAATATGCCCAAAAGATGATTTTAGCATACTATAAAGTGTGGAGTATATAGATCGAATTGATGTTTTAGGGTACATACTTGCAAATGAATGCAAGTTTTGTAAATTTTGGATTACATGAAAAGACTATCGAAAACTTACTAAATATGTGAATGTATTTATGGAGTTTTATAAGTTATGATTTTTTGTGCGTATGATATAGAAGAAAACATCCCATAAGGGAATTTGTGTTAATTGGTGGATTATGTATATAAGTCTTGTGTAGTTTAGACTAAGATTAGGACATTTTGTCAGATTTGATGATATTATCTATTGGGATAAATGAGTTAGATTGCTATTAAGCATGATTTGGGTTTCTAAATGATTTAATCCTTAAGGGATTTTGATGAATGTATGAGCCAAAGGTAGGGTGACTTTGATAGTCTTTCATACTTGGAATGAGTGAATAATTTGACACTTAAGTGAAGTTGCCATTAATCACAATCGACATGCATAAGACTGACCTTGAATTTGAATGAGTATGGCTCAAATTTGAAGTATGTTTTAGAATCCCCTGGTTTGATGATTATGGTTTAATGAGTTATCTTCGGATAAAGTGTTGGCAATTGCAGCTATAACTGTGATCTTATGCCCACAGCAAATTAAGTGTTGTCTTTGTGGGAAGAATAATTACGTATATGACACGTGTCTAGTAAAGCTGAGACTTCTGCCTAATGACTTTCATATTTCATCAGTGGCATCAGCACTAAACAATGACTTTGATGTTCCATCAGTGGCGTTGACACTAAATGATGATTGTGGTAAGCTATCAGTGGTTTTATTACTGGATGTGTTTGTTATTACTAAGTAAACATTTGATGCTATCTGAGGAGGATCACTCTTTTGCATGTGTTTTGTAACACCTAACACCTTCGTATATGTTGGGTGAGGGTTGATCATGCATCAAATACAAATAAATGCAGTAGAAATAAATTTAAGATTAAATTACGCCTCACCTTCCTAGGATCTCTTTCATGCTGAATTGAGTACAAAATTAAATTATAAATAAAATATATATATATGATCATTCAAGTTTACCTTAATAACAAAGGTTGATGAATCCTTTGTTAAACCACCAATTTGCCTTAAAAAAGCTTAACCACCTAAGCCCGGTTGTTGCAAACCAAAGCTGTCCAAGGAATCCTTGTGCAGCCTCTAATGGTGATCCACGCTAATGAATTAGAAAATCCTTCTTTAAGGATTGGGAGTACTATGTTTTAACAATGTGCTAGCAAAGATGAGTTTCATAAACTCATAATCCACACAAAATTGTGGGGCTAAAAAGGTATCAAGTGAATGAAAAACTATTTTTCTTCACATAAGGAAGGGCAAGAAAAGGAGTTTCTAATATGCCATTCCTTTCTTTTTTTCAGCCTTTTCTATCATATTTTGTTTGGAGGCTATAGCAAGGTATTTACACCTTGGATTAATTTTAAACTCTCATTACAAAGCTATTTTATAATTACAAATTAATCCAATAATTTGAATAAACAATTTAATTAGTCCTTAAGAAGCCTAATTAACTTAATTATTTAATTCAATCAATTAGGCCTAATAATTTAATTAAACAATTTAATCAATTAGGCTCAATAATTTAATTAAACAAATTTAATCAATTAAGCCTAATAACTTAATTGTTTAATTTAACTAATTAGGCCCAATGACTTAATTAAACAATTTAATGAATTAGGCACAACTGAATTAAACAATTTTAAGCAAGTGCTTGATAAGCTCATAACTTTTAATTTGATTAAGTCTAACTTAATCACCTCTTTTATTTTATTTTCAACATTCATTTTAGGTGTGTGACCCATTAGGCTTCTAACATGTTGGCAATGAACTCAACATATAATTCTTAAGTTAACCTTAGAATTAGATAAATTTAAACTACTTTAAATTTATCATTAATCAACTTAACTACCTAGAGTTCATAGACCAAGATTGGGATCTAGCAATCCGTCGTAGCCACCCATATGTTAGAAGAGTCAAGATGGTTTGACTCAACCTTTCAATGATTAGCCTTTTAGTGTAATTCGTTCCCTCATCATTTATCCCAGAGATGATAAGAGCATGGTGCAGTGTCTACTCTTATTGATCTCCATATTTGTTCTTAAAGTTTGATCATTAGCTTTATAAAAACTTATGAAACTCCTTTCATAACCTTCAAGTTGCCTTGGCCAAGGACTTTAATAAGCTAATATCAACCAAAAATAGTTAGGATATGTTCCCTGCATTTCTTGGGGTGGTGATTCCTATCTTGACCACTCATTTGCCTTCACATGCTTCATGCTATACCCAAAAGTATCCTGTTTTGGCATCCCTGGTTAGGCACCCGTAAGGATAAAATCAAAGTATATCACTCCACACATAAGACAACTTGGTGTCTCAAGTGTAGGAAGTATTTACACAACTGACACATGAGAAGTATTGCATAGACACTTGAGTGAAATAACAAATGCATTTCTCACGACGAGGCATGTTCAGTGAACTTGCTCTCCCAGGCAAGCACCTACATTCTATTTCCAAGTATCTCTATACTTAAACCTATGAGATCGGTTGCTTGCTTCTCAAGTAAGGAACATAGAATGTACCAGTCTCTAAGCATCATTGATGTCTAGTCTCAATGATACATTGACCAGGAACATTTTTGAGATTACGCTTTGATGCATAAGGATCTCATAACTGCAACCCATTATGGTTTCCTTGCAAGGCATATTAATCTCATGGACTTCATCCAATTAGATTTTATAACTTGTTATAATTGATGCCTTATTGATGAAGGAAAACCTTTAATCATTCAACATGAATAATGTTGTTGCATGATTGGAATCAAGTCTTAACCAATTGCAATTGGCTACAAGGCTCATCCCAACAGTATAGAAGTCAATAAGTCTAGGGAGTATTTACATAGCTGACACATGAGAAGTACTACATAGACACTTGAGTGAAATACCAAATGCACTTCTCATGGTGGGGCATGTTCAGTGAACTTGCTCTCTTAGGCAAGCACCTACATTTTATTTCTAAGTGTCTCTATACTTAAACCTATGAGATCGGTTGCTTACTTCTCAAGTAAGGAACATAGAATGTGCCAGTCTCTAGGCATCATTGATGTCTAGTCTTAATTATACATTGACCAGGAACATTTTTGAGATTACGCTTTGATGCATAAGGATCTCATAATTGCAACCCATTATAGTTTCCTTGCAATGCATATTAATCTCATGGACTTCATCCAATTAGATTTTATAACTTGTTATAATTGATGCTTTATTGATGAAGGAAAACCTTTAATCATTCAACATGAATAATGTTGTTGTATGATTGGAATCAAGCCTTAACCAATTACAATTGGCTGCAAGGCTCATCCCAACAGTATAGAAGTCAGTAAGTCTAGGGAGTATTTACACAGTTGACACATGAGAAGTATTGCATAGACACTTGAGTGAAATACCAAATGCACTTCTGACGGCGCGTCATGTTCAGTGAACTTGTTTTCCTCGACAAGCACCTACATTCTATTTCCAAGTATCTCTATACTTAAATCTATGAGATCGGTTGCTTGCTTCTCAAGTAAGGACCATAGAATGTACTAGTCTCTAGGCATCATTGATGTCTTGTCTCAATGATAAATTGACCCTGAACATTTTTGAGATTACGCTTTGATGCATAAAGATCTCATAACTGCAACCCATTATAATTTTCTTGCAAGGCATATTAATTTCATGGACTTCATCCAATTCGATTTTAAAACTTATTATAATTGATGCCTTATTGATGAAGGAAAAGCTTTAATCATTCAACATGAACAATGTTATTGCATGATTGGAATCAAGCCT